>NC_067250.2:210424892-210727922 GCF_019359855.2 Lolium perenne | reverse complement strand
GCCATTTGATGGCGGTCAAACAAATTCTAAGATACATTGTTCTCACTCCTACTCTTGGGCTATGGTATCCAAAGGGGTCAACCTTTGAACTCATTGGCTATTCGGATTCCGACTGGGCCGGTGATAAGGTTGACCGGAAGTCTACCTCTGGGGCTTGCCAATTTATTGGCCATTCATTGGTGAGTTGGTCATCCAAGAAACAAAACTCCACCGCTTATCCACCGCCGAAGCCGAATATATATCCGCGGCATCTTGTTGCACTCAGTTGTTATGGATGAAGCAAACCTTGAAAGACTATGGTGTGTCTCTTCGTACGGTGCCTCTTCTATGTGACAACAAAAGTTCAATAAAGATCGCCAATAACCCGGTTCAACATTGTCGCACCAAACACATTGACATTCGCCATCACTTCCTACGTGACCATGTTGCCAATGAGGACATTGATCTCACTCATGTGGGAACAACATACCAATTGGCGGATATTTTCACTAAGACTTAGGATGAAGCCCGGTTTGTTAACTTGAGAGGAGAACTTGGTATTCTTGATCCTAAAAACTTAGATTGAATAACTTCTTGCACTATATTCTTGCATTTATCTTGCTATCTAGCTTAGAGGCACAACACATATGGGGATAGTCATCTTACCATGTCTTGGTATGATTTATACCTATGTGTGCAACATAAATAGACCCAATGTCATTATATGGACCCAAGCATGTCTCTTCGAGGTCTCATGACATTTGCGCTTTAACATAGGGGGAGTAATCCCCCGCCCCTCATTAAGCCTCAATTGCAAATTGAATTGACTATATAAGGCTAAATGATCTTATTGCAAAAATTACTTCAAAATGATTCATGATTCTTGATATATACTTTGAATCATGCCCATTGTTGCTATTTGCATCTTGTTTGGATTTTCACTCCAATGGGTATGCCTAGAGAACCTTGTGTTTCCAACCCCATGTCTATGCTCATCTCATCACCATCTATCTATCTGTATGTACATGTCATCATCTGAGCATTCACACACAATTGCACAAAGAATAGGGGCAAAATGAGGAAAAACACGTCAAAAAGTGTTGGCCGGTCTCTGGCCTGGTTGGACCGGCCTCTGCGCCGGGCCACCCGGCGCCTGGCCCGATCAACCGTGCGGCAAACCGGCCATGCGGCTGATTAAGTGGGGAGGAGGTTACCCTTTGGGGATCTTCTGCGGTGAAGAGGCTCGAGGGCTTGCGACTGGTGTTGGATGCTTTGCATCTTGAGGAGGAGGCGAAGATTCATCCCCATCAGGATGAGCTTCAGAAATAACTAAAGTACGAGACGTACTCGTTCGAGCAGTCACGTCAACAGGTTGAATTTCATCCTCGTCATCACTGCAAAAAAGGCGGCAGGACATTAATCAATATAGTCAAAGTAATCAATGGTGAGCAATAAAACAGCGATAGGAACTTACGAGCTGATGAGAGCATCGGCGTAAGGGTCGAAAGTTGTTCTCTTTTCAGTAGGAACAATTTCTTCGGCAGCAGGAGTGCTGGTCTTGGAGGGGCCAGAGTCGACAACCTCATCCCTTTTCCTCTTGTTCGTTGGGGAAACAGCGGGAGGAGGAGAGTGTGCCGATCCGGTAGCCTCGGATCCAATATCCTTTTCAGAAGATACCGCAGATTTTCGAGAACCCGCGGCTTCACTCTCAGGGCGAGAAGCACCCTGGTTGTCGTCGGTGACAACGGCTCGTTCTTCGACTTCTCCACCTTCAGGAAGGGGAGGAAGAGAAACAAGATCTGGATGGTTCTAAAAAAAAGGGGGATGTCGACAAAAGAGTTATGCAAAGGATGTCAAACAAAAATGAGCAAGTCGAAAAATAGTCTAGACAAAGGTTACCTTGGGGAGCGCATTGGTGGCGCTATATGGTTTTACGTGACAAGAAGAGGGGGTAGAATCTTTCTTGTTGAGGGAGGAGATTTTTCGGACAAGTTTTTCTAAGTCCTTGACCGGAAAATCCACCGACAGGCGATCCACATCCTTGTCGCCAGCATACTTCCAGAGGGGATTTTTGCGAGCTTGCAGAGGCTGCACTCTGATCCTAAGGAAATATGCCGTGATTTGGATACCCGACAGTTCTTGACCGCGGGTACTTTGAAGCTCGTGGATGCGAGTCATCAGTGCCTCCGTCGCCGTTTTTTCTTAGTCGGTAGCCTCTGCATTCCAGGACCGACGGCGATAGATTTTCTTGGCACCATCAAAAGGAGGAATGTTGTCTTTGATAGACCCATGATTCTCCTCGTGGATATACAGCCACTTTTTGCGCCACCCTTGAACTGAGTCAGGGAATTTGACATCGAAGTATTCGACATCAGGGCGAACACAGATAACAACACCGCCTATGTTATAGACGACATTGGCAGAGCCATTACGGCGACACAAAAAGATGCGTTTCCATAACGCCCAGTTAGGCTGGACGCCGAGGAAGGATTCGCAAAGTGTGATGAAGATGGAAATATGGAGGATAGAGTTGGGAGTGAGATGATGAAGTTGCAATCCGTAAACGTAAAGCAACCCCCGAAGAAAATTGTGAATGGGGGCAGAGAGGCCACGGATGAGATGATCAACAAAACTAACCCGATACTCCATTGGAGGGGTTGGGTAGCTCTCTTCACTGGGGAAGCGTAGCGCGTCCTGTTTCTTGCTGATCCCCAGTTTCTTCAGCAGGTTAATGTCTTGGGCAGAGATCTTGGATCTCTCCCACTCAGCGCTCCCCAGATCTGCGGAAGCCATCTTCGACTCAGGAGTGTTGTGCCTGGTCAATCTGCGCGGTGGCATCAACAATGGCGCAGGAGTACAGCGTGAGAGCGGTTGAGCTCAAGGAGCTATGGGGAGCAAGAGGAGATTTTCGTAGAGGAGAGCAGAGGAGCGGTGCGAGCGAAAGTGCGGAAGGAAGAAGATGAAGACCTTAAATAGAGGTGCGGCGAATCGGCGCACCGTTGGATGGAAAAAGTGTGAGGCAGATGGTGCACACGTGGAGCAGGGGTAAAAAAGTAATTTTGGCATACAAGCGTTACAGTGCGTGCGCCAGGAAAAGCGGAGAACGTGTGTCCCCCACTTGCACGACGTGTCAAACTGATGAAGTTTCTGGGCCCGCAAGATAGAGAGAGAGAAAATTGGTCGTGGCTATCATCAGCAATGATGTCATTTGGATAAAGGAAAAACTCGACAATGCAACTTCGTGAAAAGGACGACAGTAGAAGAATATTGATTATTTCGAGAGCCTTTGATCAAATACAAGTTTTTGATCAAATGCTCGGGGGCTACTTTGGAAAAATGAAAGAATTCGAGAAAAGACAAAATAGAAACGGCGTGAGCCTATGATCAAATACAAATATTTGCTCATATCCTCGAGGGCTACTCCCATCGGGAGCGCTGTTCGCGCACCCGAGAAATTTTTCGAGAGAGAAAATATAGCGACATAAGGCGTGGAGCCTACACCCAGGCACAAGTCCTTGGCTGTAGCCTCGGGGGCTACTCCCATCGGGAACGCTGTTCGCGTACCCGATGAAATTATAAAAAAGAAAGATAGAAGAACAAGAGAGTATATTTCGAGTTATAAGTAACTCTACATATACTCCCATCGGGAGAGCAATATAAGTCATTCGTTGACTCAATAAAATGTGCTATTCCAACAGCCGAATAAGCACTCGACAATATATTCTCAGAACGCCAAAGTTGCGAACAATTTCTGAATGCCGCAAAACTTTGCGAAGGTAAGACCCCAGATCCGTTCTGTGTGGCGTGGCGCCGTCTCTGACGTCGGTTTGCTACTTTTATCCGTATCAACAGATATGAAGAAAAATCCTAACGGACGCGTTAGGTACCCGATAAATATGACTGGGACTCGACAGAATGGTAAGACCTTAAGCGGCACATGTCGAAGTTTACACCAGTATCCCGAGATCATGTCCAGGGACGTGATCTTGAAGTAGGTTTTTGCGGATTGCCACTAGAGCAGTTAACTAGTACCTGATCCGTCAGATGAACTAGCCCCAACTACCATTATCCCTGTACAATATAGAAATTCATATGCAAAGAAATATGGAGAAGTTCAAAGCTATCGAGTAAATATAACAGTGGAGATTTTCCCTGACTCTACGATTCAAGCAAAATCTCGGGGGCTACTGACATAGGCATCCCCAATGGGCCTGCCGAAGATGGTACCCGGGGTTTATTGAAGGCCCACGACCCGAAGGATAAGAAGAATTCGGAAGCCCAACTTGTTAGTTAAGGAAAGCTAGAGTTGTATTAGGAAAGAACACTTGTAATATTACGAGAGGAGTTGGAAACCTTCCCGAACTCTGTAACTTGTACATCAAGAACCCCTCGGCTCCACCTCCTATATAAGGGGGAGTCGAGGGACAAAGAAAGAATCGATTCGTTGTCTCACAAACCCTAGTTTTCATATCGTCGAGTACTTTTCGGCTGAAACCTTCGAGATCTACTTGCTCTCTACTTCTAACTAAACCCTAGCCTACAACCCGTAGGCATTGACAAGTTGATACCTTGTCACAGACAGAGAAAGAATGGGCCCAGCGGGTCGCGTCTTATCAGTCAAAATCAAGATGTCAGTAAAACGTCATCAATGACATCGTGAGGAATGCTCAAAGCACTCGAAGGAACAAAAAAGGTATCGGATGGTGAACTTGAGTCTATGCACAGATTGCGAGCATCTGCACCTAGACTCGGGGGCTACTCCCATCGGGAGCGCTGAACGCGCACCCGACAGAATGAGGACTCGAAGAAAAAAGATTGAAGTAAAAGATGGTTGCTCGGCTCGAGTCTGCACCCGGTTGCAAGCACCCGTGCCCAGACTCGGGGGCTACTCCCATCGGGAGCGCTAGATGCGCACCCGACAGAACTTTTTTGCACTCCAGGATCATGCCCGGGGACTTGATTCTGTGTAGGGTAACGTTGGTTTGCCATCGGTAGTTAATCAGCAAAAGTTGGGCACGTTACTCATTATCCCTTGCATGCGGAAAATATATCGGATGACCTATGAAGACTTGCAGAAAAACTTCGGTAGAACAGGACGTTCAAGTGGTACAACTTGAGTCTACGCACGGATTGCAAGCATCCGTACCTAGACTCGGGGGCTACTCCCATCGGGAGCGCTGATGCGCACCCGACAGAAGAAGATGATGCTGATTCAAGATGAACAAGAACAATCAAGAAGAAGAACATTGAAAGGAGGCATGCTTCAGTCTCTACCCGAACTATGTTCGGCTAGACACTCGGGGGCTACTGACGTGGGCATTACCCTTCGGGTAACCAACATTGCCCTACCCTGTATTATCTAGTTGGAGGCCCATGAAGGCACTTGGAGGCAAGACGGGCCACCTGGATGGCGCACCAGAAGATTCCTTGGCGGGCAAGACAAGGAAGCAGCCGAACAAGGAAAGATTAGATTTAAAACTGCTGTAAACCTAGTCGTACTCGGTTAGACCTTTTGAGACCTGGCCCCTTATATAAAGGCCAGGAGAGGGGCTGCCGAGGGACACAATCAATCTTAGAAATCTTAGCCACCAAAAGTCTAGAGCTAGGTCATCGTAGCACTTAGCCTCTCGACGAGATCTCAGCCGAACTATTCGGCACCCCATTGTAACTCAATATCTTCATAATCAAGATCAGACAGGCAGGACGTAAGGGTTTTACCTCATCGAGGGCCCCGAACCTGGGTAAATCGCTCTCCCCGCTTGTCTGTGAACTGATGTCTCGTGTCAGCTTGCAGGATTCCGTCACCCCTAAGCCCCTAACGGAGGGCATTGCCGAGGAATACCCTCGACACCACTTCTCCAACCCTAACTAGTGTGTGGAGAGGGATTTTTTAACATCATTTGATCAATAAAATCAAGGGCTAAGCTAGGTAGCCTAAAACCAACCATTACACATATATTCAGATAAGCCCTGAGAGCTTGCCACACAATATTTAAAGGCAATACAAGCAAGTAAGAACCATATATAAATAGGCTAGGGCACAAGAACAAGATAGCCAAGCCTGTCATCTATTAAATCATCAACAAAATTTATTTATCAACGTAAACAAGAATGGATCTCTTCCAACATGGAATAAGAGATAGCAACAATCCGACAAAGTTAATATTCCTTGTGAGGTTGTAGAATCACCAATCCAAGAATGGAGCTCTTCCAACAATTTTTGCATCTAAACAAATCATCATCAATGTTTTTTTCTATTTGAAAAGGTAACAGGAACCGGAAAATTTCATAGGAAGCTTGCTCACTTGGCAATTAGAAAAAATCAAAATAAAATTTCGCCACATTATTATTTCCCCCAATGAGAAAAAAATCACTCTTCAAAAGTATATATTTAAAATAAAAATTAATTCAAACATATACAAAAAATCAGATTCACATCTTTATATTGATCGTTAGAAATACAAAACATTGTATCATATGCATATTGTAAGATAGTCTCTCCATTCTCCGCAAGATCGAGGGCCAAATCAGCAAATAAATCATTTCTTTGAGCAAGTAACACCATTTTAGTAACCACTTCACCGCCTTATTAAACAAAAAAGGAGAATGTGGCTTGCTTGCCTAACCCCTTTAGAAGTTTGAAAATAGGATAGAATCTCATCATTAATCGTTACACTCACAATTAGATTATGCAATATTTGGCGAATCCAAGAAAATACCCCAACCATAATGTTTCTTATTTTTCATGCCTTCTCAAAGTCAAGATTCAAGACAATGTCTACCTATTTTTAACATGCAAATGATGCATAATCTCATTCAAAGACAACATCACATCCTTAATGTTTTATAATTTTTATAAAAACATTTTGTTGGATGCTAATCAACTTAGATGCATAAGGTTCCGGCCTCAAGTTTAAGGTTTTAGTTACCAACTTGTGAACGCGTCACATAAGACAAATTTGTCTGAAGTGCCGAATTTTACTCGCATCAGAGATTTTAGGTAGCAGAGTAATACTGCCGTAATTGAGGCGTTGTAAATTACTAGGATAAAACATATAGAACAAATTCATAACATCATACTACCTCCATCCCAAAGCTTAAGGACTATATTTTTTCAGAAAGTCAAACTATGTTAAATTTGAATAAGTTTTTATCAAAAATCATTAACATGAAAAGTACAAAATCAATATCATTAGATAGATAATGAAATATGTTTTCATATGGTACCTACAAAATATCATATTTATTCATAAATTCTTCTAAAAGTTTGGTCAAACTTTACTTTGTTTGATTTTCTGAAAAAATATAGGCCTGAAGCCTTAGGATGGAGGTAGTACTTAACAATGTCCCAATTGTATTCAGTGGGAACTTGTGCGTTATATGACCTATGAGAGCATATATGTGATTACTATCCCTACCTACACCTCCGATTGTGTGTACTTGTGCGCTGCCCATGTACACACCTCTTACGCCCATGTACTCATCTCTTATGATAACTTTATGAGCTCTCTCGTTATTTCTATGGGGACCCCGGACTAGCTGTTCGAAATACCCTGTTATGTATTCAACTCACGATCCCATGATCAGTGCACCGTGAGCACATAACCGAACTGAATATCCAGATTACATAATTCATTACAGTACCGAATAAATAAGTCTTACAACATCGGGGTCACATGACCCAGTCTTACACAAATGCCACAACGGGCGAGTTCACAAACATAGCAGCGGATACACGTCAACGTCGTCGGGCCCAAGTCATGCCTTAGACCTACAGGCGGCTGACTTGGAGATCGTCCTAGGTCGCATAGTCGTCCTGGTATCCTCCATCATCTTCGTAGTCTTCCTCAAAGTCTGGCCAAGTTAATAACCAGGGACAAAGCCGTGAGTACATTTGAAATTGTACTCGCAAACCATCAAGAAGGTGAATACAAGTCTAACTAGAGAAGACAAGAGGGAGAGAACAGTTTCTCTTGTGGATATAGCATGCACAAGAAGATCAGTTTGTCTTGTAGATATAGCATGCCGGCATCTCAAGTGATGCGGACACTATGGTGTTTTCAAGTCATCATGCTAACCTAATAAGAGGGAAGGTAGCATACCGCCATCTCAATTGATGGGAATGCTAGAGAGATCCTATGACATATCTATATCTTTATTGAAGAAGATTCTTCAAAAGACATCTATGACATCTCTATATCTTTATTGAAGAAGAGTTCCCCTTCATGAAACACTAGGAAAGAGTTCCCCACTTGGTCTTAGTTTTTCCACGACCATCTCCATATGGTCAACACACGCGCTTTTTCCATACCTTTCCGGTACACCAACACAACACTTCCTTTGCAAAGCATTTGTCAAAACAAAACTCAAGCCCAGGTTAAGTATGGCCATATCAACTTTTCCATGACCGCGGACGCGGCTATTTGAATAGATTTGACTCTGCCGAGTTTGCGCACTTTCCCCACAAGAACTGATAAATCCGCTGGGATCATCCCCGGATCGTCATACGAAAGTATGCGAGTATCGGATAACCAGTCATAGTCTTTCACCCGTCTCCATTGGCACAAGTCCTTCCCTGTGGGCTTACCCCTTCCCGGCACCCCGGCAGCATACCTCCTTTTGAGCGTATCTCCGGCGCCATGATAGAAGACCCTCAGTAATCGTCCCTCTATAGGCAACTACAGTGTATTGCTTCCTCCAGAGCGCAACCCGGCGTCGGAGGTCGTCGTGACCCTCCCTAGAAAGTTGTGAAGGGTGCTCATGCCAATTTCAACAGACTACGGACTAAGCCCGTGCCCACTTTGGATAATGTGGTTGCGCGAATAAAAGTTGGGACGGCGAACACTTATACGCAGTGCTCCTTTGAAAAACATTTTTCCCACACTTCCTTGGCTTGTCAACAAGCAACCATACACCACTTTTCCGAACATCTTTATCAAGATTCTTTTCTTTCTTAAACCATACACTTGGGTTAACTCACCCAAGGTTTTCATAAACATTTACAACAAGGTAAACCTTGAGGGGTTCCCAACCTATAGTTTCATGAGATGGAACTACAACAACACCACGGCAGGGATGAAAGTCATCATGCCATGAGGGGTATGTGTGAGTGGCTCAAAGAGGATCATACTTTCTTAAGGTAAGCATGTATAATGACAACATAGGAAGGATCATACTTTCAGATTTGTGGTACTAACTATACAACTCGGATGGTGAAGATTCACTATCCAACCAACATTCCCAAAGGTACACGGCATACTCCTCTCAAGTTGAGAATTACACCAAGATTCATGACTTTGATACCTCTAGGCTCACAAAAGTGGTGGGTGTGATGTAAGCTTCTATCTTGGAATGAGACATGCTCATGTTGAGCATACAAGTAACCCAAATGGAGTAGCACGGCCATGATGCCATGCATCCCTCAAACACAAGGGCAAAGGTGGAATAGCACCACTAGGGAGTACCCCACTTGCAACCATACAAAGACATCATAAAAAGGGAGAACAACATACAAAGAAACAAGATGCTTTGGACATCAACAAATGACATCCAACTAGACATCAATCAGAGATCAAAGATGGCTTGCCTTGGTTGGCTTGTCCCTGGTCTTCCTCAAATCCTTCTCCAAAGTCCTCCCCTTCAACTTCACCCTCGTTCGTATCTAGCGTCGCAAAAGTAAACGATGCATACAATCAATATATAACTCAAGAACCAAGAGTAAATAAATAAAAGATGAAAATATGCAGGGGAGTTGTTTGGCAGTAACAAAACATGGTTTGGCCATTTTGATAAAAGAAAAGTAACAAGGTTTAATTAAAACCATCAAACTTTAATCCTATCATTGCATGTGACACACATACATTCATAACCAGAGACAAAATATCATGAACAGAGGCTACTGGTATTTTTCCTAGATGCACAGTAACAAAACAAGATCAACACAATTGGAATCATTCAAAAATATTTACTTTTCAATTTTTGAGACTTGAAATACTAACCAGAAACAGTGATCAAGTTTTATTTATTAAAAATCGTACAAACATCCTAAAAATACAAGGTCAGTGGCATCTGAAGGATAATTTCAAACTGGTTCTAAAGCAATTGGAATCACATCAATCGGAGCTACCAAACTATTTTTATTTACAAAACAGTACACTGGCAGATTTCCATTTTTAATTTCTGTTTTAACAAATTTTCAAAAAAATAAAAGGGCGGGAACGTTCTGGGCCGTGCGGTGCTGTGCAGTTGGGCTGGCCCAGTGGGGATCTCCGGTGGCCGGAGAAAAAAGAAAAAGGGAAAAAGGCCGGGGCCCGTGGCGGGCCAGACCAGCCGACGTGGCCATGCACGCCGACGTGGCCGTGCATGCGCCATGCAGCCATCGGATCTGGATCGGACGGCCTGGAGCCGTCGCGTCCACGATGTCTGCGCGGCGCTCGCCGGCGCAGAAGAAAAAGGGGCGGCCAAGGGAGCTTACCGGCGGCTGGCGGTGGCGTGGCTTGGTGTAGGCGGCACGGTGGCGTAGGTGTGTGTCGTGTGCGTGTACTGGCGGTGTCCAGGGGCATCTGCTCCTCCTCCCGCGACATCGACAGCAGCACGGGCGGCGTCGGCTCGTCGTCGGCGTCATTGCTCCGCTGCCGATCTGCGTGTCAGGGGCAGAGAGAAGGGGTTAGGCGATGCATGAGGGGGGTGCTGATGACGAGGGAGTAGGGAGGGAGGCGTCGATGGCGTCGCGGCGGTGACCACCTGCGCGTCACCCTCGCGGTGACCGTGGTGAGCGCGTCGGCGCGTCGCAGCAGTGGCACGACTGCTGCTCGAGCAGCCAGGGAGTGGGAGGGGCAGCCTGGCGGCGCTGCGAGTGGGGAGCTGAGGGGAAGAGGAGTGCCTTTGGGTGGGGTTTTATAGGCAGAGAGGGGCGCAGGTAGTGGGAGGGGCGGTGGCGACGGCCAACTGGTGGCCAAGGGCTGGCGTCACACGTCGGCCCCACCGTGATGTCGCCCTGGTGGCGTCAGCAAGGGAGGGGAACGAGGCGTTGGGCGGACAGTCGAGGCTGATGGCGCGTCGTGCGAGGCGACACCATCATGTCTCCTGCCAGCGTGGCGCACGCGTGCGTTAAGGGCTAGGGTTTGGCGCGTGAGAGGGGGTGCTGGTGAGGTTTGGGCCAGAGAGGGGAGAGATGGAAAGGCTAGGGCTGGGCCAGGGCAAGAGAGGGAGTGGTGGCGTCGGCCACGGCCCAAACCAGAGAAGAAAGAAGAGAGGGATAAGAAGAGAGAAGAGAGGGGGAAGTTTCCCCTCTTCTTACCTCTCGGCCAAACTCCAAGAGAGAAAAGGAGAAAAGAGAAAAAAAGGCAGGGGTGAAAAGAAAGAAGGGGGCCATGCCAAATGCATGTGCCAAGTTTTGGTACCAAGTGCATAAGCACATGTGTTGAAGAAAAAGAAATAAATGGATAAACAAGGGGTGTTGGTGTTGGTGGTGTAACCCTAGGTGATGGGGTGACATCATCCAAATAAGAGAGGGGAGTGTTCCCTCTTATCAAGATGGTGATGATCAGCAAGAAGAACTAGGGTTTTTAGTAGTGAGGGGAAAAATAAATAAGGGTGGTGTCACAACACAAGAGGGCAAACCCTACTGATTTTAGGTGAGGTACTAAAATATTACTCAAGGCTACTTTCTAATTTAGAAACTTAGTGAGGGTTTTAAATCTAGACCAAGCATGAAACAAAATTAAGAACTCTTACAAACACAAAATAAAGGTTTTTGTTGCTTCAAAATTTTAAGTAGGAGGAAAAATGCAGGTTCTGGAAAATGGGGTGTTACAATTTCACAAGTTGTGTTCGAGCCCACACACCAATTTGTGCTCATGCGTACGTGTTGGTGGCCGATAGCCTTCCTTTCTTCTCATTTGAATGTGGCATCAAAACGTTTCTAACATATGTAACCAGAATATCCCCTCCCGCTTGTAAACCCATGCTAGGTATCGTTCTTTTCTTTAAAAAAAAATCCACCCTTACGACCTAGGTTGCTCGATCGTTGATGTGACCGGGACAATGACTAGGGCCCCACGGCCCTCGCGAGCTGAACATGCTTCGGCCATCGTAGGACGAGGTGTAGGGATAGGACTGTGAAGATCCTCCTCCTTGGAGATCCATGTGGTGCTCTTTAGCTCGGGATATGAGCTTACAACTCCTCCTCGTGATTGGTATGTGTGTGTGTGAATATGATGGAAACCACGAAATTCAACTCGAAACCAGAACTAGCTGGCAATGTAGGAGCCATCGATTCATCATGGAGATATGCTGGGTCCAAAACATATTGCTCGTACATATGTATTTACAACATGGTGTTCATCATGCATGCAGGCTTTTCGGTCGTGTCCACGGTTAATTTTGCTCCAATTTAGGACCATGACGATGTCCTTGGAAGCAATAGGTATGAACCCCGAGGCGATCTCGTTGTAGTAGTAAAACAACTCCGTTTGTATGCTTGTCTGACGTGTGCAACGGCGCTACACCTTTTGAACTCCCATCCTTTTCGGATGAAGAAAATGTGTCGAATGGATCTTAGTGTTTGTCCAACGCTTGCCACGGTCAGGAAATCGCTGAATCACGAGAGCAGTAATACCTCATCGAAGCATCAGGAAAGCGATTGTGGTGTCATGTCTCAACCAATGTGACATCAGGATGCAATGTGTGCCGACCTGAATTTCTTTTCTGAATCTCTGTCGAATGCGATCTAAGTTTGCAACATGTTACATCACATCACGAATTTACAGTGCTACAGAGCATTAGGTGATCAACCTAGAAGAATTAGGCTACCCGAAAACAAACAAAAAACTACAGTAGAAGAATTAGGCTGCATGGTTTCTCAAACGGGGCCATCTAGCGGGTGTTGTGCCTTCTCTGGCTTCTCCGGCGACTGGCACAACTCACCAGCCGCCGCCCTGGTCTGCTGCTGCACCACCAGCGTGGACACCCGGCACCCAAAGTCCGTTGACGTGAGCAAGTCCCCGAGGATGCCGAGCTCCAGATGCTCGCTCCAGTCCGATATGCCGGCCGTGAGCGGCGACTCGAGGCTCTCCGCTCGCCGGCCGACAACCAGCAGGTTGAACGACAAGCTCGTGTTGCGGATCACATCCACCATCTCGTCGGAGCCGCCGACCGTGTGCTCGCTATACAAGACCCGGTGCTCGTCCACGCATCGCCGGACGAAATCCTGCGTCGCCTCCTCGTCAAGTTGGTCCTCCTCGGGGTTGAGCCGCTGCTGCCACTCCACCGGCAGCAAGAACCGGAACACGGTCAGGCCGATCGGCGCGTCCTCCGCCATGTGCGCCGCCAGCGCCATCGCCTCCCGGTCGTCCGGCCCGCCCAGAAAGTACACCGCGACGCGGTGTGGGAACCCGCCATCGACCGCGGCAGCGGACGCGGCGCTGACGACGCCGGAGAGGCTGCCCCGGTCGACGAGGATAGCCACCGAGCAGGGCGAGTAGTTGAGTATGTTGGTGTTGGCGGCCTGGATGGCGCCGGCGTTGGGCGAGGTGGGCTCGATGGAGCCGTCGATGGCTAGGCGCTTGTGGAACGGCACGATGATGAGCATGGCCCGCTTCTCGAGCGCGACGGCGCACACGTCGTTGTGCATGGTGGCGTAGGGCGCGATGCACACGTAGGGCAGCAGCGACGAGGAGCCCTGCGGCCGCTGGCCCACGAAGAACTGGAAGGCGTTGACGATGCGCTCCGACTCGGTGGCGGTCGACCCCGTCGGGACGCAGTTCGGGTCGCCGTGCTTGAAGTGGCGGAGCACGGAACTGGTGAGCCCGGCGAGCGGGACAAGGTGGAGGAGGTACAGGGCCAGCGGCGTCGCCGGCGTCGGGCTGGTCGCGTCGAGCAGCGCCACCATCGGCCCCACGTCCACCTGCGAGTGGACGCACGCCAGCATCCGGAGCTCCTCGCCGAGCTTCTTGTGCTGCACCGTGCGCCGCCGGTACGCCACGTACTTCTCCTCCGGGTGGTACATGTACTTGACCGCCGACGCCGTGGCGGCGCCGATCACAAGCACATTGATCATGAACGCCGCGTATGCCTGGTCGTCAAGTATTTTGGAGTCCATGAACGATGAGGCGTACACCGACTCAGTGATGCCCTTGAAGTTCATCATGAGGCCGACGACGACGGCTTCCCGGACCGGTATGTGGCAGTACAAGCACGGTAGGATGCACGCGACGAACTTGGCGACGATGCCCACCACGAGGAACACCTCGAGCAGGGCGCAGGTGTAGACGTCCTCGATCGTGTAGACGTTCATCCTCATCCCTCCCTGCGCGAAGAGCAGCGTCGTCAGCACGCCGACGACGAGCCGGTCCAGCCGCTCCTCCAGGGTCACGCCGAGCGGGGCGCCGCCGGGGAGCATGAGCCCCAGCATGAATGGCCCGTACGTGGCGTGGAGTCCGAGGAGCTCGCCGGCGAAGCTGCACGTGAGGGAGATGAGCAGCACGGCGACGAGGCGGGACTCGGGGAGCAGCGCGCCCTCCGGCACGTCACGGATCAGCCGCAGGATCGTCGGCCGCGCCACCAGCGCCATGAGCGCAATGAAGATGGAGAAGGAGAGGGACGACATAAAGCCTATCCGCTGGAGCTTCTCCTCGGGGCTGGACGCTAGGAGGTAGGACGTGACTCCGGCGATCGAGAAGGTGTTGGCGAAGTCGCCGATGAGGGCAGCGGACATGGCGAGGCGGCCGAGCTTGGAGGAGAGGAGGTTGAGGTCGTGGAGCGTACAGCAGACGACGATGAAGGCGGAGAGCGACCACCAGGAGGTGAGGTTGGTGAGGAGGAACGAGTCGATCCATGCCTTGGGGAGGCAGTCGTTGAGCGCGAGGCCGGCGATGTACATAGCAAGGTGCGGCGCGGCGGTGCCGAGGATTGCGATGGCGACGGCCTTCTTGCCGGACTTGACGATCATGCTGAGGTCCGTCTTGACGCCGACGGTGAAGATGTGGAGCGTGAAGGCGTAGCCGCCGACCGTGTTGATCTGCACCCATCCCTCCGGCGTGGCGAAGATCTGGCCGACGCTCGGGAAGAAACGACCCAGGAACGATGGGCCCAACAGCGCGCCGGCCTATACATAGCATGGATCCATCTGTGCAATTAGTAATTAACCAATCAATCAATCTATCAATCGAACGCTAGCTCAATGGCATGAACACGAGCTAAGTCGACGTGGATGTACGTACGAGGATCTGGGAGATGGCGAGAGGGACGCCAGCACGGCCGAGGAGGGTGCCGTGGATGGCGCGGGAGAGGATGAAGACGACGCATATGTGGTAGAGGAGGAGAGGGAAGTAGAACTTGAGGGGGTCGTCGCCGGCGAAGACGCCGGAGGATGTGGCGCCGGTGTCGGCCTCGAAGCAGAAGAGGCTCTTGTTGAGCTGGACCCCCTCCGCCAGCGACATCGGTGGTGACCGGTGCTCGCGGAGCAGAGGTCGAAGGAGACGAGAGAGGAGAGCAATGGGGAAATTTCCATGGCATGCGATGCGTGCGTGCAAGATGGCGCCAAGAGCAAAGCGCGGGATGGTGTGGAGTGGACATGGTTTGGCTGGAAACGTGGAGCACCAGTCGCTAAGTTTAGCAACGCATTCCACATTTGAAGGAAGTCAAAATAGGATTTGTCAATTGACTCTCACTCATGTGAGCAAAGTGCTACTAGCAGAAAACTGCAACTGGCAATGAATTGCATTTTTTAAAAGACGCGGCTAATTTCCGGCTTAATTCCCGGTCAATCTGGTTTCATCTGTAATGCGGTGTAACTAGGGCAAAATTATATGCAATTGCACATGCATGTGCAATTACACATCCATATGTGTAATTCTCGTATGCACGAATCACAATGCAAATCTAACGGTCGTCGAGTTTTTTTTTTGCGAATAGAACCTTGGCATTAAGAAAAACACGAAATAGTACAAAGCACCCCAACAAAAATAATAATTACAATAAAAATCTTGAGATGCCATTCATCTTCAATCTCCAGACCGTGTCAACGGCGCGCCGCCGTTGCCGCTCCTCCCTGGGTCGGCCTGACGTTATTGATTGCGAACGGGAAGTCGCCAAACGGATCAAGAAGGCTACATCCGTCATGGGGGCAAATAAGAAGAAATAACTGCCGATGAAGCTCCATGGAGATCCGGAGATCCCACCAGCCAGAAGTCCTCGAGAAGCACACTACTCCCACAAACTTTCGACGTCGCCGCCGAGATAGGGCTGAAGCCGGAGAAACTTTATTGGAGAAGACGCCACCGCTGCCATCTGAGCGCCGCCACACCAAACCTTAACCCTAAAACCAAAAAAAACGGAACCCTCCTGCCCGACGGAGACCGAGATCCACCCCGCATCAATGGCCCGAAGGCCACATAATAGAGGCTGATCGGCGGCGCCGACAGGACAAAAGGCACCCGGGAACAGAAGCCGCCTTCTTGATCGCATGTGAGAGGAGAGGAGACGTACGGGAAGTCTGCCCCATACATTTCTTGTTGGCTAGCTAAACTGGTTGATTGGGCTCTAACTTAGTTCTTGGCTAAACGGGAGTTAGCAATCCGGTTTTTAAAAAACTATCTGCACCTTTTGCAGGGGTGACGAGACATAAGAAATTCTTCACTGAGACATAGCAAAACCGTAAAAATAAACTATTTTTCACCATCCCAATTACACTATATTTCATATCCGAATAATACTAGTGTGCTAACACCCTTGGAAATGTCTGACTTCCTTGCATTTGAGTTTCCTATTGTATGACCGAGGAAGATGCACATAATTAATTTTTGGTGAAATTTTGAACACTTTATATTCAAAATCAGTATGATGCAACTCAGTTACGAGCCATGTCAGAAAGTACAGTAGTGCAGGAGTGCAGCCTTGCCTGACATAGGTTTTAGTGTTTTACAGATCACAACGTTCTGCGGAAGGTATGATTAATTCTTGCGAACAGAGCTTACATTTTTCATGATTGGGGAGCCACACTTATGGGAACAGTAGCATGTAAGACGTTCTAAATCTCTCTCAACCACAGCAGAGGAGCTTTATAAGCTAAGCTGACTAAAATGTAAACGTAGCTTGCTGAACAGCTGGGGCGAGCTAGAGATACATACATCATATTCTTTTTCTGCAAGCCGTGATCATAATCCTGCCTAAAGTCCAAAAGAAGTCATGGATGGGAACGATACTGTGACGAACCATTCAAAGGACGCCTCTTCATCCTTGAGGAACTGGAGCCACGATATTGTACGGGTGCTGGAAGCGCAGACATTTCACTGGGTGCTGGAAGTGCAGGCATTCCATTCTCTTCTCGGATGCCAGGGTGAAAAGTTCCTGCTACATTTGTAAGAATGTAAGATAACATAACTCCAGGGATCAAGCTCAAACATGAAAACAATATAGACATGCAATTCAAGCTACCAACAGATTGGAACTGTCATGTAACCGGAGAAACAGCAATTCAGGTCATTAACAAGTTGTAAATTACCCATGTATAGGAAAATACAGCATGACTACATGAATGCATATGACCATACTAATAATGAAAGCCCAATGAAAGGCATCAGCTCTACTACGGACTGGTAAATGCATAAATTGTCCACTTGAGACAAGATAACCCTGAGTTCAGATCTCTATGTTCACATTAGTTTGTGCTCAAGTCCACACACGACACAATTACAACAAATGCATATCGGTAGTTATTGGCAGACCTAGAAATTTTTCGAAGCCTGGGTAAGCCGTAAATACGACGAATTTTTTTCGCATGCACTGATACACAACTAACTCTTCCGTGTTCACGTTGACAAAAATAAGCATACACATCTATCTTTTCCAGCCAAGAGTAGGCAGATGCCTGGATGGGGCATCGATTTCGATCAGTTGATCGATCTATCTGTAGGTTTGCCTGCCCTCACGGTCTCGTGGAGAACTGGAGACCCAAAAGGGATGTGTAGCAACCAGACACAGACCAAGAAGTGGCACGGCCGCTCCAACCCAAGAAATGGCACCAGCCTTAGCATGCTAATTAACCAACGTTTGACCAATTACAATCGCTGGTATGGCGCATGCACTAGCTTTACGCGTGCCTGCTAACAGGGACACTAGGTCCACCAATGGTGGTTAAGATCTCTATATTGGTATTTAACCCCCAAGGCACTATCTATGCAATGAATCCTTTCCCAGGTACATTGGCAGGTAAGCTTGTCAGGGAGTGAATTACACCAAGGTACAGCTGAGATGAGCTGAGCTGAGCATCATGGTGTGATCTCGCTATAGAATATTAGATAGATGAGTCCAGCTTGGTGGTCTACTAGTTGATTGACATCAGTGTGTGTAATCCCATGTAAAGCATTTATCATGTGCATAAGTGACAGAGAAGGGGGGGGGGGGGGTGTACCACTGCTAAACATGTTTACTCTGGGATCCAAACCAGGCAGACATTGCCCTGCATTTCTTTGCCATGATTCCTCAAACCCAGCAAGCTCGTCTACAAGAGAAGAAAAAATAGAATCAGAAACAGCCTCGCAGACATAATATGGGTACCAGTAACAAAAGGCAATAAAACAGTAGAACCTTCATTCAAGTTCTGCAAAGTTTGCATGGTGTTCACTCTTCCATCACCATCCAGTTTTCTAGTTAGTGCATGACCCTGCAGCAACAGAATAATAGCTCCGATCATAACCTCATGTGTAGTCCCAAGAACTAAAGTCATATGCCTGGTTTGCGAATAACAAATACCTTATTGCCAATGCCACGTGCGATCCTGTGAGTAGCTTTACCAGTAGTTGTGTCCGCTTCCTTACATTCTTCCACTGTAAGCTACATGACATTGAAGAAACAATCATCACCAGAACTTTGAACCTTAACAGATAACAGCACTGCAGAGAGGAACTTACTCCATCTCCACCACTCCTCCTAGTGGTTGAAGACATATAGCAGGCCCCATTTGAACCACCATATGTAACAGTTGAGCTCTGAAACATATATGTCTGTGGCTGTTGATATGATGTGCCAGCTCTGGCATACTCTCTCCCAACTTGCTCATGTTTAGGTCTTTTATTATCTGTCAAAAGTTATTAACATTAGTATCCTCCCTTATTCACCTGTTTTGCCAACCTTTATGGCATGTAGAAATCACATATTCTCAACAATCTTTCGATGTATGAAGGAGAATCACATCTGAGCAAGGACCCATAAAACCCTTAACATCACTATATCGGTTGAGTAGGCTGCCTGGTACCAAAACCAGCTAGCATGAACTCCATATGATAGCAGCAAAAAAAATAACTAATGATGAATTTGTATAGTTATTATGTATACTATCACAAGCTGAAGCAAGATCAAAAAAGTAAAATGCCACTGTCAAAACCACTATTAACAGCATAAAATAAGCCAACCTTGAACTTCATCAGGCTCCTCCACATAGGGCTCTCTGCTAATCCTTGGATGCTTCATAGGGTTAGCCTTCTTCTCATCATTTTCATTCGCATCTGAATCATCCTCATCATCTGAAGACAGCTCCTCGATAATTGGCCCTTTTGGCCTGCTTGGTTCAGGAGCTTGCTGCTGGAAGCCTCCAGCATTCATCACTCCTCCAATTAGACCTCTGGGGGGCCCAAACATGCTTGAACTAAAAAATCTTTGCTCAAACTGGGTAGGTCCAACCATATAACCAAACGGATTTGCAAGGAAAGGATCATCAAAGGGACTTGAGCCACCAAAGAAACTGGGCATAAGGTTCCCAGGTGGAACGAAGCCGCCGAAACCAGCAAAAGGGTCCCCGAAACCAAAGAGACCACCTCTACCGCCCCCTCTCCTTTGCATCGTCCACTGAAGTTCTCTGCACAGTATCAAGACATGTGAAATGTGTGTGAGGTTATTTTTTAATAACGAAAACTGCGATAGATGATATAGGAAACAACAGGGCCACAGAGTTGTACCCAGTGCTCAAATCCGGAATCTGTATCAAGATGTAGAACTGTAGAAGTTTGAACAAAACACACAGTAACACCAAACTAACCTATCTACCATAGCACAATGAAGAAAAAAAATCAATAGGCTACACACAGGGCCCTTACTTGCGGCACCTCCTACAGGATCGAACATGGAGATAAAGATGCTAATTTCTCTATGGTAATATATCAGGAGGAACGAAAGCGCTGCAGAAAATATGGAATCTGTACCATGCTACCAGGTATACCTGCAGAATTGCAATGCTCACACCCAACCAAATCTGATTGGAATGGCTGAAAGCCTGAGATGTTTCTCCTTGCTCAGTACAGTAGCACCGCAGTAGTGCCACTATTGCAGGTGCGATGGGCTGACTATGCATTTCTATGCTCTTATATTATACGTCTATGCTAGTACTACAGACTAAATGCTGGACTAACCAATCACGCCGCTACTACCGTCCTAACTATATCACAGCAGCAGCAGCAGCATCCATTCACCAGGTAATAATCAGAAGCGCGTTCCCGGATCAATCATCTCCGACACGAACCCTAGCTCTGATTTTATCTCAACACACGAACCAAAAATCCACACAGGGTACACAAAAATCGCGGGGAAAACGCCCTGGTTTCCGCCGGAGATGCGTCGGGGCCGAATCGGATCAACGCACAGCGGGAAACTGACGAAACAACCGAACAAATAGTCCAGTAACGAGACGAAATCGCCTCACGAGGAACACGAATCGACGACCCCTGGGATTCAGTGCGGGGAGCGAGCCGAACCTGAGGCTCCGGGCGGAGTGGGGTGGAGTGGAGCGGGGCGGCGCGCGAATCAAGCGATCTGATCGGAGCACGGTGGTCGGGCTCGGAGCTCGCGATTTGGGAAGTTGGGAAGCGAAGCGGGTGACTGGGAGAGAGGCGCTGGCCGCTGCGTGCGCTTGGGCTGGGTGGACAGCGTCCCGCCTGTCGTCGTGTCGTGCCTGTGTTGCGCGACAGCCCAATAGGCCTATATCATCTCGGCCCCAATAGGCGTGGGTTCCCGCACGGTTGCCAGTGGCATTTTAGATGGTGGCCAAGGTCTGGTTGCCGCAAGGTTATGTTAGTCGGCCTTTCAAAAAAAAAAAAAGGTTATGTTAGTCGGCAAGGTTATGTTAGTCGGCTCCGTTCCGGTGTGTCCAAATGTCTTCGTGGTGATCTTCTCTTGCTGTGAAGTTGAAGCTGCCCTTAGGCGGTGTACGATGACCATCAAGAGGCGGTCCGGTGAAGGTCCTTTTTGGCGTTTGTTTTGCGCATCTTCTCTCCGAGGCTCATTTTCAGAATCGGAGCTGCCGGTCTCTCCTCGAAGAGCCATCTGTTTGGCATAGACCGACTAGAGCTTCTTGTGTAGATTTTGTGGGTAGCCTGTGACCCTTGTGGCGGGGAGTGTGTGGTTGTGGGTGTGCTTTGGCACTGTTGTTGGTTTTCGCCCGATTTTCTCCTAAAAATCGGGCACCTTCTTCGTAATGAATGGATGAGGCAAAGTTTTTGCCTCCATTTCAAAAAAAATGGCTTAGCCACATATTCACTCTGTTACAGATTTTACCGGGTTTTTTTCTAATTTATTTTTCGTGCTCATTTTTATTTTATTTTTTTATAGTTAATTTAAGCATGATTTTTCTTAAATTCCTGAACATTTTTGTGAATTTTTAATTTTTTAACAAATTTAAACCCTAGAAGAATTTTTCAAATCCACGATACTATAAAAACTTTATGAACATTTTTCAATATTCATGAATTTTACAATTGAGGAACATTTCTTTCAAATTCAACAACATTTTTCAATTGTGAGAATACTTTCTAAATCTGTGACATTTTCCATATTCACAAACACTTTTAAAATCCATGAATATTTTTCAAATCTATGAGCATTTTTTTAATCTGTGAGCATTTTCTAGTTTCCTCAATTATTTTGAGCTAACATAATAAACCCGGAATTTTCTCCCAGTGGCAACAAAAGACAAGCAAAAAAGCTAATGAAACTATTTTTAACTGAGGTGAAGCGATCGAAATAGTTAAACTGTAAATGGGCCAAGCCCAAATAGCAATGGGGTATGTGCTCGCTAGCCAATTGATGCACGAAGCGGTAAAATATGAATCCACACCATGGGCTGGGCTTCCTGTGCTGTGATAAGCCAATATAAACAGGACCAAACGCAAGCTAGCTTTGTTTGAGGATTCACAGCGGCGCACTCACCAAGACCTAAGCGGGTGAACAGGGGCTGGGCAAAACCAACTACAGGTTTTGTCAAACTAAATGTCGATGCCTTTTTTGATGCAGATGGCCTAAGGGGCACGACGGGAGCTATTATTCGGGACTGCAAAGGGAACTTTGTCGCTGCTAGTAATAGCAGACTAGACTTTGTCTATGATGTGATGTCGGCAGAAGTCCATGCATTGAAGAAAGGTTTGATCCTTGCCCAAACTATGGGGTGCAACAGAATTATTTGGTGCTCTGATAACATGGACGTGGTCAAAGCAATGACAGATGGAGGTTTCTCAAACGGAGCTGCTGTGGCTATTCTAGATGATTGCTACCATATGGCAACAGAGTTTGTGAAGATCCATTTTGAACATACTGTTGTCGTCAGAAACCCACCGGCGGGCAGTGACGGGCAACACAGTAGAGCCGGGAACAACCTAGAGCTGCGGCTGGCTGAGGTCCCTCCGAGCGACGGCCCGCAAAGCCTTCTGGTCACACGTCCGATGCTGATGCAAGGGCGTGCCACCTGACCTATGCAGTCGGGAAGGTGATGGAGATGCCTCGCTTAGTTTCTGCATGGCATACACGTAAACATTAAATACGAGCCTCAATCGGCTCTCGGGTTATCTGTGAATCGGCTCGGGGAGCCGATCCACCCATGATTCGTACGAGGTGCACGAATATATCTTTGGTCTGCTTGATCAAGATAAAGCTAATGAGATCTACGACGATTTAGGGTTTTCACCGCATAATCGGATCATCCTACTCACGGTTGGGCCTCGCGGCCACGCACGGTGATCGTAAGCCGATCCTAAACAAGGCCTAAAAACCAACACAAGGTTGATCCCCGGAACATCCTGTTTAGGGCCAGCGAACGACACCCTACGTGCCGCTGGATCCTCCACCCCTTTGTAAGGCCTAACTATTGCAGATATTAAACTAATCCTTGTAGAACAAGGAGCAATCGTAACGGATCAGATCTACTAAATAATGATCAAGCGGGGTGCCGCCCCCACACCTAAGATAGGTGTGAGGGCGGCTAGACATGCAAGGGTTGCACTACGATAGCATGTTACGCGAAGAACTATGCTAACCCTAACACATCTATGATAACTACGCTGCTCGCCATCAACAAGGCTTCAGTACGAGCAACGCATGAACAACGTGGAGCTTGTGCTGCCTAGATCGCAAGATGCGATCTAGGCAGCATGTTGCTTACTGGTAGAAACCCTCGAGACGAAGGAGTTGGTGATGCGCCGAGATTGATTTGTTGGTTGAACGTTGGTTGTTGTTTATTCCATAAACCCTAGATACATATTTATAGTCCAGCGGACTTTCTAATTTAGGCGTGCACCTAACCGTGCACGGGTAAAACTCTATCTAAGATACGATCTATTATATTACAGATATATGGGCAATCTAGCCCAACTTTGCATATAAGGCCGATCTACGTATTTTCTTCGTATATAATCTTCAATTTCATCTTGATCGCGGCCCACCTCTGGCTCGGTCAAATTCTGGTGATAACACATGCCCCCCTGGTTTTGGAATTGGTAATTCCAAAATCACTCTGCTTTTCCTTCGTCGGGTCATGTCGTGACAGAACCGTTGCAGTATCCGTCACCATGATGCCTTGCCTTCTCAACTTCTCCGCGTGACCTGGCAGTTTTTTTTCCCTTTAGGCACCACTTCCTCGGAAACTGCTGTGGCATTGAATTTCCACTATATCCCCTTTTATTTAACCGCTCCGCACAGTTTATTTCCGCATCTTCTTCGCATTAGCACTCCAAAAGCCCTCCTGTGCCACCATGTCTTCTTCCTCCTCTGCCTCATCGGATCTTTCCACCCAGTCCTCTTCCTCCCGCGAGCCGACGCCGGAACCGAATCCGGCGGAGGTCCACGCAGCCAACATCCGCCGCGCCATTGAGGCCGGGGAGGAGTCTAGCCATGACTTCTCCATCTGGTCAGAGGACGACAAGTCCCTGACCGACGGGGAGAGCGACCTCCGCTTCCTCGCCAGCGGGGAAACGGAGGAGGAGAGCGACGACGACCGCTTCTCCTGCGACTTCACCTCTCCCGAGGAGGTGGAGGAGGAAGAAGAGGAGGAGGAGGAGGACGACACCTCCTCCGACGAGCCGCCGGCCAAGCGGTTACGCCCTGGCCGGGGAACCTCGGCGACCGACGGCGGCGACGGCGACGGCGACGAAGAGGACGAGGACAATGAGGGCCCGGTCGGCGGCCATTGGAGCGACGACGAGCCCGCCGGGAGCAGCGCCGACAGCGGCGACGGCAGCGGCAACGAGGGCAGCGACGGCCCGTAGATAGGACCTCTAGTATAGGACCAGTAGTAGTAGATGGGGCAATGTATCCCCTAGTACTTCCTTTTGAGAGCAATCAGCTCTTTATGTAAGAAATCTATCAATGAAGAACTTTCCCCAATTTGATCTTGCCGATTTCCTTTGAGTTTAATTTAGCCGATTTCTTCTTATACTGATCTTGCCGATTTGTCCCCTTTGCCAATGCGTAATGAGCCGATAGCAACGCATCGGTCCTTTAAAAATCACCCTTCCATCCTTCAACTGATGATTTTGAAATCTGGTGGATAATGTAGAATCTTCAGGGAAGCCTTTGAATTCTTCCAACCAAACCTAATGGTATTCTTTAATACTCATCATTTGTGAAGAAGGTGGCGACGAAAGACCAGCCGATGGTACCCCAATCGGCTCTTAAACAGAGTATCCACCAGGCCTGCTGCCCCCCGAGCCTTACTCGAGGCGAGAACGTCAGAGAGGACGTACCAAAACCGATCACCTTTCCTCCTTAGAAAGCCGACAACCCCTTCTGTCAACACGGCTGAACTAGCACCAAAGATTGGAAATCCTCGACAAGAAGGTTCAGGAACCCAGATCGGCTCGAAGCAGCTAAAGAAATTTCCATTGTTTTACTCCTGCGAAGAAGCAGAAGGCACAACAGTTGGCCTGGATTTGGTGGAGATTCGGTAAACCTCGCATAATTCCACTAGAGTCGATGGCCCTTGCATCGGCTGTCCAAATAAAATAAAAAAAAATTACTGGCCGATTTTCTCCTATCGGCCCCAATATTTCGCTGCACACATGTCCTCCTGCACCTGTTCCCATGTTCATCGTGTTTAGGTGCCCCCCGAGCCGAATCTGTCAGGGAATGGCAGATATTGGCTCTGTAATTCGCACATCGGCTCCTGATAGGATCAAGGACGAACACAAGCAGAACATGTGGTGAGGATAATTTTGGCCGATCGCTGGAATCGGCCTCCATATCTATTGAAGTGTTGATGAAGGTTACGTAATGCTCCTTCATAATTTTGGGGCCGATCACAAGGATCGGCCTAGCCCGTTTGCTCATTGCTTTGCCTCAGCTACATGGTCGGGCCGGTGGATAAAACCAGCTTAACCCTTCCCTTCGTCACGTCGATGCGCTCGCGATCGTCCAAATTGATACTGAGAGGGGTTCTTGGCCTGCTTTGCTTCCCATGCGTTCATGCCGGCCGTTGAAATTTCGGCTGAATCATCGGCACGGACGACTTCTACCTCATCTCCATCCTTTGTATTATGCATTGGTGCATCGTGGAGGGAATGCAGCAGTTGGCGTGGATCCAATCTCTTCCTAGCAGAATAGCATAAGTGCTCGTGCTATCGACGATGAAGAACGTTGTAGGGATAGTTTTCCTTCCTACGGTCAGATCCACGTTCAGAACACCTTGTGCGTCAGACGCTTGGCCGTTGAAATCGCTCAATGTCACGTTGGTCTTGATTAGATCTGAGCTAGAGCGTCCCAGCCGACGTAGCATAGAGTACGGCATGATGTTGACTGCCGCTCCGGTGTCCACCAGCATCTTATTTACAGGCCTCCCATCGATATAACCTCGCAAATACAAGGCCTTCAGATGTCTGTAGCTTCTTTCTCGTGGCTTCTCAAAGATAACCGGCCTCGGGCCGCAGTCAAGTTGTGCAACAGGTGCCTCGTCTAATCCTGGAGCACCGAACTCCGAAGGAGGATGAACACCATGTTTGTGCCAGCCGATGTTTCATCATCGGCTTTCCTTTGTTTGGGGCGCCACTCCATTTTCCGTGGACGACCCTCTTCGTCCAGGGTTCGCTGAACTTTCGCAGCCAGATCAGGTCGTGCCTTCCTTAACGTATGCAAGTATAACCTTTCGGCTTCCTCCAGGCCGCGCAATCGCTGAACCCTGCGCTTTTGTGAACGGCTGAGTCCATCAGGGCACCACCTTGGACGGCGGTACCTGTCTTCTTCCTCTTCTTGTCCCTCGTCTTCTGAATCCTCGAGATCTGCCCAGCGAGGGGACTCAGCGCGTTTGCTTTGTGGCGGGAGAGGCCCTAAGCGCTTGAACACAGACACGTTGGCTGCCTCCTTCTTCTTCTGGTTGCATTCTGGGCAATTGCCGATTGTGGGCAATCGGCTCATTCTGAATCCCAGCAGTGTACGAAGAAGGGGAAGTCGATGCTGTCGTTGTCGTCTTGCTCCCTTGATTTTTCCGTGGCACGGCGCTCGTGCTCCTCCTCATCGCGATCGTGCCGACGATGTCTTCGGCTTCTCTAGCCGGACGATCTCTCTCATCATCATCGCTGGATCGTCGGCGTTGGTCATACTGACTCACATACTTGTTGAGGAGGTGATCAGAGAGGGGTCTTTGATATCTCATGTTCTTCGCTTCTCCCTCTGTGACGTAGCGCTTGCCATCATGACGGAGCCGATCGCGTGGAGCGGCCTCTTCTGTGTCCTTGCTATGAGAGCAGCTGCCCTCGTCTCTATCTTTGCCAGAGTGGTTCCCAGGTCCTACCATGTTGATATTTGAACGAGGATCTGGTGGCAACCTTCAGGGTAAGTGCACTCTACCATGTTAACGGCGGGGAAGGGCTGGGTGTCGACCTTCATGGCGTATTGGTTGAAAATTAGACGCCCTTTCTCTATCGCCGCTTGGATGTGCTGACGCCATACCCTGCAGTCGTTGGTGGCATGGGAGAGCGAGTTATGCCATTTGCAGTATGGCTTTCCGTTCAGCTCTTGCACCGTGGGGAATTTGAGACCTTCGGGAATCGTCCATTTGCTTCTCCTTGAGCGGAGGTCGAAGATTTGCTCAGTCTTGGTCACGTCAAAATCAAATCCCCCCGGGCGGGCCTGGTGGCTTTACCCATTTGCAGGATACGGGGTTCCTCCCCGAGTCCATTCAGCCACTTGCTACCTCTTGGTCTCCCGCAGGAACTTCGTCTTCCTCTCGCATCGACCGGGACTACTGCACGCTTGAACTTGTCTTGGTACAGTGCGGGTGGCGCTGTTCATATGCCGATAGTTTCTGAACCATGTGCGCCAGTGAGGGATAATCTGCTTGGGAGGCCATGTCCTTGAGCTGTGTTGCAAGGCCTGCTACGCCAACTCGATCGCTTCTTTTTCAGTTATACGAACCGAATAACATCGGTTCCTAAGATTCTGAGCGCTGGATGTATTCTGTCACAGTTTCTCCGCGCTTCTGACGTAGTTGTGCTAGATCGGCAATGCCAGACTCGGAAGCCTCTGAATGGTACTGCATATGGAACTGCTCTTCCAACTGCTTCCAAGTCCGGATGGAGTCTGGTGGCAAAGAGGTGTACCATCCGAAAGCCGATCCCGTGAGGGACTGTGAGAAGAGCCTCACGCGTAGTTGATCCGACACTGAAGCCGGTCCTAGTTGCGCCAAATATCGGCCCACGTGCTCGATGGAGCTGGAACCATCTGATCCACTGAATTTGGAGAAGTCAGGGAGCCGATATTTAGGTGGTAGCGGGATCATCTCGTAGTCGTCGGGGTACGGCTTGGAATAGCCGATGGCCCTTCTTTTCGGCACCATTGAAAGTGCATGGAGCCCCCATGTGTGGTTTTGGTAATTAATGACAATCCCTATGGACTAATGTTTGCATTGAGTTATATTTGTAGGAGTTGTCCATAGGCAATTCTTGAACCATATGTTGGCTTCAAGGTTGCAATAAGAAGAAATTGATGAAGGATATCAAGTGTCAAGTATGTCTTGAAGATGAAGATGATGTGAGCCCTCCAGTTATCTCAAGACATCAACATGATGAAGAATGAAGAAATGATGTGCAAGTTCAAGATGAGCCAACTCGAAGAGATCATATGCTTGAAGCTTGCCATCCATATGGTGTTCATGGATTTGAGAAGATGCGCCGAAGAAGAAGCTCTCCCATGGTGGATTATGGGGGAGCAATCTACAAGACTTCGTCAAGCAAGCACAATCAAGAAAGGCGTTCCATCTTGTTGCGGTCAAGACCATCATCATCAAGCTCAAGTGGGATGCGCAAGGTTAAGGTTTGCTCTTGATAGGGTTTCTTTCTCACCGGTCTCATGGTGTAGTTGGAGACCGGTTCTTAGTTTAGTTGCCGTACTATCAAGAGGGCTCTCGAGTGAGTAACTCGATCGTATCATTCGGAGAGAGCTCAAACCTTTGCATCCTTGCATCATCTTTCTTGGTTGTTATTTGGATCTTATCCATGTGATGTTTTAGAGCTTGTGCTTATTCTCATGACAAGCTCTAGTTCTTCGAAAACGGATTTCGCATAGATCACTTGTTGCGTTTTCAAGTTTGGTGATTTTCTCGGTTTCTCATGTTGAGGTGTTGCACCTCTAAAAATAATAGAAAGTCACCCCCAGCTAGTTTCCATATTTCCAACAAAATTGTCGTCCTCTTTCCAACAAAATTGGTTTCGTCTTAATCCGAGTTTCCAAACTCTAGATATTTGCATTTCCATATTTGGGTTTAAAAGAAAAGTAAAAGAAAGGAAAAAGGGGAGGAGGGGCTGCCGCCGGAGGCACGGGCGGTACCACCGGCCTCACCATGGCCGGAGCCTCCGGGCTCGGTACCGCCCAAGGTACCGGTTAGGCGCCCTGCGCCTCAGTATTGTTGCCAGGGGAGTTGGAGCCCCGGCGGTACCACGGCCGGTACCATGGCCGGAGGCTCCGGCCTCCCCCTCCCGGCCCGCACCTCCTCTCCCGCCTTGGCCACGTGGCCTGCTCCTACTTGCCGCGCCAAATCGACCATGGCCGGTAGTACCGGCCCAACCTGGCCGGTACCTCCGGCCTCCCCTCCCGGCCCGCGCGCCCCAAGCCTCGCCGCGCTGCTCTACCATGGCCGGTAGTACCGGCCC
The DNA here is from genome assembly GCF_019359855.2 of Lolium perenne. Lineage (NCBI taxonomy): Eukaryota > Viridiplantae > Streptophyta > Magnoliopsida > Poales > Poaceae > Lolium > Lolium perenne. The sequence goes on along the minus strand of NC_067250.2, from coordinate 210,698,547 downwards.
TTCCTGGCCGGTACCTCCGGCCTCCCCCTCCCAGCCCACAGCGCCTCCAACGGGCAGAAAAATAGGGCCTGCTATTTAAGCCCCTTTCTCTCACCTTTTTGGACTGCTTCTTCCTCCTCTCTTCTCAAGCTTTGCTCCACCATTGTTGTTCATACTTGAGCTTGAGATCTTTCTCCCCAACCAATGTTTCTTGCATCTTTTTGAGAGAAAGTTTGAGGGGATCTAGATCCACACTTTGACCAAACCAAATCACCTCTTTGTGAGTGAATCTTTGGGATCTAGATCTTGGAGAATTTTGTGTTCTCCTCTTTGTTCTTCCTCTCTTATTCCCCCAATAGCTTTTGTAGCTTTGTTGGAATTTGAGAGAGAAGGACTTGAGCATCTTTGTGGTGTTCTTGCCATTGCATTTGGTGCATCGGTTTGAGTTCTCCACGGTGATTCGTGGAGGTGAAAGCAAGGAAGTTGTTACTCTTGGGTTCTTGGAACCCTAGACGGATTCTAGGCCTTTGTGGCGGTTTGTTGGGAGCCTCCAATTAAGTTGTGGATGTGTGCCCCAATCTTTGTGTAAGGCCCGGTTTCCGCCTCGAAGGAAATCCCTTAGTGGAACCGTGACCTAGGCCTTTGTGGCGAGGGTCACCGGAGATTTAGGTGAGGCGCCTTCGTGGCGTTCGGTGTGTGGTGTGAGTACCGCATCTTGGGGTGAGGCCTTTGTGGCGTTGGTGTGCATCGAGCAACCACACCTCAAGGTGAGCCTCTTGTGGCGTTCGGGAGCACTAAGCAACCGCACCTCTCCACCGGAGATTAGCACTCGCAAGAGTGTGAACTCCGGGATAAATCATCGTCTCCCGCGTGCCTCGGTTATCTCTATACCCGAGCTCTTTACTTATGCACTTTACCTTGTGATAGCCATCGTGCTTGAAGTTATATATATCTTGCTATCACATACTTGCTTGTATTGCTTAGCATAAGTTGTTGGTGCACATAGGTGAACCATAGTATATAGGCTTTGGGCTTGACAAAGTAAACGCTAGTTTTATTCCGCATTTGTTAAGCCCATCTCGTAAAAGTTTTAAATCTCCTATTCACCCCCCCCCCTCTAGGCGACATCCGTGTCCTTTCAACCATGCCGAACTGGTCTCTCAGTATGGTACTGATCTGATCCGCTGTGCTGGCTGCAGGAGTTGAATTCTGAAGATTCGCCGGGGTGGCGTACTTAGCCAGCCATGTTTGCTTTTCCAGCTCTGAGCCAACTGCAGGAGCTGAGCTTTGGAGGTTCGTCGGGGTGGCGTACTTAGTTAGCCACGTCTGCTTCTCAAGCTGCGTCGCTGACGTCCCTCCTGTTTTCCCAGAAGTCCCTGATGTTGTGGCCTGGTTTGTGAGTGCCAGTTGCCACAGTCTGGCACATACGTGCACGTGTACCCGTGAGGGATCTCCTTAGGCGCCTCGGGCAAGAACTGGTAGTCACTAGGGTGACCACCGATCTTGTAGACGACGAATGCCGGTGTAGCCGGCACTTCTGGTGCTGCCAACGCATATGGCAGCGGTGGATGGGACTGGAGTGGCAACTCTCCTTGATGCGTCCCGAGAGCTGGTCCTGACGGCGAGTACTGGTGCCTCATGATCTCCTGGATCACGCGAAGAGCGACACGCTCCAACGTGTTGACCAGGTTCTCAGAGTGGCGGTGTAGCGAGTGGGCCACCAAGTAGTTGATCTCCTGCCGCAGGGACCTGGTGCGTTCTTCCGACGGGGCAGAGAGGTCTATCCCATCTAGTGCACCATTAGGCGAGAACCCCTTCCACCTGATGCCATGTGAACGGGTTCTGTGGAAAGAGCCGATGAGGTCGGCTTCGAGGATGACTTTGATCTCGTCATACTTCTTCTTGAGCTCGTCCGTCGGATCCTCGTACGTGGATCGGCGTGCCGTCCGCCATCTCAGATGTAGATGGCGATGTGGTTGATGTAGAAGCTGGTCCCACCGGGCGTGCCAGAATGTGTTGTCGTCAGAAACCCACCGGCGGGCAGCGACGGGCAACACCGTAGAGCCGGGAACAACCTAGAGCTGCGGCTGGCTGAGGTCCCACCGGGCGTGCCAGAATGTGTTGTCGTCAGAAACCCACCGGCGGGCAGCGACGGGCAACACAGTAGAGCCGGGAACAACCTAGAGCTGCGGCTGGCTGAGGTCCCTCCGAGCGACGGCCCGCAAAGCCTTCTGGTCACACGTCCGATGCTGATGCAAGGGCGTGCCACCTGACCTATACCTGGTCAGGAAGGTGATGGAGATGCCTCGCTTAGTTTCTGCATGGCATACACGTAAACATTAAATACGAGCCTCGATCGGCTCTCGGGTTATCTGTGAATCGGCTCAGGGAGCCGATCCACCCATGATTCGTACGAGGTGCACGAATATATGGTGGTCCTGCTTGATCAAGATAAAGCTAATGAGATCTACGACGATTTAGGGTTTTCACCGCATAATCGGATCATCCTACTCACGGTTGGGCCTCGCGGCCACGCACGGTGATCGTAAGCCGATCCTAAACAAGGCCTAAAAACCAACACAAGGTTGATCCCCGGAACATCCTGTTTAGGGCCAGCGAACGACACCCTACGTGCCGCTGGATCCTCCACCCCTTTGTAAGGCCTAACTATTGCAGATATTAAACTAATCCTTGTAGAACAAGGAGCAATCGTAACGGATCAGATCTACTAAATAATGATCAAGCGGGGTGCCGCCCCCACACCTAAGATAGGTGTGAGGGCGGCTAGACATGCAAGGGTTGCACTACGATAGCATGTTACGCGAAGAACTATGCTAACCCTAACACATCTATGATAACTACGCTGCTCGCCATCAACAAGGCTTCAGTACGAGCAACGCATGAACAACGTGGAGCTTGTGCTGCCTAGATCGCAAGATGCGATCTAGGCAGCATGTTGCTTACTGGTAGAAACCCTCGAGACGAAGGAGTTGGCGATGCGCCGAGATTGATTTGTTGGTTGAACGTTGGTTGTTGTTTATTCCATAAACCCTAGATACATATTTATAGTCCAGCAGACTTTCTAATTTAGGCGTGCACCTAACCGTGCACGGGTAAAACTCTATCTAAGATACGATCTATTATATTACAGATATATGGGCAATCTAGCCCAACTTTGCATATAAGGCCGATCTACGTATTTTCTTCGTATAATCTTCAATTTCATCTTGATCGCGGCCCACCTCTGGCTCGGTCAAATTATACTTTCCGTGAATCAAATACAGTAGCACATGAACTAGCTAGAATTGCTAGAGGACATGAGCAGAATGTTTGGCTCGATGATCCCCCTACTTCTATCATTTCTATGCTTATCAGAGATTTAACTCTTGTGATGAATGAATAGAAAGTATGGTTGTGTAAAAAAAATAGATAGGGTCAAACCAATCATCTACTGCGTGGAGAGAGCGGGGAAGTGTAGCTAGTAGGAGTGAAGGTGCCAGTGTTGGATTAAGGTAGACCAACAAATACCTCTCTCTAGTTACCATGAGTTCCCAATTGTTCGTATAATTAGGACTACCTCCTACCTTGACGGCAAGGACTGGATGTTCTTGTGTGTACTATTTGAAATAATTTCTAGCGAATTCAGGCTAATCATTTGTTTCACAATAAAAGCTGAAAATACAAGTCCCTCTCTCTCATTACCAAGTTTAGAATTTATAAAAAAAAAGTACAATCAATTCTATATTATTGGATACAATGTCATAATAAGAAAAAACGAACATGTCAATTACTACCTTAAATATACGATACAAACTATCAATATGAAACATACCACACCTCTTAAATCATGGTATTTCTATCTTTTCCTTAAGAAACACCAGCTCATTGAACACAAGCAAGCACATCAACTTAATCACATATACCTCTTCGCATGTTTCCTACCTTTCTTCTTTTAGGCTCACGTGATGCACTTGGTCGGATACCTAGATTTATTTGGCTTGTACAGGCCTCCATATCATCGGCAACACCGTAAAAAGCTACGACGGCAAATGATGAAGAACTTCAGATATTCACTCAAGTTCATTATTGATTGGCATCTGTTGGAGATATGCCCAAGAGGCAATAATAAATTGTTATTATATATCTTTGTGTTTATGATAATGTTTACATATCATGCTATAATTGTATTAACCGAAACATTGATACATGTGTGTTATGTAAACAACAAGGAGTCCCTATTAAGCCTCTTGTATAACTAGCTTGTTGATTAATAGATGATCATAGTTTCATGATCATGAACATTGGATGTTATTAATAAACAAGGTTATGTCATTATATGAATGATGTAATGGACACACCCAATTAAGCATAGCATAAGATCACGTCATTAAGTTATTTGCTATAAGCTTTCGATACATAGTTACCTAGTCCTTCGATCATGAGATCATGTAAATCACTTATACCGGAAGGGTACTTTGATTACATCAAACGCCACTGCGTAAATGGGTGGTTATAAAGGTGGGATTAAGTATCTGGAAAGTATGAGTTGAGGCATATGGATCAACAGTGAGATTTGTTCATCCCGATGACGGATAGATATACTCTGGGCCCTCTCGGTGGAATGTTGTCTAAATAGCTTGCAAGCATATGAATGGTTCATAAGAGACCACATACCACGGTACGAGTAAAGATTACTTGGCAGGAGACGAGGTTGAACAAGGTATAGAGATACCGATGATCAAACCTCGGACAAGTAAAATATCGCGTGACAAAAGGAATCGGTATCGTATGTGAATGGTTCATTCGATCACTAAAGTCATCGTTTAATATGTGGGAGCCATTATGGATCTCCAGATCCCGCTATTGGTTATTGGTCAGAGAGAGGTCTCAACCATGTCTTCATAGTTCGCGAACCGTAGGGTGACACACTTAAGGTTTGATGTCATTTAAGTAGATATGGAATATGGAATGGAGTTCGAAGTTTTGTTCGGAGTCTCGGATGGGATCCAGGACATCACGAGGAGGTCCGGAATGGTCCGAAGAATAAGATTCATATATAGGAAGTCATATTCCAAGTTTGGAAATGATCCGGTGCATTTATGGCAGGTTCTAGAAGGTTCTAGAAAAATCTGGAAGAAATCATCATGGAAAGTGGAGTCCCGGAGGGACTCCACCTTGCATGGCCGGCCAAACCCTAAGGGGTGGAATCCCAGGTGGACTCCACCATAGGTGGCCGGCCACCCCACCTAAGGGAAAGGTGGGAGTCCCACCTTGGGTAGGACTCCCCCCTTGAATAGGTTTCCCACCTATGGGAGGTTTTGTTGTTGGGGTCTTATTCGAAGACTTAGACTACAACTCTTGGGGATTTCCACCTATATAATGAGGAGGAGAGGGAGGGGCAGCCACTCTTGGCCGCACCACCTAGGGCTGCCCATGGCCGGTGATACGTCTCCGACGTATCGATAATTTCTTATGTTCCATGCTTGTTTTATGACATTACTTACATGTTTTGTTCACAATTTATATCGTTTCGATGCATTTTCCAGAACTAACCTATTGACGAGATGCCAAAGGGCCAGTTGCTGTTTTCTGCTGTTTTTGGTTTCAGAAATCCTAGTAAGGAAATATTCTCGAAATCGGACGAAATCAACGCCCAGCATCTTAGAATTCCACGAAGCTTCCAGAACACCCGAGAGCCATCAGAGAGGGGCCACAGGGGGCCCACACATGCAGGTGGCGCGGCCAGGGCCTGGGTCGCGCCCCCCTACTGTGTCGCCGCCTCTTCAGCCCTCCGACTCTGCCTCTTCGCCTATTTAAAGGTCCCTGACCTAAATCTTCGATACGGAAAAGCCACGGTACGAGAAACCTTCCAGATCCGCCGCCATCGCGAAGCCAAGATCTGGGGGACATGAGTCTCTATTCTGGCACGCCGCCGGGACGGGGAAGTGCCCCCGGAAGGCATCTCCATCGACACCACCGCCATCTCCATCAACGCTGTTGTCTCCCATGAGGAGGGAGTAGTTCTCCATCGAGGCTAAGGGTTGTACCGGTAGCTATGTGGTTAATCTCTCTCCTATGTACTTCAATACAATGATCTCATGAGCTGCCTTACATGATTGAGATTCATATGAGTTTTGTATCACTATTCATCTATGTGCTACTCTAGTGATGTTATTAAAGTACTCTATTCCTCCTTCATGATGTAATGGTGACAGTGTGTGCATCATGTAGTACTTGGCGTAGTTTATGATTGTGATCTCTTGTAGATTACGAAGTTAACTATTACTATGATGGTATTAATGTGATCTATTCCTCCTTTCATAGTATGAAGGTGACAGTGTGCATGCTATGTTTGTACTTGGTATAATTGTGTTGATCTATCATGCACTCTAAGATTAATTAAATATGAATATCGAATGTTGTGGAGCTTGTTAACTCCAGCATTGAGGTGCTCTTGTAGCCCTACACAGCTAGTGGTGTTCATCATCCAACAAGAGAGTGTAGAGTGATTTTATTATGTGATCAATGTTGAGAGTGTCCACTAGTGAAAGTACAATCCCTAGGCCTTGTTTCCAAATACTGCAATCATCGCTTGTTTACTGTTTTACTGCATCTATACTTCCTGCAATATTACCCACATCAACTGCACGCTAGCAAGCACTTTTCTGGTGCCGTTGCTACTGCTCATATACATTCATACCACCTGTATTTCACTATCTCTTCGCCGAACTAGTGCACCTATACATCTGACAAGTGTATTAGGTGTGTTGGGGACACAAGAGACTTCTTGTATTGTGGTTGCAGGGTTGCTTGAGAGGGATATCTTTGACCTCTTCCTCCCTGAGTTCGATAAACCTTGGGTGATCCACTTAAGGGAAACTTGCTGCTGTTCTACAAACCTCTGCTCTTGGAGGCCCAACACTGTCTACAGGAATAGAAGCGCGCGTAGACATCAAGCACTTTTCTGGCGCCGTTGCCGGGGAGGAAAGGTAAAAGGTACTCACACGCTGGTCCCAGGTAACCAAACACTATTCTGGTATCGTTGTGAGTGCTCGAAGCTATTTCCTTTAGATCCTGCAATTGCATCTTTTTGTTTCTTGTTTACACTAGTTAGGCTTAATGGAAAACAACAACAAAATTAGAGATCTTTATGAACTTTATCTTGAATTAGGACATGATGTGTTTGAAGAGAGAATTAAAAAACCCATGGAACTTTGTTTGGAAAATAGCAATGTTATTAGCATGAACTCTTTGAATACTATTATTGCTAATGCTATGGAAAATTCTAAGCTTGGGGAAGCTGGTTTTGATGAGCATGATATTTTTAGTCCCCCAAGCATTGAGGAGAAAATTTTCTTTGATGATACTTTGCCTCCTATTTATGATGATTATAATGATAGTAGCCTTTAGGTGCCGCCTATTATGGAGGATAATGTTTATTATGATTATACTATGCCTCCTATATTTGATGATGAGAATAATAATGATAGCTACTTTGTTGAATTTGCTCCCACTATTACTAATAAAATTGATTATGCTTATGTGGAGAGTAATAATTTTATGCATGAGACTCATGATGAGAATGTTTCATTTGATAGTTATATTGTTGAGTTTGCTCATGATGCTACTGAAAATCTTTATGAGAGAGGAAAATATGGTTGTAGAAATTTTCATGTTACTAAAACACCTCTCTATATGCTTAAAATCTTGAAGTTACACTTGTTTTATCTTTCTATGCTTGTTGCATTATGCTTCATGAACTTGTTTATTTACAAGATTACCTTTTATAGGAAGCATGTTAGGCTTAAATTTGTTTTGAATTTTCCTCTTGATGCTCTCTTTTGCTTCAAATACTATTTCTTGCGAGTGCATCATTAAAACTGCTGAGCCCATCTTAATGGCTATAAAGAAAGAACTTCTTGGGAGATAACCCATGTGTTTATTTTACTACAGTACTTTGTTTTATATTTGTGTCTTGGAAGTTGTTACTACTGTAGCAACCTCTCCTTATCTTTATTTTATTGCATTGTTGTGCCAAGTAAAGTCTTTGATAGTAGAGTTGATACTAGATTTGGATTGCTGTGCAGTAACAGATTTCTTACTGTCACGAAATTGAGTCGCCCCGTCTGTAGGTAACTCAGAAAAATATGCCAATTTAAGTGCGTGATCCTCAGATATGTACGCAACTTTCATTCAATTTGAGCATTTTAATCTGAGCAAGTTTAGTGCCCCAGAAAAATTCGTCATTACGTACTGTTCTGTTTTGACAGATTCTGCCTTTTATTTCACGTTGCCTCTTTTGCTGTGTTGGATGGATTTCTTTGTTCCATTAACTTTCAGTAGCTTTGTGCAATGTCCAGAAGTGTTAATAATTATTGTGTCACCTCTGAACATGTGAATTTTTTATTATGCACTAACCCTCTAATGAGTTTGTTTCGAGTTTGGTGTGGAGGAAGTTTTCAAGGGTCAAGAGAGGAGGATGATACAATGTGATCAAGAAGAGTGAAAAGTCTAAGCTTGGGGATGCCCCGGTGGTTCATCCCTGCATATTTCAAGAAGACTTAAGCATCTAATCTTGGGGATGCCCAAGGCATCCCCTTCTTTATCAACGAATTATCAGGTCACTTCTCTTGAAACTATGTTTTTATTCGGTCACATCTTATGTACTTTACTTGGAGCGTCTGTTTGTTTTTATTTTTTGTTTTGTTTGAATAAATTCATGCTTGTGTGGGAGAGAGATGATACGTCTCCGACGTATCGATAATTTCTTATGTTCCATGCCACATTATTGATGTTATCTACATGTTTTATGCACACTTTATGTCATATTCGTGCATTTTCTGGAACTAACCTATTAACAAGATGCCGAAGTGCCGATTCTTTGTTTCTGCTGTTTTTGGTTTCAGAAATCCTAGTAAGGAAATATTCTCGGAATTGGACGAAATCAAAGCCCAGGGGCCTATTTTCTCACGAAGCTTCCAGAAGTCCGAAGGAGAGACGAAGAGGGGCCACGGAGGGGCCACACCCTAGGCGGCGCGGCCCCCTTGGCCGCGCGGCCCCGTGGTGTGGGGCCCCCGTGCCGCCTCTTGACCTGCCCTTCCGCCTATAAAAAGTCTCCGTGACGAAACCCCCCGATGCGAGAGCCACGATACGGAAAACCTTCCAGAGACGCCGCCGCCGCCGATCCCATCTCGGGGGATCCAGGAGATCGCCTCCGGCACCCTGCCGGAGAGGGGAATCATCTCCCGGAGGACTCTACGCCGCCATGGTCGCCTCCGGTGTGATGTGTGAGTAGTCTACCCCTGGACTATGGGTCCATAGCAGTAGCTAGATGGTTGTCTTCTCCCCATTGTGCTATCATTGTCGGATCTTGTGAGCTGCCTAACATGATCAAGATCATCTATCTGTAATTCTATATGTTGCGTTTGTTGGGATCCGATGAATAGAGAATACTTGTTATGTTGATTATCAAAGTTATGCTATGTGTTGTTTATGATCTTGCATGCTCTCCGTTACTAGTAGATGCTCAGCCAAGTAGATGCTTGTAACTCCAAGAGGGAGTACTTATGCTCGATAGTGGGTTCATGCTGCATTGACACAGGACGATGTGAGAAAGTTCTAAGGTTGTGTTGTGCTGTTGCCACTAGGGATAAAACATTAGTGCTATGTTCAAGGATGTAGTCACTAGTTACATTACGTACCATACTTAATGCAATTGTCTGTTGTTAGCAACTTAATCGGAGGGGTTCGGATGATAACTTTGAAGGTGGACTTTTTAGGCATAGATGCGGTTGGATGACGGTCTATGTACTTTGTCGTAATGCCCAATTAAATCTCACTATACTCATCATGATATGTATGTGCATGGTCATGCTCTCTTTATTTGTCAATTGCCCAACTGTAATTTGTTCACCCAACATGCTTTGTTCGTCTTATGGGAGAGACACCTCTAGTGAACTGTGGACCCCGGTCCAATTCTCTTTCTTGAAATACAATCTCTTGCAATACTTGTTCTCTTGTTTTCTGCAAACAATCATCTTCCACACAATACGGTTAACTCTTTGTTACAGCAAGCCGGTGAGATTGACAACCTCACTGTTTCGTTGGGGCAAAGTACTTTGGTTGTGTTGTGCAGGTTCCACGTTGGCGCCGGAATCACTGGTGTTGCGCCGCACTACATCTCGCCGCCATCAACCTTCAACGTGCTTCTTGACTCCTACTGGTCCGATTAAATCTTGGTTTCTTGCGAGGAAACTTGCCGCTGTGCGCATCACACCTTCCTCTTGGGGTTCCCAACGGACGTGCCAACCACACGCATCAAGCAAATTTACGGCGCCATTGCCGGGGAGATCAAGACACGCTGCAAGGGGAGTCTCCACTTCTCAATCTCTTTACTTTGTTTTTGTCTTGCTTAGTTTTATTTACTACTTTGTTTGCTGCACTAAATCAAAATACAAAAAAATTAGTTGCTAGTTTTACTTTATTTGCTATCTTGTTTGCTATATCTAAAACACAAAAAAATTAGTTTACTTGCATTTACTTTATCTAGTTTGCTTTATTGTCTTGCACTCTATATTAAAATACAAAAAAAAATTAGTTACTTTTGTTACCATGTCTAGCTCTGAACCTGTTACTTCTTACTTTGAAGAATTAGTCTTCACTTTTAAACAAGGGGATGAGGAGAGTTTTAAGGATGCTTGGTCTAGAATTTTTACTTCTTATCGTAAAACTGAACCTCAAATGACTCTAAGTTTGCTCCTCAGTAATTTTTATTTTGGTCTTATGGTTCGCTATAGATATGCTTTGGATACTTTAGTGGGAGGAGATTTCCTTCATTGCAATGGGGATCAAGCTTTTAATGCCATAAAGAAGTTGGTTGCATCACATGATTCAGCTAATAACTTTGATTCGGCCCTCACTAGCATTTATAGTAGATTAAATAATCTCGAGATAAGTACATCTCGCTTGAATGATAATTATTGCCACGTTCGTAATCGTCTTGAACAAGTCTTAGTGAACTCTAAACTCTCAATGTGGGATCCTGCTGTTAAAATTGTCATCGGTGATCGAACTCTCCACGCCTCTCTGTGATATTATGTATGAATTTTGCCTTATGCACGAAAGTATTTATAAATATTTGAAACTTTGGGGAGTCGAGGAAGGAGGAGAAGAAATAACTCTCATTGATAACTCTACTATAATTCCTAAAGGAATAGCCGCAGGTGTGCATACAACCATTCTTGGAAGAACAATATCCATTGATTATTTTGTTGTTGAAACAGGAAAACTCACACTCGGAAGATCCCTGCTGAAACTATTGGGAGCAGTCATTGATGTTGGAGAAGGCACTCTGAAATTCACCTCTATACCGGGGGAAACTCATACATTTCCTAAACCAAAGGGAAAGAAAAACAATAAGAAAGGTAAGGGTAAAGCCCAAGGTAATGTTGACACTTCGTCTCTTGATAATACTTGATACACACTTTCTGCGCCTAGCTGAAAGGCGTTAAAGAAAAGCGCTTATGGGAGACAACCCATGTTTTTACCTACAGTACTTTGTTTTTATTTTGTGTCTTGGAAGTTGTTTACTACTGTAGCAACCTCTCCTTATCTTAGTTTTGTGTTTTGTTGTGCCAAGTTAAGCCGTTGATAGAAAAGTAAGTACTAGATTTGGATTACTGCACAGTTCCAGATTTCTTTGCTGTCACGAATCTGAGTCCACCTCCCTGTAGGTATCTCAGAAAATTAAGCCAATTTACGTGCATGATCCTCAGATATGTACGCAACTTTCATTCAATTTGAGCATTTTCATTTGAGCAAGTCTGGTGCCATTTTAAAATTCGTCAATACGAACTGTTCTGTTTTGACAGATTCTGCCTTTTATTTCGCATTGCCTCTTTCGCTATGTTGGATGAATTTCTTTGATCCATTAATGTCCAGTAGCATTATGCAATGTCCAGAAGTGTTAAGAATGATTGTGTCACCTCTGAATATGTCAATTTATATTGTGCACTAACCCTCTAATGAGTTGTTTCGAGTTTGGTGTGGAGGAAGTTTTCAAGGATCAAGAGAGGAGTATGATGCAACATGATCAAGGAGAGTGAAAGCTCTAAGCTTGGGGATGCACCCGGTGGTTCACCCCTGCATATTCTAAGAAGACTCAAGCGTCTAAGCTTGGGGATGCCCAAGGCATCCCCTTCTTCATCGACAACATTATCAGGTTCCTCCCCTGAAACAATATTTTTATTCCATCACATCTTATGTGCTTTTTCTTGGAGCGTCGGTTTGTTTTTGTTTTTGTTTTGTTTGAATAAAATGGATCCTAGCATTCACTTTATGGGAGAGAGACACGCTCCGCTGTAGCATATGGACAAGTATGTCCTTGGTTTCTACTCATAGTATTCATGGCGAAGTTTCTCCTTCGTTAAATTGTTATATGGTTGGAATTGGAAAATGATACATGTAGTAATTGCTATAAATGTCTTGGGTAATGTGATACTTGGCAATTGTTGTGCTCATGATTAAGCTCTTGCATCATATGCTTTGCACCCATTAATGAAGAAATACATAGAGCATGCTAAAATTTGGTTTGCATATTTGGTTTCTCTAAGGTCTAGATAATTTCTAGTTTTGAGTTTGAACAACAAGGAAGACGGTGTAGAGTCTTATAATGTTTTCAATATGTCTTTTATGTGAGTTTTGCTGCACCGGTTCATCCTTGTGTTTGTTTCAAATAAGCCTTGCTAGCCTAAACCTTGTATCGAGAGGGAATACTTCTCATGCATCCAAATACTTGAGCCAACCACTATGCCATTTGTGTCCACCATACCTACCTACTACATGGTATTTTCCGCCATTCCAAAGTAAATTGCTTGAGTGCTACCTTTAAAATTCCATCATTCACCTTTGCAATATATAGCTCATGGGACAAATAGCTTAAAAACTATTGTGGTATTGAATATGTAATTATGCACTTTATCTCTTATTAAGTTGCTTGTTGTGCGATAACCATGTTCGCTGGGGACGCCATCAACTTTTCATTGTTGAATTTCATGTGAGTTGCTATGCATGTCCGTCTTGTACGAAGTAAGAGAGATCTACCACCATATGGTTAAGCATGCATATGTTAGAGAAGAACATTGGGCCGCTAACTAAAGCCATGCTCCATGGTGGAAGTTTCAGTTTTGGACAACAATCCTCAAATCTCAAATGAGAAAATTATTAATTGTTGGTATATGCTTATGCATAAAAGAGGAGTCCATTATCTATTGTCTATGTTGTCCCGGTATGGATGTCTAAGTTGAAGAATAATCAATAGCGAGAAATCCAATGCGAGCTTTCTCCTTAGACCTTTGTACAGGCGGCATAGAGGTACCCCTTTGTGACACTTGGTAAAAACAATGCATTGTGATGATCCGGTAGTCCAAGCTAATTAGGACAAGGTGCGGGCACTATTAGTACACTATGCATGAGGCTTGCAACTTATAAGATATAATTTACATGATGCATATGCTTTATTACTACCGTTGACAAAATTGTTTCATGTTTTCAAAATCAAAGCTCTAGCACAAATATAGCAATCGATGCTTTTCCTCTATGGAGGACTATTCTTTTACTTTCAATGTTGAGTCAGTTCACCTATCTCTCTCCACCTCAAGAAGCAAACACTTGTGTGAACTGTGCATTGATTCCTACATACTTGCTTATTGCACTTATTATATTACTCTATGTTGACAATATCCATGAGATATACATGTTACAAGTTGAAAGCAACCGCTGAAACTTAATCTTCTTTTGTGTTGCTTCAATATCTCTACTTTGAATTATTGCTTTATGAGTTAACTCTTATGCAAGACTTATTGATGCTTGTCTTGAAGTGCTATTCATGAAAAGTCTTTGCTATATGATTCACTTGTTTACTCATGTCATATACATTGTTTCGATCGCTGCATTCACTACATATGCTTTACAAATAGTATGATCAAGATTATGATGGCATGTCACTCCAGAAATTATACGTGTTATCGTTGTACCTGCTCGGGACGAGCAGAACTAAGCTTGGGGATGCTGATACGTCTCCGACGTATCGATAATTTCTTATGTTCCATGCCACATTATTGATGTTATCTACATGTTTTATGCACACTTTATGTCATATTCGTGCATTTTCTGGAACTAACCTATTAACAAGATGCCGAAGTGCCGATTCTTTGTTTCTGCTGTTTTTGGTTTCAGAAATCCTAGTAAGGAAATATTCTCGGAATTGGACGAAATCAAAGCCCAGGGGCCTATTTTCTCACGAAGCTTCCAGAAGTCCGAAGGAGAGACGAAGAGGGGCCACGGAGGGCCACACCCTAGGGCGGCGCGGCCCCCCCCTTGGCCGCGCGGCCCTGTGGAGTGGGGCCCCGAGACGCCTCTTGACCTGCCCATCCGCCTATAAAAGTCTCCGTGGCGAAACCCCCGGTGCGAGAGCCACGATACGGAAAACCTTCCCGGAGACGCCGCCGCCGCCGATCCCATCTCGGGGGATCCGGAGATCGCCTCCGGCACCTGCCGGAGAGGGGAATCATCTCCCCGGAGGACTCTACGCCGCCATGGTCGCCTCCGGTGTGATGTGTGAGTAGTCTACCCCTGGACTATGGGTCCATAGCAGTAGCTAGATGGTTGTCTTCTCCCCATTGTGCTATCATTGTCGGATCTTGTGAGCTGCCTAACATGATCAAGATCATCTATCTGTAATTCTATATGTTGCGTTTGTTGGGATCCGATGAATAGAGAATACTTGTTATGTTGATTATCAAAGTTATGCTATGTGTTGTTTATGATCTTGCATGCTCTCCGTTACTAGTAGATGCTCTGGCCAAGTAGATGCTTGTAACTCCATGAGGGAGTACTTATGCTCGATAGTGGGTTCATGCTGCATTGACACAGGGACAAGTGAGAAAGTTCTAAGGTTGTGTTGTCTTTGTTGCCACTAGGGATAAAACATTAGTGCTATGTTCAAGGATGTAGTCACTAGTTACATTACGCACCATACTTAATGCAATTGTCTGTTGTTAGCAACTTAATACTGGAGGGGGTTCGGATGATAACCTGAAGGTGGACTTTTTAGGCATAGATGCAGTTGGATGACGGTCTATGTACTTTGTCGTAATGCCCAATTAAATCTCACTATACTCATCATGATATGTATGTGCATGGTCATGCTCTCTTTATTTGTCAATTGCCCAACTGTAATTTGTTCACCCAACATGCTGTTCGTCTTATGGGAGAGACACCTCTAGTGAACTGTGGACCCCGGTCCAATTCTCTTTACTGAAATACAATCTACTGCAATACTTGTTCTACTGTTTTCTGCAAACAATCATCTTCCACACAATACGGTTAACTCTTTGTTACAGCAAGCCGGTGAGATTGACAACCTCACTGTTTCGTTGGGGCAAAGTACTTTGGTTGTGTTGTGCAGGTTCCACGTTGGCGCCGGAATCACTGGTGTTGCACCGCACTACATCTCGCCGCCATCAACCTTCAACGTGCTTCTTGACTCCTACTGGTCCGATTAAACCTTGGTTTCTTACTGAGGGAAACTTGCCGCTGTGCGCATCACACCTTCCTCTTGGGGTTCCCAACGGACGTGCCAACCACACGCATCAAGAGACACGCTCCGCTGGTTCATATGAACACATGTGTTCTTAGCTTTTAATGTTCATGGCGAAGGTTGAAACTGCTTCGTTAATTGTTATATGGTTGGAAACAGAAAATGCTACATGTGGTAATTGGTATAATGTCTGGAATAACTTGATACTTGGCAATTGTTATGCTCATATAGATCATGTTTAAGCTCTTGCATCATGTACTTTGCACCTATTAATGAAGAACTACATAGAGCTTGCTAAAATTTGGTTTGCATGATTGGTCTCTCTAAGGTCTAGATATTTTCTGGTGAGGGTTTGAACAACAAGAAAGACAGTGTAGAGTCTTATAATGCTTGCAATATGTTCTTATGTAAGTTTTGCTGTACCGGTTCATACTTGTGTTTGCTTCAAATAACCTTGCTAGCCTAAGCCTTGTACTGAGAGGGAATACTTCTCATACATCCAAAATCCTTGAGCCAATAACTATGCCATTTGTGTCCACCATACCTACCTACTACATGGTATTTCTCTGCCATTCCAAAGTAAATTGCTTGAGTGCTACCTTTAAAATTCCATTCTTTGTCTTTGCAATATATAGCTCATGGGACAAATAGCCTAAAAACTATTGTGGTATTGAATATGTACTTATGCATCTTATCTCTTATAAGTTGCTTGTTGAGCGATAACCATGTTCCTGGGGACGCCATCAACTACACTTTGTTGAATATCATGTGAGTTGCTATGCATGTTCGTCTTGTCTGAAGTAAGGGCGATTTACCATGAGTTGAATGGTTAGAGTATGCATATTGTTAGAGAAGAACATTGTGCCGCTAACTAAAGCCATGATTCATGGTGGAAGTTTCAGTTTTGGACAAATATCCTCAACCTCATATGAGAATATTATTTTTTGCTAAATGCTTATGCATTAAAGAGGAGTCCATTATCTGTTGTCTATGTTGTCCCGGTATGGATGTCTAAGTTGAGAATAATCAAAAGCGAGAAATCCAATGCGAGCTTTCTCCTTAGACCGTTGTACAGGCGGCATAGAGGTACCCCTTTGTGACACTTGGTTAAAACATATGTATTGCGATGATAATCCAGGTAATCCGAGCTAATTAGGACAAGGTGCGGGCACTATTGGTATACTATGCATGAGGCTTGCAGCTTGTAGGATATAATTTACATGATACATATGCTTTATTACTACCGTTGACAAAATTGTTTCTTGTTTTCAAAATAAAAGATCTAGCACAAATATAACAATCCATGCTTCCCTCTGCGAAGGGCCTTTCTTCTACTTTTATGTTGAGTCAGTTTACCCATTTCCTTCTATCTCTAGAAGCAAACACTTGTGTTAACTGTGCATTGATTCCTACATACTTGCATATTGCACTTATTATATGTAATAACCCAGAACATAGGAACAACGAAGGGTAGATTTAGAAATGGGATGTGCATTTCATCGCAAAACGGGGGAAATTTTCGCGCCTTATTGCAACTAAACCAAAGAGGGATCGAGGTTCTCTCTCATTTTGCAATTAGGGTTAGGCAATGTGAGTTAGGGAAATTTCGACATGATCTCTTTTGTATCTTATTACTTTGGGGAATAATTGCATTTGACAAGTGTTAACACATTTAACAATAAGCATCACACAACATAAATAATGAATTCATAATTCAAACACAACTTATAAATTCAAATGACTTTGAAGTTCAAATGGAATATCAAATACAATATCTAATCAAGAATATAAATATTACATAAGACAAAAGCTCATAAACAAAACTTGAGCTTTATTGATACATAACACAAATTATAAAGTCTTTACAATATTCTTGATACAAGAATTGAGAAATAATAAACAGAAATAAAAAAAGGGGAAAATTACAAGTTGGTTCTAAACTAAAACCTAGACTAAATGACTTGAGAATGATCTTCTGGCCATAATTCATTTCAAACCTGCAAAACAAATGACAAGTGCTAGACCAGAATGTAAGTGTTAGCAAATTTCAGTTTGGACAGTTAGCAAATCACAGAAATTCAGTTTGGACAGTGAAACTGTCACTGCACACTTGTGCTTGTCCAAATTCCTGGACAGCCCAAGATAAGACCAAGGCAGACCAAAACTGAGCAGCCACAGGGGCTCAAGTTTCAGCATATGAGGGTTGTTGCTAACCAAGCAACAGCAAGGCAATGCAAGGGATGAGTCACAAAGTAACCAGGCCTTGTGTGTCATGGCCAGAGTAGAAGTAGGGACCATATAAATAGCACACAAACCCTAGAACCATGACAGTCGACCAGATAGATAATTCACCAGGTAAGGGTGAAGCTAGAGCCAACACAAGTTCATCCAGTTCTTGCCAAGAACAAAACCAACACACAACCACTCATTCCCAGGAATCATGGTGACCTGAGAAGATCAACCAGAACCTGGAGGTGAAGAGCTGTGCACAAAACCACAAGTCTGCAACAACAAAACATCTCATACTAGGAGCTGGAACAAGGTATACCAAGTTCCTGGACATATCCAATGGATCTGATCCATACAATATTCATGACATAATCATGGGATTGAGCAGATGCTCAAGTGGGTAGATCATCACTTGGTTTTCACCAAGGATACTGCCAGTCTAAAAGCCACTAAAAATGGAAATCATCTAGATACAGATCTTGTACACAGAAGCTAGCAACCATGCACAGATGCACACACTAGCAAGATCATATGCACAGATAGCACCAGTAGATGTGTTGCAAGGATTAGCAGCTAATACAGACTACACAGTAAATCCTAAGCTAGTAACCATCAGTAAACCCTAGATGTCATCAGGCAAGCATATTGGCATTCATATCAAGTATGATCCCCAAATATGCTAGCAAAGGTTGAGTAGCCACAAGATCCAATCAAATAAGTGAGCAACCAATCAGTAGCAAGGCTACTGAGGTCACATCACACTTAGCACCATTTAAAAGAAAGCCAACTATAGCACATCATTTCCAGAAATGGATTCAGATTCATTTGCTTGCTTGCTAAACAATCATGAATAGCCAATTCATATACAAGCAAGACATTTAAATCTTCACTGCATAAGCAGTTCATTATGAATCAATTTAACTCAAGCATGAATTTATCACAGATCCATGCTAATTATTGACAGTAGCATACTGTTAAGCAACACAACACCAACCACTAGATCACAGCCACTGGATCAAGTCCAGTAAGCTTGAATGAGCAACAGCACAAGTAAGTAGTAGCATAGTGATGCTTGAGCATCAGCATCATCAAGGAAAATGAATCACTTAGCTACAGAATTAATCAGTAAGCCATCACTGACATTTAATTGATCAAATGGATCAATTGAATCAAGACAAGCCACACAGATAAGCTAGCCAACAAGTAATGGATGATCCAAGGGATCATTAGCTTGCACAGGAAGCACAGAAGCATTTCACAAACATCACTGGCACTCACAGGTGTCACTGATGCACCACAGTACACCTAGACAAGCAAGTATAACATGCCAGTAAGCATAAGCAAGCTCATAAGCAGCCATGGCAGAGCTCTGGGTGATCACAGGATCCCCAGAGAGCAACAGAACATGAGGAGGAAGAAGTACAATAACCAGGGAGGCGCACAGACATGGAGATCAGAAGGAGGAGGTGAAGAACTTACACGCGCCTGGTGGCAGAAGCTAGGGCATGGCGAGGCAGTGCTCGCGCGGCCATAGCAGCTGCAAAGCCAGGGAAGGCGCCGACGTTACGCCGGCGAACACGAACACACCACCGCAGTAGAGCACCAGAGACGACGGCACAAGTACTGCGAGCAGCACCTGCGCCAGGTCAGTCTCGGAGGCGCACGCGTCGACGGCGAGGACGAGAGGTCGTCGGAGATGGTCAATCGCCAGAGGCGATTCTCCACGAGATCCAGAGAGGAGCGATTCGCCAGGAGAGGAAGAAATGGGGGAAACCACGCGGACAGATCGGTAGATCGTCTCGCGGCAGTCCCAATTTGGTAGGTGGCTAAGGCAGGGGAGCACGGAGCTGGTCGGAGAGCGGCGGCGGCCATGGCGGCGATGCCATCGCCACAGGAGACGCGAGAGAGTTAGGGTTAGGGACAGCGAGTGAGAGAGATGAGTGAGGAGCGAGGTGGGCCGCTTCGGCGCCACCGACCCATAAGGGGACAAGCCTTAATGGGCTGTCCCTGGGCCTTAGTTAAGTGGGCTGGCCCAATAGGGGCCAGGGGGCATTTTGGTCTTTTAACAATTTAGAAAACATCAGAATTTCACCAATTTTTAGTAAATAAAATACAACTCTAAAAATCCATTAAAAATTGGATTAGTGAATGAAAAATAAATCTTAACCAGAATAAAATATGAAATGGAATTTAAGAAACAAATTCAAAATTATGAATTTGCAGAATTTAAATAATAACTTGGAATTTTAAACTATTATTTCCTTGTATTTAAAATTCAAGGAAAAATCTCAAATAAGTTCAAATACTTATTTTCAAACATTTCAAAATGAAATTCTACTATTCCAAGTCATTTCTATTAAGAAAGGTATTTTTCAAAGAAAAATACTCTATTCCCTATTTATTCCAAAAATATAGAGACAACTCTAGTATTTTAATTCCGTTTTGGAATGAATGATAAACCACCAAGTCAAATAATTTTAATTTGAATTATTGTATTTTATGTGAATTAAAATGGTTTACCCTTTTAAATCAATTGCAAGTTACTGCCAAAGGCATAAATCTTAACTCAAACCTAAATTGCTATCACTCAGCGGGGTAAAGGGATTCAACATAAAATAATACATCCATGATTGCATTATTTGGATTTTATAACATTGTCCTTACCGGACGATGATGCTTCTTACAGAACCCGAGGTCCAGGTTCCATCAACTGCATTGAACTGCACTATCTCGCAGTCCACAGGCAAGTTCACCCTTGCTCATGCCAACTTGATTATTTTCTACTACTTTAATGCAAAGCTATATACTTATCATTCCTGCATCGCAAATGAAATGTTACTTTTCAACTATGAATATGACTATGTGGCTGGCAATGGAACCATGGTATGTGTTGATATGGTGGAGGTTCCATTGCAATGGGTTATATCACCCTAGGATTAATTACCAATGCCGTCCAGTGATTCTAGCGCCGTACAAACCGCGTTGACCATGAGATCTATAATGGCTGCGGGAAGCCAGCCGTATCTTTTCCCTTACGCACGCCAACGGATCTGTAGAGCCGGTGGGGTCTTTGAGGCACTTGCATAATAGGTTGGGATATCCTTTTAAATCCCCATCCATTAGTGATGATAAGCTCTACGATCTATGATGGATTGTCCGGAGTACACCGTGAGTAAAGCCGTATTATCGGGAGAAGTCTACTGGGGGTGTACGGTTGGACAAAAGGGTGGGTTTGCAGGGTCGCGGAGAAGGCGGTGTGGGCTTGGATTTTCATACCTGGCCTCACACCAAAGGAAGTGTGAACGGGGGCAAGTCCCTGCGGATGGCAAAAAGGGTGGAATCTCTTGTGGGAAAAGTAACGCACCTCTGCAGAGTGTATCAAATTGTGGCTGTCACTCCTTGTTCCGGGAAGGGAACTGCGAACGCGGCAGGAAAGGAACTCCACGAAGTTCTGGTCAACCTGTGAAGACTGACGGGCATAGTTTTCATAATAAAAGCAACCTTTTGAAGAAATGATTTCAAAACATGCATTGACCTGCGATTTCCTGATCAATGGTCGTAGCTAGTGCATCAAACACCTTTTTACTCTTTTAGAACTTGCTGAGTACCTCTGTACTCACTTTCTTTCGACACCCTTGCTAGACTGTGATCCGAAAGTGGAGGCCATCAACGATGGAGCACCAAAAGGAAGTTACGAGCTGGTCTACGAGGAACCTGATCTTACCGGCGGAGTGGAAGGAGTAGACTATGGGATAGTCTATGGACCTGATGACACGGAGGTGGAGGAGTAGTGACATACCCTAGCATCATAGAGCCGAGCAACGTAGAACTTACCTAAATAAGTTGTTGAGCTCTCTTTATATTTGTTATGAGTTGTAATCGTACTTAAGTAGTATCTTAGGGTGTTCTCATAGGACCTGTGAGAATACCAACTTGTTAAGACAATGTTTGTAATAAAGTATGGAGTGTTATGACCTGCAATGTTTACATTTGTACCACTACGAGGGATATGGCAATTTGTGAAGAAGTCCCTTCACAAAGATCATATCAACGACTTGTATACTACAACATGCGGTGGTATCTTTGGGTCACCGCAGTGAGTATCGAGCAAATGTTGCGACCTTAGGTTGGAAAAACCTAGTATAGGGAAGAAACCTGTAGGAGTCTAGTAGAAATAGTAAAGGATTCTCTAGAAATATGGTGATTATTCACATGAGAATAGCAAAACCATATATTTTAGTGCGATAATTCTTTATTATAGCTATTATGATGCATTATCACTACTAATATTCTGTTTTTTTATACAGCCATAATGGCAAACACTTTTCCTAAGAGGACTTTGAGGAAGGTTGAGGGATGGCTCGGTGATTATGATGGACCAATCACAGCTCTCCTGTGTGGGATGCTGAAGGAACTTCATTGTGACCCACGGATACCTGTTATCAAGTATACCTACTATGATGGGGAAATCCTAGCCAAGTGCAGAGTATCGGTCCAACTACCGACAAAACTGCTGATGAGTCGTGTAATGCCATTCGGAGAAGCCAAAACCATCACCACAGCCTACCATATGGGCCTATTCAAGGCAATCCTTGAGATAAGGCAGCACAAGTCAGTAGAACTGCTATGTTCAGAGTTTTCTTAGATTCCTCATGCCGAGGAAGATGAGGATCCCACTCTGAATCATCTGGTGTTAGCACACAGAAGTCCTGAAGCTGCAGCACAGCACATGGATAGATGTAAGTCTTTATTGACCACGATGTACCTATTACACATGAAGATGAGGGGTGAGATTGACCACATGCTAGCTGAGTTCACGGACCCTGATAAAGTCCAAACTCGGATGCGTGATCTGAGGGCACAACCACAACATACTACACCTTTCTTTAGCCTAGACAGCTATGTAGATTTGAGTGACCAGTTGTCCCATAAAGATCCACTCACACCCAACTTTGTCCCACACTATCCACATGTGTCAGCATCATATGAGTCTGGATATGGGGGAGATGATTCCAGGAACCTAGACTGTTCGGAGTCACCAATCGAGAATTCGACTGGTTGGCGCTTCGGGGAACCATTTGGAGATGAAGGAGAACCCATCACTTGTGATTCCGAGGATGAAGGAGGCGCAGTTAAACAGAATGTTAACCAAAGCTTTGGGCAGGAAGAAAAAGACACCAACTCCATTTCTTTAGATCTGGAGATGGGATTACCCAAAATATCCCAGTATGTCGTAGGTGAGAGTTCTGGAACCAAGAAAAATAAGAAGAAGAAGATGAGAGGTCAAGTGAGTAGGAATCCTCCATGGATGGCAGAAGAAGGTGAGCTGTATCCCACTGGGAATACATATGAGTCTTTATCCAGCTACTTTGGCATGACAGATCTCTGTCTCGGCACTTCGTCTGATTCAGACTACATACCTACTGGAAGGACCTTCATTCCGGACGGTGTTCGGAAGACAAACCGCTATACCGGATGGACCCCAGGGATGTACGCGGAGGCGAGTTATGATGACGAGGAGTAGAGCTCCAAGGGAAGAATAAAGTAATCTAGGTGGTATTGTAATAGAACGTATTTTAAATTCCCGTTGGCTTGGGCTTTGAGCCAAATAAGTGGTTTATATATACCACATGTAATATATGTGTGTGTGTGTGTTATGTAATATACAAAGTATATGCATAATAAATGTTTGTTTTGTATTTGCTTCTTGATTTCATTGTGTGACTAGTTCTGGGCATTGAGTTGAGCTCAGAAAGCATTTGCATGGTGTAATTATGAGTAATCGCTCTTTGTTACAGGACTAGGGGGACATGGCGTTAGTTGAAACCGAAGAGGTCGCAGAGAGCGGGAGGCAAGAGAAAAAGAGGAGGCAGATGCAGCAGTTAGAGCAGAGAATGCACCACCACCACCACATCCAATGCTACATCCAGATTTCCAACAGTACATGAGAGCCGTGGAAGAAGACAGGAGGCGATACCAGGAAAGTCAAAGCAAGAACATGCAAGATTTCTTTACCCAAGTCATCAATGATAGGGGTAATGAAGGCAAGGGAGTAACCCTATCAGACTTCCAAAATGCAAGACCACTACCTTTTACATCAGCTCCAAAACCAATGGACGCTGAAGATTGGCTCATGGATACGGAACGGAAGCTGAAGACCGTTGGTTGCAACGATGAGGAGAAGATTAGATATACTACTTATCTGTTGTCAGGACCAGCAGCGTCATGGTGGGAGAATCTTGTAGCAGTACACCCTCCAGATAAGGTGTTCACCTGGGAGGAGTTCAAGAAGAAGTTCCGGGATGCCCATGTTCCGGACAGTATGGTGGAGCTGAAGAAGAGGGAGTTTGACGAATTACGACAGAACACTGCACCCATCATGCAGTATGTTCGGGATTTCAACAGATTATCCAGGTATGCACCTGAGGATGTGGATACGGAGGAGAAAAGGAAGAAGAGGTTCATGAAAGGCATGAATCCATACATGAAGATGCAACTAAGGTTGGCACGGACTGCCGAATTCCAGGAACTGATTGACTCGGCAATCACTTTCGAGGATGACTACCGGCAAGTCCAGGAGGATAGGAGGAAGAGGGCTCGTATCGAGCCAAGAAAGTACCCAATTAGTAAACCAACACCTGATCGGAGTTTCAAACCCCGATACCGACCTACTACTGGTAATCAATACAACCGGGGAGGTCAGATTCAGAATCCAATCAACCAGATCATCTGCAACAATTGTGGCCTGAGGGGTCATTTGCAGAAGGATTGTCAAAAACCCAGAATCATCTGTTATGGTTGTGGGAAGGATGGACACATCAAGCCAGATTGTCCAAACAAGGCGTCTTGGAGCGGACAGAGCTCCGGAGGACGAGGTGGAAACAACAACAACAACAACCGCAACAACAACAACAACCGCAACAACAACAACAACAACAAAAAGAGGGGAAAGCCTTATGGAAAGCTGAATTGCACATCTTTGGAACAAGCGGAAGAGTCGGATCAAACAGTCTTAGGTACGCTAAGCATTCTTACTCATCCTGGCAAAGTATTATTTGATACTGGAGCAACCACATCATTTCTTGCATTGGAGTTTGTGGAAAAATTCGGGCTTAGATGTTCTGAGTTAGAAACTCCTATAACTGTTCTATCCGCGGGGGGAACGATCTTAGTAACCCACGTGAAAGAAGCACAAGTCCTAACCATATGTGACAGTGTGTATTTCGCGGACCTACTCATCATACCCATGAAGGACATATCTGTCATCCTAGGAATGGATTGGTTGACAGAGAATGGAGCGGTGATTAACTGTGGAGACAAAACAGTGTCACTTCGCAACTCCATAGGAGGCCGAATAGTTTTCCAAGGAGACAAACACAGTGAATTGGAGATAGGATTGGAACTCAACAACCTGAAGGAGGTGAGGATTGAAGATATTCCTGTAGTGAATGAGTTTCAAGATGTATTTCCTAAGGAACTACCGGGGATGCCACCCGATAGGGAGATAGAATTCACAATCGATCTGATTCCAGGCACTACACCAATAGCTCAACCACCATATAAGATGGGGCCAAAGGAATTAGTGGAACTGAAAGCTCAGATTGATGAGTTAGAACAGAAGGGATTCATTCAAGAAAGTGTGTCACCATGGGGTACACCAGTATTTTTTGTGGATAAAAGAGATGGAGGAAAGAGAATGTGTGGAGATTACCGGAATTTGAACAATGTAACTATCAAGAACAAGTATCCTTTACCTAGAATCCAAGACCTTTTTGATCAAGTGCAAGGAGCTGGAGTCTTCTCGAAGATAGATTTAAGGTCAGGATACCATCAAATCAAGATCAAGAAGGAGGATGTACCAAAAACAGCGTTCGTATCAAGGTATGGACACCATGAATACTTGGTTGTACCATTTGGACTAACAAATGCACCAGCAATTTTCATGAATTTGATGAACAAGATATTCATGAAGTACTTGGACAAGTTTGTGATAGTGTTCATAGATGATATTCTAATCTATTCCAAAGATAAAGAAGAACATGCCAAGCATTTGAAGATAGTTCTGCAAATTTTGAGAGAACATCAGCTATATGCAAAGTTCAGCAAGTGCAAATTTTGGTTAGATAGTGTTGAATTTCTTGGATATGTCATAACCAAAGAAGGCATAGCGGTGAATCCAAGCAAGGTTCAGTCCGTATTGGAATGGAAATCACCTAAAAATGCTAAGGAGATACGAGGATTTCTTGGTATGGCAGGCTATTATCGGAGATTCATAGAGGGATTTTCAAAGATTGCCGGACCAATGACCAAGTTACTCAAGAAAAATACTCCATTTGAGTGGACGGATGAGTGTGAAGTCAGCTTCCAAACACTCAAAGATAAGTTAACCACAGCACCGGTGTTAGCAGTTCCTGAACCAGGAAAGGATTATACGGTGTATTGTGATGCTTCCAAGAATGGACTTGGATGTGTTCTTATGCAAGATCGGAAAGTAATAGCTTATGGCTCAAGACAGTTGAAACCACATGAGCACAACTACCCAGTACATGATCTAGAGTTAGCGGTAGTTGTGTATGCTTTGAAGAGTTGGAGACAAATTTTATATGGATCCAAGTGTGAGTTATACACCGATCATAAAAGTTTGAAATATTTCTTCACTCAGAAGGAATTAAACATGAGACAGAAGAGATGGTTAGAGTTGATTAAGGATTATGACCTTACAATCAACTACACACCAGGCAAGGCTAATGTAGTAGCAGATGCCTTAAGCAGGAAGAGTACGGAAAATCAACCTACGGAATGGGAGATTCCAAAGGAACTTCGGAAAGAGCTAGAGGATGCTCAGATTTTGTTTATTCAAGGTGATGTTAAGGGAAGTATAGCAACCATGAGGATTATGGATGAGATGTACTCAGACTTGAAGTATGAGATTATCCGAAAACAAGCGGATGATTTGTTCATCCAAGAAGAAATCAAGAGGATTGGAGAGGGAAAAACATCGGAATTCCAGTTAGGGGATTTTGATTCATTATACTTTCAGAAAAGGATATGTGTACCAGATGATACAGAAGTAAAGTGAATCATATTAAAGGAAGCACATGAAACCCCTTATTCAATACATCCGGGAAGTACTAAAATGTATATGGATTTGAAGGAGATGTTCTGGTGGAACAACATGAAAAGAGAAATAGCACAATATGTCTCGGAATGTCATACATGTCAACGAGTGAAGGCAGAACATCAGAGTCCTGCGGGATTACTCAAACCACTAGAGATACCGGAGTGGAAATGGGATGAAATCGGAACGGATTTGGTTACTGGTCTACCAATGACTAGTAAGAGAAAGGATATGATATGGGTAATAGTGGACAGGCTTACCAAGAGTGCTCATTTCATCGCCGTAAATACAAAGGATACTGCAGAAAAGCTTGTGGATATATATGTGAAGGAGATTGTGAGTAAGCATGGAGTACCCAAGAAGATAGTCTCAGATAGAGGTTCAATTTTCACATCAGCGTTTTGGAAACAACTCCAAGAAGCTTTGGGATCCAAGTTGGATTTCAGTACAGCTTATCATCCACAAACCGGAGGACAAACAGAAAGAACCAATCAGATACTTGAGGACATGCTTAGAGCTTGTGCTCTGAACTTTGGAGGTTCATGGGAGGACCATTTTACCTTTAGCGGAATTCTCATATAACAATAGTTATCAGAGTAGCATCCAGATGGCACCGTACGAAGCATTGTACGGAAGGAAGTGTCGATCACCAATTTGTTGGTTTGAAACCGGAGAAAACAAGGAATTTACACCGGACTACATCAAGGAGAGACAAGAAGTCATCGAGGTGATCCGAGATAGACTCAAACTAGCTCAGAGTCGTTAGAAGAGTTACGCCGACCTAAAAAGAAGAGATTGGGAACCGAAAGTGGGAGACATGGTTTATTTAAGGGTTAGCCCAATGAAAGGACTTAGGAGGTTCGGAGTGAAAGGAAAGTTAAGTCCTCGATATATAGGACCATTTAAGATACTCAGTCAGAATCGAGGTACAGCTTTTGAGTTGGAGTTACCAGCACAACTAAGTCAAGTTCATAATGTGTTTCATGTATCACAACTCAGAAAGTGTTTGAAGGCACCGGATGATCCTATCATATATGAAGAAATAGAATTGCAATCTGACCTAACTTATGTGGAGAAACCGGAAAAGATCTTAGAAGTACAATGGAAGAAGTTAAGAAACAGAGCAATCAAATACTGCAAAGTTCAATGGCAACATCATCCTGAGCGAGAGGCAACTTGGGAGACGGAAGAGGAACTCAGGAAGTCTTACCCCGAGATGTTCAGGTACCAATCTTAACTTCGGGACGAAGTTTCTGTTAAGGGGGAGAGGCTGTAATAACCCAGAACATAGGAACAACAAAGGGTAGATTTAGAAATGGGATGTGCATTTCATCGCAAAACGGGGGAAATTTTCGCGCCTTATTGCAACTAAACCTAAGAGGGATCGAGGTTCTCTCTCATTTTGCAATTAGGGTTAGGCAATGTGAGTTAGGGAAATTTTGACATGATCTCTTTTGTATCTAATTACTTTGGGGAATAATTGCATTTGACAAGTGTTAACACATTTAACAATAAGCATCACTCATGTCAAAAAAAAAACAATAAGCATCACACAACATAAATAATGAATTCATAATTCAAACACAACTTATAAATTCAAATGACTTTGAAGTTCAAATGGAATATCAAATACAATATCTAATCAAGAATATAAATATTACATAAGACAAAAGCTCATAAACAAAAATTGAGCTTTATTGATACATAACACAAATTACAAAGTCTTTACAATATTCTTGATACAAGAATTGAGAAATAATAA
Source organism: Lolium perenne (assembly GCF_019359855.2). NCBI lineage: Eukaryota > Viridiplantae > Streptophyta > Magnoliopsida > Poales > Poaceae > Lolium > Lolium perenne. The sequence goes on along the minus strand of NC_067250.2, from coordinate 210,669,861 downwards.
ACAGAAATAAAAAAGGGGAAAATTACAAGTTGGTTCTAAACTAAAACCTAGACTAAATGACTTGAGAATGATCTTCTGGCCATAATTCATTTCAAACCTGCAAAACAAATGACAAGTGCTAGACCAGAATGTAAGTGTTAGCAAATTTCAGTTTGGACAGTTAGCAAATCACAGAAATTCAGTTTGGACAGTGAAACTGTCACTGCACACTTGTGCTTGTCCAAATTCCTGGACAGCCCAAGATAAGACCAAGGCAGACCAAAACTGAGCAGCCACAGGGGCTCAAGTTTCAGCATATGAGGGTTGTTGCTAACCAAGCAACAGCAAGGCAATGCAAGGGATGAGTCACAAAGTAACCAGGCCTTGTGTGTCATGGCCAGAGTAGAAGTAGGGACCATATAAATAGCACACAAACCCTAGAACCATGACAGTCGACCAGATAGATAATTCACCAGGTAAGGGTGAAGCTAGAGCCAACACAAGTTCATCCAGTTCTTGCCAAGAACAAAACCAACACACAACCACTCATTCCCAGGAATCATGGTGACCTGAGAAGATCAACCAGAACCTGGAGGTGAAGAGCTGTGCACAAAACCACAAGTCCGCAACAACAAAACATCTCATACTAGGAGCTGGAACAAGGTATACCAAGTTCCTGGACAGATCCAATGGATCTGATCCATACAATATGCATGACATAATCATGGGATTGAGCAGATGCTCAAGTGGGTAGATCATCACTTGGTTTTCACCAAGGATACTGCCAGTCTAAAAGCCACTAAAAATGGAAATCATCTAGATACAGATCTTGTACACAGAAGCTAGCAACCATGCACAGATGCACACACTAGCAAGATTATATGCACAGATAGCACCAGTAGATGTGTTGCAAGGATTAGCAGCTAATACAGACTACACAGTAAATCCTAAGCTAGTAGCCATCAGTAAACCCTAGATGTCATCAGGCAAGCATATTGGCATTCATATCAAGTATGATCCCCAAATATGCTAGGAAAGGTTGAGTAGCCACAAGATCCAATCAAATAAGTGAGCAACCAATCAGTAGCAAGGCTACTGAGGTCACATCACACTTAGCACCATTTAAAAGAAAGCCAACTATAGCACATCATTATCCAGAAATGGATTCAGATTCATTTGCTTGCTAAACAATCATGAATAGCCAATTCATATGCAAGCAAGACATTTAAATCATCACTGCATAAGCAGTTCATTATGAATCAATTTAACTCAAGCATGAATTTATCACAGATCCATGCTAATTATTGACAGTAGCATACTGTTAAGCAACACAGCACCAACCACTGGATCAAGTCCAGTAAGCTTGAATGAGCAACAGCACAAGTAAGCAGTAGCATAGTGATGCTTGAGCATCAGCATCATCAAGGAAAATGAATCACTTAGCTACAGAATTAATCAGTAAGCCATCACTGACATTTAATTGATCAAATGGATCAATTGAATCAAGACAAGCCACACAGATAAGCTAGCCAACAAGTAATGGATGATCCAAGGGATCATTAGCTTGCACAGGAAGCACAGAAGCATTTCACAAACATCACTGGCACTCACAGGTGTCACTGATGCACCACAGTACACCTAGACAAGCAAGTATAACATGCCAGTAAGCATAAGCAAGCTCATAAGCAGCCATGGCAGAGCTCTGGGTGATCACAGGATCCCCAGAGAGCAACAGAACATGAGGAGGAAGAAGTACAGTAACCAGGGAGGCGCACAGACATGGAGATGAGAAGGAGGAGGTGAAGAAATTACACGCGCCTGGTGGCAGAAGCTAGGGCATGGCGAGGCAGTGCTCGCGCGGCCATAGCAGCTGCAAAGCCAGGGAAGGCGCCGACGTTACGCCGGCGAACACGAACACACCACCGCAGTAGAGCACCAGAGACGACGGCACAAGTACTGCGAGCAGCACCTGCGCCAGGTCAGTCTCGGAGGCGCACGCGTCGACGGCGAGGACGAGAGGTCGTCGGAGATCGTCAATCGCCAGAGGCGATTCTCCACGAGATCCAGAGAGGAGCGATTCGCCAGGAGCGGAAGAAATGGGGGAAACCACGCGGACAGATCGGTAGATCGTCTCGCGGCGGTCCCGATTTGGTAGGTGGCTAAGGCAGGGAAGCACGGAGCTGGCCGGAGAGCGGAGGCGGCCATGGCGGCGACGCCATCGCCACAGGAGACGCGAGAGAGTTAGGGTTAGGGGCGAGCGAGTGAGAGAGACGAGTGAGGAGCGAGGTGGGCCGCTTCGGCGCCACCGACCCATAAGGGGACAAGCCTTAATGGGCTGTCCCTGGGCCTTAGTTAAGTGGGCTGGCCCAATAGGGGCCAGGGGCATTTTGGTCTTTTAACAATTTAGAAAAGATCAGAATTTCACCAATTTTTAGTAAATAAAATACAACTCTAAAAATCCATTAAAAATTGGATTAGTGAATGAAAAATAAATCTTAACCAGAATAAAATATGAAATGGAATTTAAGAAACAAATTCAAACTTATGAATTTGCAGAATTTAAATAATAACTTGGAATTTTAAACTATTATTTCCTTGTATTTAAAATTCAAGGAAAAATCTCAAATAAGTTCAAATACTTATTTTCAAACATTTCAAAATGAAATTCTACTATTCCAAGTCATTTCTATTAAGAAAGGTATTTTTCAAAGAAAAATACTCTATTCCCTATTTATTCCAAAAATATAGAGACAACTCTAGTATTTTAATTCCGTTTTGGAATGAATGATAAACCACCAAGTCAAATAATTTTAATTTGAATTATTGTATTTTATGTGAATTAAAATGGTTTACCCTTTTAAATCAATTGCAAGTTACTGCCAAAGGCATAAATCGTAACTCAAACCTAAATTGCTATCACTCAGCGGGGTAAAGGGATTCAACATAAAATAATACATCCATGATTGCATTATTTGGATTTTATAACATTGTCCTTACCGGACGATGATGCTTCTTACAGAACCCGAGGTCCAGGTTCCATCAACTGCATTGAACTGCACTATCTCGCAGTCCACAGGCAAGTTCACCCTTGCTCATGCCAACTTGATTATTTTCTACTACTTTAATGCAAAGCTATATACTTATCATTCCTGCATCGCAAATGAAATGTTACTTTTCAACTATGAATATGACTATGTGGCTGGCAATGGAACCATGATATGTGTTGATATGGTGGAGGTTCCATTGCAATGGGTTATATCACCCTAGGATTAATTACCAATGCCGTCCAGTGATTCTAGCGCCGTACAAACCGCGTTGACCATGAGATCTATAATGGCTCTGGGGAAGCCAGCCGTATCTTTTCCCTTCTGCACGCCAACGGATCTGTAGAGCCGGTGGGGTGCTGGAGGCACTGCCGCAATAGGTTGGGATATCCTTTTAAATCCCCATCCATTAGTGATGATAAGCTCTACGATCTATGATGGATTGTCCGGAGTACACCGTGAGTAAAGCCGTATTATCGGGAGAAGTCTACTGGGGGTGTACGGTTGGACAAAAGGGTGGGTTTGCAGGGTCGCGGAGAAGGCGGTGTGGGCTTGGATTTTCATACCTGGCCTCACACCAAAGGAAGTGTGAACGGGGGCAAGTCCATGCGGATGGCAAAAAGGGTGGAATCTCTTGTGGGAAAAGCAACGCACCTCTGCAGAGTGTATCAAATTGTGGCTGTCACTCCTTGTTCCGGGAAGGGAACTGCGAACGCGGCAGGAAAGGAACTCCACGAAGTTCTGGTCAACCCGTGAAGACTGACGGGCATAGTTTTCATAATAAAAGCAACCTTTTGAAGAAATGATTTCAAAACATGCATTGACCTGCGATTTCCTGATCAATGGTCGTAGCTAGTGCATCAAACACCTTTTTACTCTTTTAGAACTTGCTGAGTACCTCTGTACTCACTTTCTTTCGACACCCTTGCTAGACTGTGATCCGGAAGTGGAGGCCATCAACGATGGAGCACCAGAAGGAAGTTACGAGCTGGTCTACGAGGAACCTGATCTTACCGGCGGCGTGGAAGGAGTAGACTATGGGATAGTCTACGGACCTGATGACACGGAGGTGGAGGAGTAGTGACATACCCTAGCATCATAGAGCCGAGCAACGTAGAACTTACCTAAATAAGTTGTTGAGCTCTCTTTATATTTGTTATGAGTTGTAATCGTACTTAAGTAGTACCTTAGGGTGTTCTCATAGGACCTGTGAGAATACCAACTTGTTAAGACAATGTTTGTAATAAAGTATGGAGTGTTATGACCTGCAATGTTTCTGTTGTACCACTCTGAGGGATATGGCAATTTGTGAAGAAGTCCCTTCACAAAGATCATATCAACGACTTGTATACTACAACATGCAGTGGTATGCTGGGTCACCGCATTATATTACTTTATGTTGACAACTATCCATGAGATATACATGTTACAAGTTGAAAGCAACCGCTGAAACTTAATCTTCCTTTGTGTTGCTTCAATACCTTTACTTTGGATCTATTGCTTTATGAGTTAACTCTTATGCAAGACTTATTGATGCTTGTCTTGAAAGTACTATTCATGAAAAGTCTTTGCTATATGATTCAGTTGTTTAATCATTGTCTTTACCATTGCTTTGAATCGCTGCATTCATCTCATATACTTTGCAATAGTATGATTAAGATTATGTTGGTAGCATGTCACTTCAGAAATTATCCTTGTTATCGTTTACCTACTCGGGACGAGTAGGAACTAAGCTTGGGGATGCTGATACGTCTCCGACGTATCGATAATTTCTTTTGTTCCATGCTTGTTTTATGACATTACTTACATGTTTTGTTCACAATTTATATCGTTTTGATGCATTTTCCGGAACTAACCTATTGACGAGATGCCAAAGGGCCTGTTGCTGTTTTCTGCTGTTTTTGGTTTCAGAAATCCTAGTAAGGAAATATTCTCGGAATCGGACGAAATCAACGCCCAGCATCTTAGAATTCCACGAAGCTTCCAGAACACCCGAGATCCATCAGAGAGGGGCCACAGGGGGCCCACACATGCAGGTGGCGCGGCCAGGGCCTGGGCCGCGCCCCCCTACTGTGTCGCCGCCTCTTCAGCCCTCCGACTCCGCCTCTTCGCCTATTTAAAGGTCCCTGACCTAAATCTTCGATACGGAAAAGCCACGGTACGAGAAACCTTCCAGAGCCGCCGCCATCGCGAAGCCAAGATCTGGGGGACAGGAGTCTCTGTTCCGGCACGCCGCTGGGACAGGGAAGTGCCCCCAGAAGGCATCTCCATCGACACCACCGCCATCTCCATCAACGTTGTTGTCTCCCATGAGGAGGGAGTAGTTCTCCATCGAGGCTAAGGGCTGTACCGGTAGCTATGTGGTTAATCTCTCTCCTATGTACTTCAATACAATGATCTCATGAGCTGCCTTACATGATTGAGATTCATATGAGTTTTGTATCACTATTCATCTATGTGCTACTCTAGTGATGTTATTAAAGTACTCTATTCCTCCTTCATGATGTAATGGTGACAGTGTGTGCATCATGTAGTACTTGGCGTAGTTTATGATTGTGATCTCTTGTAGATTACGAAGTTAACTATTACTATGATGGTATTAATGTGATCTATTCCTCCTTTCATAGTATGAAGGTGACAGTGTGCATGCTATGTTAGTACTTGGTATAATTGTGTTGATCTATCATGCACTCTAAGGTTAATTAAATATGAATATCGAATGTTATGGAGCTTGTTAACTCCGACATTGAGGTGCTCTTGTAGCCCTACACAGCTAGTGGTGTTCATCATCCAACAAGAGAGTGTAGAGTGGTTTTATTATGTGATCAATGTTGAGAGTGTCCACTAGTGAAAGTACGATCCCTAGGCCTTGTTTCCAAATATTGCAATCATCGCTTGTTTACTGTTTTACTACATCTGTACTTCCTGCAATATTACCCACATCAACTACACGCCAGCAAGCACTTTTCTGGTGCCGTTGCTACTGCTCATATACATTCATACCACCTGTATTTCACTATCTCTTCGCCGAACTAGTGCACCTATACATCTGACAAGTGTATTAGGTGTGTTGGGGACACAAGAGACTTCTTGTATTGTGGTTGCAGGGTTGCTTGAGAGGGATATCTTTGACCTCTTCCTCCCTGAGTTCGATAAACCTTGGGTGATCCACTTAAGGGAAACTTGCTGCTGTTCTACAAACCTCTGCTCTTGGAGGCCCAACACTGTCTACAGGAATAGAAGCGCGCGTAGACATCAGTCGGCGCCCTAGCCACCCCCTCTCCCCAAACCCTAGCCTCTCCTCCTCCACATAATACTCCCGCAGCGTTTAGGCGAAGCCCTGTCGGAGTTCTCCACCACCCCCGCCACCACGCCGTCGTGCTGCCGGGATTCCGAGGAGGATCTACTACTTCCGCTGCCCGCTGGAACGGGGAGAAGGACGTCGTCATCAACACCGAACATGTGACCGAGTACGGAGGTGCTGCCCGATTGTGGTACCGTCAAGATCTTCTACACGCTTTTGAAAGCGGCAAGTGATCGTCTACCGCAGCAACGAGAGCCTCCTCTTGTAGGCTTTGGAACTCTTCAAGGGTTAGTCTCGTTCATCCCCTCATTGCTACCGTCTTCTAGATTGCATCTTGGCTTGGATTGCATTCTTGCGGTAGGAATTTTTTTTCTATGCTACGAATCCCTACAGTGGTATCAGAGCCGTGTCTATGCATAGATTGGTTGCACGAGTAGAACACAATTGTTTTGTGGGCGTTGATGCTTTGTTGTCTTTAGTTCGTGTACTTTGCATCTTGCGGCATGGTGGGATGAAGCGGCTCGGGCTAACTTTACATGACCGCGTTCATGAGACTTGCTCCACGTTCGACATGCAACTTGTATTGCATAAGTGGCTTTGCGGGTGTCTGTCTCTCCCACCATAGTGAAGATTCAATTTACTCTTTCTATTTACAACACTAGTATCACCATTGTGGTTCATGTTCGTAGGTAGATTGGATCTTACTCGAAAACCCTAAACCACGTAAAATATGCAAACCAAATTAGAGACGTCTAACTTGTTTTTGCAGGGTTTGGTGATGTGATATGGCCATGATGTGATGATGAATATGTATGCGATGATCATTATTGTATTGTGGCAACCGGCAGGAGCCTTATGGTTGTCTTTAAATTTCATGTCGAGTAGTATTTCAAAGTAGTTGTAATAGTTGCTACATGAGGTGAACAACTATGAAGACGGCGCCATGGACCTTGACACTACGCCGACGATGATGGAGATCATGCCCGTTAATGATGGAGATCATGCCCGTTAATGATGGAGATTGTGTCCGTGCTTTGGAGATGAAGATCAAAGGCACAAAGACTAATGGGCCATATCATATCACATATGAATTGCATGTGATGTTAATCCTTTTATGCATCTTATTTTGCTTAGATCGCGACGGTAGCATTATAAGATGATCCCTCACATTAATATCAAGATAATAAAGTGTTCTCCCCTCGTATGCACCGTTGCCAAAGTTCGTCGTTTCGAAGCATCTCGTGATGATCGGATGTGATAGACTCAACGTTCATATACAACGGGTGTAAGCCATGTTGCACACGCGGAATACTTGGGTTTGCTTGACGAGCCTAGCATGTACAGACATGGCCTCGGGACAACGGAAACCGAAAGGTTGAACACGAGTCATATGGATGATATGATCAACATGTTGATGTTCACCATTGAAGCTACATCATCTCACGTGATGACCGGTTTTGGTGTAGTGGATTTGGATCGTGTACCACTTAAGAACTATGAGGGATGTTGTATTAAGTGGGAGTTCATTAGTAATTAGATTAAAACATGAACTAATTATCATAAACATAGTCTGAGTAGTATTTTGAATTAATTTTGTAGTATTGGCATCCGTATTCTACCATGCGCTAGTCTTGTTATTGAGATAGAAATACTGTTAAAATCTGACAATAAACTTTACGGACTGGTACCGTATTGTTAAAGAATGAAGAAATGATTAAGTCCTATTGCAAACTTTTAGTAAACCTCACATTGTTGATTCAAAGAACTATGGTTTCAATTAGTACCTAAAGTTATCTTGTCTCCATGAAACTTAAAGTTCAAATCTGTTTGAAAAGTAAGGAGCTGAAAATTTAGTTTTCAGAAATAATCAAGGTATGAGATATATGTGATATCTAAGACCTTATTGCAAGATGATAGAATATAATTTGGTGAGACTACATAAACTCATAAGTTATATGGGAATGTACGAAGGTTGAAGACGCAAGGCGTCCCAATCCTCCAACTATTGAGGCACTAACGATATTCGCATATCCATGAAGTGATCGTCCTTAGTATGCACCGTTGCTAAGACTCGTAGTTTCGAATACTAAGGTATAGATTCTACGTGTGCATACAACGGGTGCAAGCCAGATTTGCACATGCGAATATTGAGGTTAAACTTTACGAGCCTAGCATGTACAGACATGGTCTCGGAAAGTCATCATGAAATGATGGATAAAATTATGAGTGAAATTGTTCATCATATTACAAAGTTACTAATAGTGAAATCTGAAACACTTGTCATATGATGATCAACTTCAAAGTAAGAACCTCAAGGTTATTGGTATTTGACCAACAAACCTAGAAGTTATTAAAAGGTGAAGTGTTTTCTGAGAATAAGGAAAGCTAAAAGAGAAACTACAAAAGATATTTTGGCAGAAAGAAAGAAAATACTAGAAATTCTAGTTCAGGTGTATATAAATGATATACATGTTATGGATGTATTCCTTGTTTGGTCACATAATAAAATTCGTGGGTATTTGTACCATATTGGTTGGTATGAGATGTCATACAGTACAACGCAATACAAGAATACGATGGCCTAAGTGACTGATAAGGAATATGATAATAATGCACGTCTGGAACATAATAAAGTGTTATTATGTTTGTCGTTGGCATTCTACCTAGCCCTTAGAATTTATAATAAAGAACTTAATAATTGTTATTTTGCTCTGGTCAAATGAAAACAATGAGTTGTTCAAATTATGACCTTACTCCATGTACGATGGATAAGTTAAGTTATTATAAATCTTAATGGTGAAACACACATACATAACACTAACGCTAATTGCCGTAAGACAAATGATTTGAATTCCACTTATTTGTGGAACCGCCATTTAGGTCATGTTGGAAAGGAACGCATGAAGAAACTCCATGCAAATGGATTATTGGAGTCATTTGATTTTTGAATCATTTGGCGCTTGCAAATCTCTTCTAAAAGGAATGATTGAAATACCGTTCATAGGCCAAGATTTGAACGGGCAACTAACTTAGTGGAAACATACATGATGATGTACATGGTTCACTGGGCATAGTTGTGTGCGGGAGATTCTTCTACTTCATGAAAACTTCAAACAATGAATTGAGTATATATATGTGGATATATTCAATAAGGAAGAAGTTTGAAACATTTGAATGGATTCAAATAGATTTCAGCATGAAGTGGAAATCATCGTAATAGAAAAGTCAAATATCTATGATTGGATCATTGGGAAAATATTTGAAATTACGAGTTTTAGCAAACATCTAAGAGAGTATGAAATTGTTCTACAACTCACATTTCTTGGAGTATCATAGTGATGATATAGTATCCGAGAGATGTATCCAAACCTTGTTGGGTTAATGATGAGATAAAAATAAAATGATGCCATTATATTTTTGTGGATTATGCTTTTGTGACTACCGCTTTTACACTAAATAGAGCATCATCATGATCCGTTGAAATGACACCATACAAGTTATGGCATGGGTATAAACCCTAATAGTCCTTTCTTTATATTTTGGTCTAAGAGTTTACAACACAAATCGGATGAATTTCTTTGTTGGTTATCCCAAAGTATTGATTGGGAATTCTTTCCACTATGGATACAAAGACAAAAGTGTTTGTCGAGGTTTCTTATTTATTTCAAGAAATTGTTTTCTAGCGAAGTATTTGAGTGGGAGGACAATAGAACTTGATAAGGTTTATGAACCTGAGCATAATGATCAGAGTAGCGCAGCATCGGAAATTGGTTCCGGAAGCGGCCACGACGATCATGGCTTCCATGACTACAAAGTGTTTTAGCCATGGAGATCGAAGTACTTATTGAACCTTGTAGGTATGGTTTAATTTGTGATCAAATAAATGATTTTTGGACAAAGGATTGATTTTGAACAATGATAAACCAACTACAAACAAAGAAGTTATGATGGGCCCCGACTCCGTTAAAATGGCCATGCGCCATGAAATCCATGATAGATGAATACTTTTTGAAAGTAAATGAATCTATAAAATTGATGGACTTGGATGGAATATCCTTGAAGAGTTGTCTGCGATAAGATTAGATCTTCCGTAGCAATGCTTATAGTCTATGAGGATTATTCTAGTAATCGCTACATATTTCTTTTATGAGATATGCTAGTAGGATGGCAAAATACATTACTTAACAGAAGTGTGTAGTAAACGTGTATACAAGATACAACCAAGAGTTTTGCTAGTTCGTGGAATACTAGATAGGTATACGAACTTCAATTGGATGAAGTGAGTATCGCGGAGTTGGAATCTTCACCGGATGAAATAGTCAAAGATTTTTTGATTTCATCACAGACGATGAAGAGGCTTGCATTTGCAAGAAACTAAGTGGGAGCGCTGAGACATATTTATAATACTTTATGTAGATGACATATAGTTGGTAATAAATGATGTAATTATATACTTGATTATAAAAGGTTTCATTGAGAATTAATTTCAATGAAAAGGGTATGAACTAAAACCTATTTAGTGTCAAGATCTATGAAGATAGATTGAAACACATAATAAGTTTAAGTTAAAGTACATAGAATGGATATTGAAGTAGTTCAATATAGAAATATTAAGAAGGTGTTCTTTTCATGTGAAGGTTTCACAAGACTTGAGTGTATTTGACACTCGACGAGTAAAAACACATGAAGTGATTTTAGATCACGAATAATATGTACAAAATCAGATGTCCTGTGCTCTAAAGTGTTATGAGCATATATCAGAATGATTCATAGGATGATCATTGGATAACAGTAAGAATATCCTTGAGTGCTTTAGAAGAACCAAGGATATATATATATATAGTTTTGTATGGAAAAATGACAAACAAATCGCTGTAAGGTGTTGCACCGATATTTGTTTTGTCACATATAAAATAATATTTCAATCTCAAATTAGAATAAGTGTTGTTTAAAAGGTAGCACAATGAGCTAGAAGTTGACTATGCTAGATTTAGAAGAATTCTAAATATTGTGACGGATTCTACAAACGAAAGCAGAGTATGTCATTGTTTTGACAATGAATAATGATGTTAAGTCAAGAAGTTCTTTGAGAACTTGGTGTAGTTCCGATAGTGTCAGAACTTTGAAGCTATATTGTGTGTGACAATATTAGTGACATATTTCAGACTGCGGAATTAAGGTTCCACCAGAAGACCAAACATATTTAATGCCGACTCATTAGGAAAATGAGTGATGCGTTAAGACGCAAATGAATTGCAAAATACATACGTTTCTGAGCGTGTCAGATCCGTTGACTAAAACCTCTCCCGTGAGCAAAACATGATAAAGCACCGGAAGGCCAAGGTGTTATATCATTACAAATGTAAACTAGATTATTGACTCTAGTGCAAGTGGGAGACTGTTGGAGATATGCCCAAGAGGCAATAATAAATTGTTATTATATATCTTTGTGTTTATGATAATGTTTACATATCATGCTATAATTGTATTAACCGAAACATTGATACATGTGTGTTATGTAAACAACAAGGAGTCCCTAGTAAGCCTCTTGTATAACTAGCTTGTTGATTAATAGATGATCATAGTTTCATGATCATGAACATTGGATGTTATTAATAAACAAGGTTATGTCATTATATGAATGATGTAATGGACACACCCAATTAAGCATATCATAAGATCACGTCATTAAGTTATTTGCTATAAGCTTTCGATACATAGTTACCTAGTCCTTCGATCATGAGATCATGTAAATCACTTATACCGGAAGGGTACTTTGATTACATCAAACGCCACTGCGTAAATGGGTGGTTATAAAGGTGGGATTAAGTATCTGGAAAGTATGAGTTGAGGCATATGGATCAACAGTGAGATTTGTTCATCCCGATGACGGATAGATATACTCTGGGCCCTCTCGGTGGAATGTTGTCTAAATAGCTTGCAAGCATATGAATGGTTCATAAGAGACCACATATCACGGTACGAGTAAAGAGTACTTGTCAGGAGACGAGGTTGAACAAGGTATAGAGATACCGATGATCAAACCTCGGACAAGTAAAATATCGCGTGACAAAAGGAATCGGTATCGTATGTGAATGGTTCATTCGATCACTAAAGTCATCGTTGAATATGTGGGAGCTATTATGGATCTCCAGATCCCGCTATTGGTTATTGGTCAGAGAGAGGTCTCAACCATGTCTTCATAGTTCGCGAACCATAGGGTAACACACTTAAGGTTTGATGTCGTTTAAGTAGATATGGAATATGGAATGGAGTTCGAAGTTTTGTTCGGAGTCTCGGATGGGATCCAGGACATCACGAGGAGGTCCGGAATGGTCCGGAGAATAAGATTCATATATAGGAAGTCATATTCCAAGTTTGGAAATGATCCGGTGCATTTATGGCAGGTTCTAGAAGGTTCTAGAAAAATCCGGAAGAAATCATCATGGAAAGTGGAGTCCCGGAGGGACTCCACCTTGCATGGCCGGCCAAACCCTAAGGGGTGGAGTCCTAGGTGGACTCCACCATAGGTGGCCGGCCACCCCACCTAAGGGAAAGGTGGGAGTCCCACCTTGGGTAGGACTCCCCCCTTGAGTAGGTTTCCCACCTATGGGAGGTTTTGTTGTTGGGGTCTTATTCGAAGACTTAGACTACAACTCTTGGGGATTTCCACCTATATAATGAGGAGGAGAGGGAGGGGGCAGCCACTCTTGGCCGCACCACCTAGGGCTGCCCATGGCCGGCGCCCTAGCCACCCCCTCTCCCCAAAGCCTAGCCTCTCCTCCTCCACATAATACTCCCGCAGCGTTTAGGCGAAGCCCTATCGGAGTTCTTCACCACCCCCGCCACCACGCCGTCGTGCTGCCGGGATTTCGAGGAGGATCTACTACTTCCGCTGCCCGCTGGAACGGGGAGAAGGACGTCGTCATCAACACCGAACGTGTAACCGAGTACGGAGGTGCTGCCCGATTGTGGCACCGTCAAGATCTTCTACGCGCTTTTGAAAGCGGCAAGTGATCGTCTACCGCAGCAATGAGAGCCTCCTCTTGTAGGCTTTGGAACTCTTCAAGGGTTAGTCTCGTTCATCCCCTCGTTGCTACCGTCTTCTAGATTGCATCTTGGCTTGGATTGCGTTCTTGCGGTAGGAATTTTTTTGTTTTCTATGCTACGAATCCCTACAGCATCATCATGTTGCGACCGGTCCCCCCCCCTCCCCTGCTCCTCGAAGATTCGAATGATCACGATGCAAGATATGTTTGTACGGCGAGAAGAGAATGAGTAGGCGGGCAGTATTGGTCTATAAACAATCCGCAAAATAGATATGACGGCATGGTGGACACACCAGTCAGCTGTCAGCGCTTGACCAACGAACATGACACATTTGAACATTCTTCAGCATGGGGCCACATTGAACATAGCGTAAAATGCACAACGCATGTCTATATCCCCTAGGGTGGCATTGCAAAGTGTCGTTCTTGTATATATTTGCTAGGCGCCACGACTAGTTGATCCATCAGGAAAAATCTTTTGAAAGCACTTTTTTTTGTGTTGTCCTTCAAATCTGCCACGATATGACATACGTTCTTGTTGTGCTCTATTTCTCTTCTTTGTTTTTCTTTTTGGTTATTTTTTGTTTCAACAATAAACGAATACTTTTTCTAAAACATGAATTTTTTTCGTAAATAGAAGCAAGTTAAGTTTTTGAATTTTATTTAGCTTTTCTTTGCTAAATATTATCTTTTATGAGAATCTATGATCATGATTCTTTGAAATATATGAACATGTTAACTGAATACATGAACATCAGTCTACAAATATACGAATGTTTTAAATTTTGAGAATTGTAGGAAAGAAAGCCGCCCATGTGGAATGCTTAGGTGGAGGCTTCATGAAATTCAGAATTGTTTGAGCACATTTCAACAAAGCAGGAATTGCATGTGCAAAATGCCAAAGTGCTTCTACTAATTTAACAGTGGTTGAACTCAAATGCGTGCTGCTGGATGCGCACATTCCTGCAGCCTGCATATGGTGGCCTCGTGGGATAGGGCCAAATCAGTTTTAAAGGCTCCAAGGCGACACGAACACAGTACGTGGTAATCTCCTTTGGCATCTCAAATTCTTTGCTGCCAATTGGGCATTGGCATCTCACAACCCTTGGTTGCAATCATGCACGCCGTACCGCCTTTGTTTTTCTTTTATACTCCGTATATCTCAGATCAGGACCTCTGCGATATGGTTTCGATAACTAGCTTGAATGTGATATGTACAGTAGGACAGTAGGAGTGTGTAGTGCCGGTGCCTTTTTGTTGTGCACAGAAGAAAGAGCTCGAAAGTCAGGTGGATATGCCCACACGATTTGCGAGAGAAACCGTGTTAACTATGTACACGGACAGATAGGTGCATAGCAAAGCAGGTTTCGTGGATAATGATCTTTGGATAAGCTTGCTAGTTGGATGCTCAGGAAGCACTAAAAATCAGTAACCTAATTGGACAACACACACGGGCATTTGGTAACTAGCTAGTGCGTTGGAACTGGGAAGCACGCGAAAAGGAACATAACCCTGACCTTTTTTGTGTATTCGTTTTTACTAATTAACACCCTTTCAATCCACTACCTACCATGAGCATGTGTTCTGGCCTCCACTAATCCCTGCAAAGGGAACCATTGATAAGCTAACTGTGGGAATCTTCAGTAACACATACAGATGGGCCGATATGGTTTGTCTAGGTTTCCCAGGGATCTGGACGTGCTACTATTGGTTGGAGCGAGATGGTTGTTGCTCTACTACTTCAAAACTGAAGACACTACAATATCTGAGCCAGACGGAAAATATTACATTTTGACGGTGAGAACCCTAATTAGCTCTTGAAATCTACTGTACATTATCCCATGAAAAAGCCAGGCAAGTTCATCTTGTCTTCTGGAAATCAAAGACGAGTTATTTATATGCATGGTATGTGAAGGCTTGAAGGTATATGTTGCACATGCCTCCAGAATGGCTGATGGACATCTTTCTTATCATCTTATGCCCTCTGTGCATTTGCCACTTGTCTTCTTACAATGGGCCCTCAGTTAGGGTTGCATTCTAAGTTGTGATTAAGTGGCGTTTAGTGCTTACTTAATAATCACCTTTTAGGTTAGTAGAGAGAGACCCACTTACCCATCACATCCTTTAAGTACAAATTGTCCTCCTTTTGGTTGTTTGCTTGTCCTCCCACAGGTTTACACGAGTGGTGGAGTTCCCATGATCTGAACTTCTTTTTCTTCTCCTCTTGTTAGTAGATTATTAGATGTTAGATGGATAGATAGGTGGTAGATACATTATAGGCAAGGTTGGAGTAAAGCTTGTCATTAGGTCTATCTTAATCAACAAATCTAATTTATGTTTTGCGTTGTCTTGCTTTCATGGACTGTTGGGTATTGACTCCACACTAGTGCTCCCTAATTGGTATCGTTTATAAATGTTTCCATCCTAATCCAACATAATAAATCTTTATATTTTTCTGCTGCCAAATTCATATCTTTGTCATGCTTATCTTGCAAGAAAATGAAAGGTTTATTATAATAGAAAATAATATATTTTTCTCATGAATAAAGCAAATGCATATTGTTGATTTCTGGTGAGCTGTCCATGATTGACTTTTCAACGTGATTACGTGCATAGCTAGCTATTGTAGTGTATTGAAAGTAATAAAGTAGAAGTCGTAAGTTCTTAATTGTTTCTCCATATTCTTTTGCAGCTTCTACACTTTCGGCAATGCACTCAAATTTGAACAGGAATAATCTACAACCTAACTTCAGGAACCACCACGCCAACTATGATAAACCCATCATCAAGTTTGCTCGATCCCTTAACGTACATATAGTATTAGTATTCTAGAAGAAATACTTGAAACGAAGGCCTAAAATAGTGGTTTTGGTATTTCTCATGCCAGTGGAATTTTTTATTTCTCAATCATCTCCCAGGACCATTGATGAAAATACTACGACTCGTCGGGAAATGGAGGAGACGAAAACATTATCGACTGAGAAATAACTATATGCGGGTCAATGAACTATAGTCACTTCCGTTCCTTGATTAATTTTGTATAAACTAGGATTACTTGGATATGCTATGTCGGACACAGCCAGAGCAGCCAGGAATTGAAAGGGGACCAGAAGGTGGCAGACACAAACCCATCTAGGGTTCCGTTCTCTTTGTCGGCGATGCCGTCGGTCCACTCCATCTCTAGCGGGCTTGGGGTGTTGGAGGTGTGGCAGACCATAGCCCCTTGCCGACAGGAAGTTTCCATTCTTTATTTACATTGTTTTTCAGTATATTTTTTGGGATGTTGAGGCGGTGGTTATATCCTGAAGTCACATAAGGTCCTCCCCACCATACATCGCTCCATTGGTGCGTCTAACTCTAGGGGAGAACGTGTGGAATCATGTGTCCGGTGGATCTCCTGGGATCCGGTCGGTTTTCGTCTTCGTTAGTGTGGTTTCATGTCAGTCTTTTTCGATCTACTATTGTCATTATTGGCGATGGTTGTTGCTCAGGTGCGCTGGTTATTTGGAGCCTTAACACGACGATTTTCCGCCTATCTAGTACAACAAGCTCTACTGAGACAAGCTTTACCCGACTCCGGTGAAGGAGGGCGAGGACGACGACGCTCCTTCAACTTGTGCGAGTGTCTATAGTCGTCGCTAGATGGTCCAAATACATATTTACAATTTATGTTAGTTTTAGGGTTATTTGTACTACTATCGATAATTATTAATAAATCGGTGGAATTTTCGCAAAACTAATAGTAATTGAAGATCAGCCTTTTAGCCGACCAAACTCACTTAGAGCATCTCCAGTCGCGTCCCCCAAACAACGTCCGACAAAAGCGTCGGATTGGTCATTTGGGGGACGCCACGGTGTGGTGCCGCTTTTGGGGGCTCCCGTTCCTAGCCGCGTTCCCCAAACGTGACCTCCAAACAAAAAAAATGCAAGTGTAAAAGTCGTGTCCGGCGTCCTGATAGAGCCTCTATACACAGGGGATGGGCTAGGAACGCCGGACAATATTTAGGGCACGTCCGGACCGAAGTGGCCTTTGAAGCGCACGATTGGGAGAGGTTAAATGTCCGTCGGTGAATATACATGCTAAGTGTCGGCGTCTCCGATAGAGCTTCTATACAAAGGGGATGGGCTAAAGACCGAAGTGATATTTGAGGGACGCTTTGGGGACGTAGCTGGAGATGCTCTTATGATTTTGTATATGTTTCCATATTTGACCATTGGATGAAAAATATTCTTATAGCACCAGGACGTGCAAAGCAGCAAAGGTACTTCGTGGAAAGCTGACGATGAGACTGCCCCCCGTAGAAAACATTTCTCTCCCCTGCATCTTTCCATAGTCCGTGCAAAATTCAAAAAAAAAAAATCCATGCTTCACGCCCAGGCGGTGAATATGCATGCTTGCCTCATGCTGGTACGGACGTGCGTCAAGTTCCAGTCAGCTAGACAGCCAGGTCATCGATCACGTACGCTGGCTGATCGCTGGTACGGACGTGCGTGAACTTCTAGCGAGAATGTCGGGCCGCATTATCCGTAGTAGTCCATGCCGTAGGGCCACGACCGATCGATCGATCGACGAAGAGCGCATTCCCCTCTAACAAATGTGTCCGTGCCAGCAATTGCACCGGGAAAGCTACCGCTCATCGGAAAGATCGAGATACGAGGTACTTACACTAGTGGAAAATGGGGTAACAGGTCCGGTTCGTTTGGAGCTTCAGTCCCGGTTTGCAAATCGGGACCAACAAGGCGGGACTAAATGGTCCCCTTTAGTCTCGGTTCAAAGTTGCACCGGGTCCAAAGGCTCCGCCACGTGGTGCGGCGAGGGAGCTCACGATGGAGGGCCTTTGGTTCCGGTTCGTGGAACGAACCGGGCCTGCAGGTTCTCTGCCGCGGCACAGGTTTAGGGTGGAGCAGCGTTTCTCTGCCGCGGCAGAGTTTCAGCAATGCATATATCATTCAAGAAACCACAAAATATCGTCGTGAATATATAGACATCGTCAACAGTACACGTAATGCATGCATATTTACAATATAAAGTCGGATCTCTTTACTAAATCTAGATGCCTTTACGAAGTTGCTCCATATCTACGACCTTCCGATAGTGCTCTCCAGTTGGGGCAATGACCTCGGTAAGAAAGAATCCCGCGATTTCCTCTTGAACTGCTCGTATGCGATCCTCCGTTATGAGAGTGTCCCGCAGGCGTATCATCTATATTTAAAAAAGGAGATCAATATATATATGAATGGAACTCAATACAATTGATGGTACTAAGATTAATTGTGAAAATTTGTTATCGTACACGAGTGTGGAGTATAGCTTCATCCGCATCCCTGTGACAGGCCATGTCACGAATGAAGTTGCAGACGTAGTATCCACATAAGTTATTCCCGGGGTTCCTGCCTCATACACTTTACGAAAAAATAGTTCGATCAAACTAATAATCAAGCATCGTATTGAAAGTAAATATCATAGAGTTTCATGGACATAGCTATATATATAGTACTACTTACATGGTAATCTTTAAATGGAAGCTCCGGTTTCCATTTACCCGGAATAGTATTGATGAACCGTTTCCAAGCCCTGCCCGGCAAAAAATAATGAGTAAATGAGTTATTGATTAGTTGATGATATCGTCGAATTAGAACAGATGAAGATGCCAATACGAAATTGATTGAAATTACCTCTGGAGG
The DNA here is from genome assembly GCF_019359855.2 of Lolium perenne. Lineage (NCBI taxonomy): Eukaryota > Viridiplantae > Streptophyta > Magnoliopsida > Poales > Poaceae > Lolium > Lolium perenne. The sequence goes on along the minus strand of NC_067250.2, from coordinate 210,650,800 downwards.
ATGGCAGCCATGTCCGCCCATTCCGCATGTTCTTTACGTTTTGAGTCCATGACATTTACGACTCCTTTGTGAAGATCAATGATTAGGAGAATAAAGTGGAATCTGCACAAGCATAGCTCAATGATTACGAGAATAAAGTGGAAGCTGCACAAGCATAATGTATGTTATATATAACACTCACTTGAAGTTGTAGGGAAAGAATATATCCTCTTTGTTTGCTTGCTTCACTAAAAACATTAGCATGTTGTCCTCTGTGTCCTTGGGGTACTGTAGAACCGTAACTTCATGAACTGTGTCTGGGTCAATGAACCCCGGCTCGTGGAGCTTGCCTCTTTTGCATTCGAGCTTCTTCATTCTGCATAATTAATATATAGCGTACACAAAGAATATAGTGAGGATAATTGTTAGTGCAAATGAATGAGCTGAGCTACAGACTTAATTACATAAATAAATCACTTACAAGCAGTAGCAACTGATGACAGCTTTGTCAAGGGCGTCTTGATTGAATAACTGAAACAGTTCTTCTAACTCAAGGTTTATCTCCTCGGCCCCCCCCCCCCCCCCCCGGAAGTAATGCTCATCTCTAAGATACACCGTGAGGAAGCGATCACCTCTTCGACAGGCTTTCAGGTACCATTCATGCAACCTTCGCATCTGAGTCCCTAGACGCGCGAGCTCGCCAGGTTTGACGAGATCACATCCGTATCTATAATTGTTTACGACTTGAGCCGTTGGATAGTAATCTTCGTACTGAACTGATGCTCCCTGAGCTCTAGCCTCCCGTTCGATCATCGATGCCGTCTCTGGATCATCATAGGACTGCACGACGAAGTGGGGTATGTACTGAATGTCCTGTTGTCCAAGCTGGGCGACTTTTTTTGCTTTGCCCGCTCTATAGGACTGTCCAAGAGAGCGGTCATGATCACTTCTCGGCTCAGCTCTCTTTATTCTCGTCTCGACAAAGTGCTTCATTGTATGCGGTGCAATAAACGTCTTCTTCGACGCAAGAAACGTCTTTTGCTCATCAGTCTGCTCATGTGGTAACAACTCTGGAGTCTGTGCCCTCATCGGAGTTGATGATCTCTTCAGAGCTGCAGGAAGTGTCGCGGTTAGCTTCCTCTTTTGCTTAGGTGGATGCGGCGGAGTCCCCTGACGAGAAGGAGAAGGCGGCAGAGTATTGTCACGCGTGGGAGCCGCCTGTGATTCCTGAGGAGGAGACTGCTCATGCACAGGGGAATCATCATCGCGCATAGGAGAATCATCACGCGGAGGAGATTGCGCAGGTGGCGGAGGAGGCGGACGAGGTGGCCTGCTTGGTGGCTTCTCACCTGGAAACACAATGTTCTCCTTCCGCCATTGCACGGTGGTTCTGCGGGCTTCTCCCGGTTCTTTGATTTCCCCATCTTCACCTGCAGGGTGCTCAAGCACCAACCCCTCATAATCTCTCAACACTTCATCCACCATCACAACAGCAAAGTCGTCTTGGACCGGACGGCAATGGTAAGTCCTCGTAGGTAAGAGGATGCCGACCGCCGCCTTGAAGGATAGGTTGAAAACTTTAACATGCAGCTCACAAGGACGGCTCTCAGTGAGATCATCCACGGGGGGGGGGGGGGGGGGTAGCGAGGAGGCTCGACCACCTGGTCATCATCATCATTATCCACCTGCTGAGTGGAAGCCACGCTGCTTTTCCGGTGTTGAGATTGCAGCGGGACGATAGCATTGAGCAATGCAGGATCTACAGCCTGCCCCTGAGCCATCTGGGATGTAAGTACTTGGGTTACTATGTTTAATTGGGCTTTCATGGTTCTCATACCCTCCTCTAAGGACGCTGTGCGGTCTGTTTCCCTTGCCTTTCTCCTCTCATGGCTTTTATCAGGAAATCTCTTCCTTTCCGCAGGAAAAGCCATACTTCCACGGAACGGAGCCTTTTGTGCCCCGTATTCGTCCGCCGTGCTCTTTGTTCCCAAGGGCGTGTGTCAGCTCATCGGTATCTCTTTCGGGCTGGAACCTCCCCTCCTCCACGTCCTTATGTGCTTGTTCCAGGGCTTCAATGGGATACTTCAGATGAGCTTTCTTATAGATGCACTTCCCTGTTTCTAGAGTCGGTCCAACCGTGTGTCCCTAATCTGATCCCTTTCCTGGTCAGTTCCGCCTCAGCTGCCTGCCACTTAGGACGGTTAGCCCTGTATACACCTGGACCCATAACTTGGTGATATTTCTCCAACGCAGCATTTGCCTTATTTGTTTCCGACCTTTTCTTAAATTCTTCTGACTCCGTGCTGTACTTCACGAATTCCTCCCAATGATTTTTTACCTTCTCACTGTCCGGAGTCTTGTGTTTCTTGATAAAGCCGCGCAATCTTTTCTTGTGGTTCTTGAATAGTTCGGCCATCTTCTTCTTGGCAAAGTCGCGGACTTCCTTCTCCATCTTTGCCTTTTCATCGGCATCCCCCTCTGGAGGTACTATGTTGAAATGTGCCATGAGCTTGTTCAGAATGCTGTCTTTGGCTACAACATCGATATAAAGACCTTGAGCTTCTTCCTCTGCAGACAGCACTAGTCCCTTCGGCTTGTTCCACTCTCGAACGGTGATCGGGGCGTGGTCCCTAACAAGCACTCCGCATTGAGCTATAAATGACTTTGCATGGTTCTCGGGAGCAATCGGTCTACCATCCTGAGCGATATGGGTGATGTCGTGCCTAACACCGTCGTCCAACTTTTTGGCCAGGCCTCGCTTCTTCGACTTTACAGAAGAAGTGCTCGATCCGGAGGGCTAAAAAAGAAATAATTCATAGTCAGTACAATTTAATTAGTTAATGCATCTAGTCGACCAGCAGCGGCTTAATTTATATACGTGGGTGATAACTACGGTTCCGGAGCCATTATGATGATCTTCTTCCTCACCGGAGCCATTAGGATCTTCTTCCTCACCATAGCCATCTTCTCTTCGCTCAATATTCTCTGCTCCCTCACCGGAGTCATTCAAAAAAGTTGCGGTGACATCGTCACCGCCATCATCTGGAATAACGTCGTCGTCGCGATCATCCAGAATACCGTTGGCTATGAGGTCAGCCATGATATTTTCTTGGGCTTCGTCTCTGTGTACCACCATGCTTTCTACAACGACTTGCAAGTTATACATAGGAACCATCATATGATCAAATTAAGGATAATGCAGAAAAATGAAAATGGAGTTACATATGTAGTTCTTAACTAAGGATCGATAATATAGTGCTGAAAGCAGATAGTGCAGTTACATGCATACATAGATCGGGTTCATGTTTATTTAACCCTAATACATCAATCACTACTACAACCTCTCAACCGCGCCGACCGGGTCCTATAACGCGCCGACCGGGTCCTGAGCCGCGCCGGGTGAACCCCCAAAGCCACGGAACAGTAACGGGATCATAGCTAACATGAGATCCCTGCATAACTGACCATCCGGTCCTATACATGGTGTCTAACGCATACATGTAACGGCAAACGTGCTCGTCCTCCGCTGCAATGCGCTGAGCTACCTCCTCCGGCGGGGCCGGCTCCCTCTGAAACGACCGTGGCCCATAAGACCTCCACCAGAGAATATCCGGGTCGACGACGGGACCCGGATTCCGCACCAAGGTGCGCGCCCCGGAAGCTAAGACCTCCCAGTGCCACCCCGGCGGAGCCCAGTCCCGGACCTCCCCAGCTGCTGCATCTCCTCTAGAATAGTCAGACCACGGCGCGGCGGCTGTTGCGGCATCGTAGCTACGAAAACAAATCATATATATATGTACCAACGTTAACATAAATAAAAAAATAACTTCACTACTTTTATGTTAGTCGGCGCCGGCACTACCGTTTGGGGGGCGCCGGCACTACATACTCTATTTTGGGGGCGCCGGCAGGGGCGTCGGCACTACCGTATTTTGGGGGCACCATCGCGAGCGTAGTGGTTACCGGCGCGGCGGCCCTCATAACGGCGCGGCGGCCCTCATAACTTCCACGTCATCATATATAACTAATTTTACTAACTAATTTTTCTAACTATTGTTTCTAACTTTTTATCTAACATATAATAAGAAAATAAATTTTACTAATTTTACTAACTAAATTTTCTAACTATTGTTTTAACTAATTTTTCTAACTTTTTATCTAACTTTTTATGTAACTATTGTTTCTAATTTTACTAACTATTGTTTCTAACTAATTAACCTAACAAACTAATCTAACAAATGACTAAAAAAAGAAAGAAAAAAGAGGAGAAGGGGTGAGGCGGCGGCGCTTACCGGCGGAGATGGCGCGTGGCGGCAGCCGGCAGGTGGCGGGGCCGCGGCGGACGGCGAGGAGGCGCCGCGCGGAGGGAGGTGCGGTGGCGGGAAGCGGTGGCGGACGGCGCGGCGCGGCCGCGTGCGGTGGGCGGGCGCGGCTCGGGCGGCGCGCGTTGGCGGGCGCGGTGGCGGAGGCGGTGGCGCCCGGCAACGGCGGAGGCGGTGGCGCACGTCGACGTCGACGGCGGAGGCGGTGGCGCACGGAGACATCGACGGCGGAGGCGGTGGCGCACGACGACGGCTACGGCGCGGGCGCGGCGCAGTTGGGCAGCCTGGCGGCGTGTCTGCGCTTCGTCTCCGCGGAGACGAAGGGGTAACTGTTATAGGGGAAGCCCCCTTTGGTCCCGGTTCGTATTGGTCCCGGTTTGTAATACAAACTGGGACTAAAGGCCTATTTTGCTGCGGTTTTCGCTGCACGCGCAAAATAGGCCTTTAGTCCCGGTTTGTAATACAAACCGGGACCAAAGGCCATTTTTTTAAAAAATTTCGTTCCCGCCTTATTTCAAATCAAAAAAAGGCTACGTACTGTCCACCGCCGTGCCACACGTGTCCACCGCCGCCGCTGCCACCGCCACGTACTGGCCACCGCCATGTACTGGCCACCGCCGCCACCGCCATGTACTGGCCACCGCCGCCACCGCCGCCATCGCCGTGTACTAGCCACCACCTCCACCGCCATGTACTGGCCACCGCCGCCGCCGTGCCACACGTGTCCCTTCCCCGTGCCACGTGTCGCCACCGCTTCCCCGTGCCTCGCCCCGCCGCCGCCGGCGTGCGACGTGTAGATGCCGCTTCCACGTGCCACGCCCCGCCGCTTCCCCGTGCCACATGTCGCCGCTGCTTCCACGTGCCTCGCCCCGCCGCCGGCGTGCGACGTGTAGATGCCGCTTCCACGTGCCATGCCCCGCCGTTTCCCCGCGCCACCTGTCGCCAAACTTGTTGCGTCGCTTCGTGTGCTACAAAGCGCCGCGTGCGCGCACAACCACACGTCGCCGTCGCCTCCGCTCATTCGTCGCCGGGATGCCGCCGCGCCGTCGCGGCTATTCCGGCTTCCGTGGCGTCCGAGCGCGTCCGAACGGTAGGTTCTACGCTGAGATGCGCGCCGGTGGCTTCCGGCTCACCCTCGGCACGTACAACACCCCGGAGCTGGCGGCGCGCGCTTACGACGCGGCCGCATGGCGATTTCGGCGGCCACGACGCGACATGAACTTCCCAGACGTCGAATCGCTAGGCGGAGTTCCTCGCGCCTACGCCGTGCCTCGTCGACGACGAGGACCGTCGCCGCCACCGCCAGGTGTAGCGCCGGATCGCCATCACCGAGCACGACGAGGAGTTGATGCGCCAGTGGAGGGCGCAGTTCCCCAACGACGTCGACAACACCGACTCGTTCTTCGTTGACCTCCGTGCACATCGCAGGTCCAACAGGCGCCACCGTCGGGCCGTCGCCGAGTTCGAGCTCGACCACCCGAATACAACTTGGGCCGACAACGACCCTCGGTGGGACGACATTTGGACCGAGACAACCTCCAACGACGAGTAGATCGACTAGACTAGTTGTTTATCTATTTTAATTGTATTTTCAATAAAGTCGTTGTGGCAGACGCTGATGATGAGAAAAGTTTCCCGCCACGACGGCGCACGGGAGGAAAAGGGCGGGAAACAATGGGCGGAATAAATTTTTTATTACGATTGAACTGGAAATTAAGATACATGGCCAGATTCGACTGTTCGAGTCATTCAGTCATACTCGTGCCTAGCCCTATAGTAGTCGCCACTGTAGTCATCGTAGTCGCCGTCATCATCGTCGCTGGCATCGGGGTCGCGGTAGTCGAACCTCGGCGGGAGAGCACGCGTGGGCTGGGACTGAGGGTAGCGCAGGCGGGGGCCACGGTAGGCCATGATGCCCTGGAGAGTCTCACTGCGTCACCACAGCCGACGGCTGGCCTCGTTGAAGTTCGAATGAGGCGGGCCGCCCTCCTCGGGCCTGGCAAGCGCCCTCTCACGCCGATTGATGAAGAAGCTTTCCCAAGTCGGGCTGTAGTCGGGATGCCACTGATGATTCCTCCGCTGCCCTGGCGTGAGCTCGAAGTAGTAGTGGTTCGTGATGGCCATCTCGCGCGCCACACCTAGAGGGACAGGAGGGATCGGTACGCCTCCGACGCTCAGCAACCAGCTGGTCGGGACGCGGTAGCCCGACGAGCAGGGGTAGTTCGACGCGCAAAGCGCCTCCGCCTCCCGGAGGGTTAGAGATACGATGGAAGCCATGGGACAGAGTGATGAGGTTTGCAGATATGAGTCCAGATGTGATATGTAAATGGAGGCCGAGCCTACATATATATAGTGAAAAAATGGCGGGACGACGGAGACGGGAAGCAGTGGAAAGCGCGGGAAGAAAAATAGGCGGGAACGCAGTGGCGCCGAAAACTTATCTGGGGGAGGCTTATCTGGTTTCTGCATTATCTGGGGAGGGTTAGTCAGGCAAACATTAGTCCTGGCTGGTGGGTACAACCGGGACTAAAGATCCTTTTTTTGTCATCTAACAAAACTGTCGGTGGGATAAGGACGTGTGGGTAACCTTTGGTCCCGGCTGGTGGGTACAACCGGGACGAAAGATCCTTTTTTTGTCATCTAACAAAACTATCGGTGGGATAAGGACGTGTGGGTAACGGGGCATCGATACGCCTTGCCAAGCAGATCAACAAGCCAAGCAGAGTTTCATTCCCATGGATGAAGGAAAGGGTTGGGAAATCTCCCGTGGCGCAGCTTCTCGAAGATGTCGTTGGTGCACACGCCCTACGACATCTTCGGAAGTTGCTCCTCGGAATTTTTTTCTGCAAGCCCCGGAACGACTACATCTCCTCTAACAGTGTTGGGGAAAGGGTTAGTAAATCTCCCGTGGCGCAGTTTCTCGAAGATGTCGTTGGTGCACACGCCCTACGGCATCTTCGGAAACTGCGCCTTGGAATTTTTTCCCCGCAAGCCCGTGAACGACTACATCTCCTCTAACAGTGTTGGGGAAAGGGTTGGGAAATCTCCCGTGGTGCAGTTTCTCGAAGATGTCGTTGGTGCACACGCCCTACGGCATCTTCGGAAACTGCGCCTTGGAATTTTTTCCCTGCAAGCCCATGAACGACTACATCTCCTCTAACAGTGTTGGGGAAAGGGTTGGGAAAATCTCCCGTAGCGCAGTTTCTCGAAGATGTCGTTGGTGCACACGCCCTACGGCATCTTCGGAAACTGCGCCTCGGAATTTTTTCCCTGCAAGCCCGTGAACGACTACATCTCCTCTATATATATGGTACAAAAAGCCAACCACATCTCCACTTTTAATATCTTACATACAGTTACATGATTACCCAAAAATAAATGGGAAATTGATTGCCATGTTGAGATACTCATTTGTGCCATGAACATTCTTCAATTAACTTGATGATGGAGCATCTTCATCATTTAACCTTCTTCGGCCGTAACCATGGAGCATCTTCATCATTTAACTTGATGCTTGGACCAATGTTCACTCTGAAGGGTGGAATTTCATCGGACTTATTATAATCTTCTGACATGTCTGTCTTGTCCTCCACTCCCACGATGTTTCTTTTTCCAGAAAGAACTATGTGGCGCTTTGGCTCATCGTTTGATGTATTTGTTTCCTTATGTTTCCTTTTTCTTGGTTTGGTAGACATATCCTTCACATAGAAAACCTGGGCCACATCCTTGGCTAGGACGAATGGTTCGTCTCTATACCCAAGATTGTTGAGATCCACTGTTGTCATTCCATACAACTTGTCTACCTGAACCCCGCCTCCAGTTTTGTTGACCCATTTGCACCTAAACAAAGGGACCTTAAAAGAAGGTCCATAGTCAAGTTCCCATATATCCTCTATGTAACAATAATATGTGTCATTTGGGCCTTCATTCATTATTGCATCAAATCGGACACCACTGTTTTGGTTGGTGCTCTTTTTATCTTGGGCGATCGTGTAAAATGTATTCCCATTTATCTCGTACCCTTGGAAAGTCACTACAGTCGAAGATGGTGTCTGGGCTAACAAGTACAGCTGATCTTCAATATCGATGTTATTCAGGAGATGTTTTTGCAACCAACCGCCGAAAGTCGACATGTGTTCACGTCTAATCCAATCGTTCGACTGCCCTGGGTTCTGGGAGCGTACAAAGTTCTTGTGGTCACCGATATACGGAGCCACCAAGGTGGAACTTTGTAGAACTGTGTAGTGTGCTTGAGTCAAAGAAATCCCGTCCCTACATATCATTGATTTCCTTCCTAGCGTGCCTTTTCCACTTAGTCTCCCTTCATGCCGCAGGAACACCAATCGGCTTAAGGTCAGGAATAAAGTCAACACAGAACTCAATGACCTCCTCTGTTCCATAGCCCTTGGAGATGCTTCCTTATGGCCTCGCACGGTTATGAACATATTTCTTTAAGACTCCCATGAACCTCTCGAAGGGGAACATATTGTGTAGAAACACAGGACCGAGAATGGAAATCTCATCGACCAGGTGAACGAGGAGATGTGTCATAATATTGAAGAAGGATGGTGGGAACACCAGCTCAAACTAACGAGAAATTGGACCACATCATTCTGCAACCTTGGTAGAATTTCTGGATTTATTACCTTCTGAGAAATTGCATTGAGGAATGCACATAGCTTCACAATGGGCAGTCGAACATTTTCCGGTAGAAGCCCCCTCAATGCAATCGGAAGCAACTGTGTCATTATCACGTGACAGTCATGAGACTTCAGGTTCTGGAATGTTTTCTTCTCCATATTTATTATTCCCTTTATATTGGAGGAGAAGCCAGACGGGACCTTGATACTGCTCAGACATTCAAAAAATATTTCCTTCTCTGCTTTTGTAAGAGCGTAGCTGGAGTAATGACGTCCTTTATCTGTCTCATGCAGTTTTTTGGGGTCTTTCCTACGTTGCTGGTCCTCCCGTGCTTCTGGTGTATCTTTTGTCTTCCCGTACACGCCCAGAAAGCCTAGCAGGTTCACGCAAAGATTCTTCGTCACGTGCATCACATCGATTGAAGAGCGGACCTCTAAGACTTCCCAATAGGGTAGATCCCAAAATATAAATTTCTTATTCCACATGGGCGCGTGTCCGGCAGCGTCATTCGGAACAGACCATCCGCCAGGACCCTTTCCAAATATTACATCTAGATCCTTGACCATACCAAATATATCAACACCATCACGATGGGGAGGCTTCCTCCGGTGATCAGCCTCACCGTTGTAATGCTTGCCTTTCTTTCTTACGGGATGGGTATGCCTAAGAAATCGATGATGCCCCAGGTACACGACTTTCTTACATTTTTTCCAAATAATCACCTTCGAGCTCATGTAAACAGTGCGTGCATGCATTGTATCCCTTGTTTGACTGTCCTGAAATGTTACCAAGAGCAGGCCAGTCATTGATGGTTACAAAAAGCAGCGCTCGTAGGTCAAATTCTTCCTGCTTGTGCTCGTCCCACACAGGTACACCTGCTATGGACCACAACTGTTGAAGTTCTTCGACTAATGGCTTCAGGTACACATTGATACGTCTCAAATGTATCTATAATTTCTTATGTTCCGTGCTACTTTTATGATGATACTCACATGTTTTATACACATTATATGTCATTATTATGCATTTTCCGGCACTAACCTATTAACGAGATGCCGAAGAGCCAGTTGCTGTTTTCTGCTGTTTTTGGTTTCAGATATCCTAGTAAGGAAATATTCTCGGAATTGGACGAAATCAACACCCAGGGTCCTATTTTACCACGAAGCTTCCAGAAGACCGAAGAGTCAACAAAGTGGGGCCACGAGGTGGCCAGGAGGGCAGGCGGTGCGGCCCCACCCTTGGCCGCGCCGACCTGTCTCCTGGGCCCTCGTGTGGCCCCCTGACCTGCCCTTCCGCCTACTTAAAGCCTTCGTCGCGAAACCCCCAGTACCGAGAGCCACGATACGGAAAACCTTCCAGAGACGCCGCCGCCGCCAATCCCATCTCGGGGGATTCAGGAGATCGCCTCCGGCACCCTGCCGGAGAGGGGAATCATCTCCCGGAGGACTCTACACCGCCATGGTCGCCTCCGGATTGATGAGTGAGTAGTTCACCCCTGGACTATGGGTCCATAGCAGTAGCTAGATGGTCGTCTTCTCCTCATGTGCTTCATTGTCGGATCTTGTGAGCTGCCTAACATGATCAAGATCATCTATCTGTAATGCTATATGTTGTGTTTGTTGGGATCCGATGGATAGAGAATACTATGTTATGTTGATTATCAATCTATTACCTATGTGTTGTTTATGATCTTGCATGCTCTCCGTTATTAGTAGAGGCTCTGGCCAAGTTTTTACTCTTAACTCCAAGAGGGAGTATTTATGCTCGATAGTGGGTTCATGCCTCCATTAAATGCAGGACATGATGACGAAAGTTCTAAGGTTGTGGATGTCTGTTGCCTCTAGGGATAAAACATTGATGCTATGTCCGAGGATGTAGTTATTGATTACATTACGCACCATACTTAATGCAATTGTCTGTTGTTTGCAACTTAATACTGGAAGGGGTTCGGATGATAACCTGAAAGTGGACTTTTTAGGCATAGATGCATGCTGGATAGCGGTCTATGTACTTTGTCGTAATGCCCAATTGAATCTCACAATACTCATCATGTCATGTATGTGCATTGTCATGCCCTCTCTATTTGTCAATTGCCCAACTGTAATTTGTTCACCCAACATGCTATTTATCTTATGGGAGAGACACCTCTAGTGAACTGTGGACCCCGGTCCATTCTTTTAATCGAATACAATCTACTGCAATACTTGTTCTACTGTTTTCTGCAAACAATCATCATCCACACTATACATCTAATCCTTTGTTACAGCAAGCCGGTGAGATTGACAACCTCACTGTTTCGTTGGGGCAAAGTACTTTGGTTGTGTTGTGCAGGTTCCACGTTGGCGCCGGAATCCCTGGTGTTGCGCCGCACTACATCCCGCCGCCATCAACCTTCAACGTGCTTCTTGGCTCCTACTGGTTCGATAAACCTTGGTTTCTTCGAGGAAACTTGCTGCTGTACGCATCACACCTTCCACTTGGGGTTCCCAACGGACGCATGTTGTACGCGTATCAAGCAAAATTTCTGGCGCCGTTGCCGGGGAGATCAAGACACGCTGCAAGGGGAGTCTTCACAATCCAATCTCTTTACTTTGTTTTTGTCTTGCTTTATTTTATTTACTACTTTGTTTGCTGCACTAAATCAAAACACAAAAAAATTAGTTGCTAGTTTTACTTTACTTGCTAACTTGTTTGCTATATCAAAAACACAAAAAAATTAGTTACTTGCATTTACTTTATCTAGTTTACTTTATTTACTATTGCTAAAATGAATACTCCTGAAAATACTAAGTTGTGTGACTTCACAACCACAAATAATAATGATTTCTTATGCACACCTATTGCTCCACCTGCTACTACAATGAATTCTTTGAAATTAAACACCTTTCTTTGAATCTTGTTATGCGAGAGCAATTTTCTACAGTGTTAGTTCTGATGATGCTGCTGCCCATCTCAATAATTTTGTTGAACTTTGTGAAATGCAAAAGTATAAAGATGTAGATGGTGACATAATAAAATTAAAATTGTTCCCTTTTTCACTAAGAGGAAGAGCTAAAGATTGGTTGCTATCTCTGCCTAAGAATAGTATTGATTCATGGACTAAATGCAAGGATGCTTTTATTGGTAGATATTATCCCCCTGCTAAAATTATTTCTTTGAGGAGTAGCATAGTGAATTTTAAACAATTGGATACTGAGCATGTTGCACAAGCATGGGAAAGAATGAAATCTTTGGTTAAAAATTGCCCAACCCATGGACTGACTACTTGGATGATCATCCAAACCTTTTATGCAGGACTGAATTTTTCTTCGCGGAACCTATTGGATTCAGCTGCTGGAGGTACCTTTATGTCCATCACTCTTGGTGAAGCAACAAAGCTTCTTGATAATATGATGATTAATTACTCTGAATGGCACACGGAAAGAGCTCCACAAGGTAAGAAGGTAAATTCTGTTGAAGAAACCTCTTCCCTGAGTGATAAGATTGATGCTATTATGTCTATGCTTGTGAATGATAGGACAAATATTGATCCTAATAATGTTCCGTTAGCTTCATTGGTTGCACAAGAAGAACATGTTGATGTAAACTACATTAAAAATAATAATTTCAACAACAATGCTTATCGGAACAATTCTAGTAACAACTATAGGCCATATCCTATTAATAATGGTAACGGTTATGGTAATTCTTATGGGAATTCTTACAACAATAATAGGAATACACCCCCTGTACTTGAAGCTATGCTTAAGGAATTTATTAGTACACAAACTGCTTTTAACAAATCTGTTGAAGAAAAGCTTGGGAAAATTGATATACTTGCTGCTAAAGTTGATAGTCTTGCTGCTGATGTTGATCTTTTGAAATTGAAAGTTATGCCTAATATGGATAATGAAAATAAAATTGTTACTACAGCAAATGCCATCCAAGTTAGAATTAATGAGAATATAAGATTAATGGCTGAACTGCATGCTAGGTGGGAAAGAGAAGAAAATGAAAAACTAGCTAAAGAGAATAATGTAGCTAAAGTTTGGACTATTACTACCACTAGCAATGCTAATGCTACACATGTTGCTGCAACTCCTACTAATAATGGTAAAAGAATTGGTGTTAGCAATGTTTCCACTTCTAATGCAAAGCGCGAAAAGCTACCTGAAACTGCTAAAACTGCTGAAACTGCCTGTGATAAAACTGCTGAATTTTTTTCCAACATTGGGGATAATGATCCCATTGCTTTAGATCATAATGGTTTAGATTTTGATGATTGCCACATCTCTGAAGTTATAAAGTTCTTACAAAAACTTGCTAAAAGTCCTAATGCTAGTGCTATAAATTTGGCTTTCACGAAACATATTACAAATGCTCTCATAAAAGCTAGAGAAGAGAAATTAGAACGCGAAACTTCTATTCCTAGGAAGCTAGAGGATGGTTGGGAGCCCATCATTAAGATGAAGGTCAATGACTTTGGTTGTAATGCTTTATGTGATCTTGGTGCAAGTATTTCCGTTATGCCTAAGAAAATCTATAATATGCTTGACTTGCCACCATTGAAAAATTGTTATTTGGATGTTAATCTTGCTGATAAGGCTATAAAGAAACCTTTGGGGAGAGTTGATAATGTTTGCATTACCGTTAACAATAACCTTGTCCCCGTTGATTTTGTTGTCTTGGATATTGAATGCAATGCATATTGCCCATTATATTGGGAAGACCTTTTCTTCGAACTGTTGGTGCTATCATTGATATGAAGGAAGGTAATATTAAATATCAATTTCCTCTCAAGAAAGGTATGGAACACTTCCCTAGAAAGAGAATGAAGTTACCTTTTGATTCTATCATTAGAACAAATTATGATGTTGATACTTCGTCTCTTGATAATACTTGATACACACTTTCTGCGCCTAGCTGAAAGGCGTTAAAGAAAAGCGCTTATGGGAGACAACCCATGTTTTTACTACAGTAATTTTGTTTTATATTTGAGTCTTGGAAGTTGTTTACTACTGTAGCAACCTCTCCTTATCTTAGTTTTATTGCATTGTTGTGCCAAGTAAAGTCTCTAATAGAAGGATGATACTAGATTTGGATTACTGCGCAGAAACAGTTTTCTTTGCTGTCACGAATCTGGGTCTAATTCTCTGTAGGTAACTCAGAAAATTCTGCCAATTTACGTGAGTGGTCCTCAGATATGTACGCAACTTTCATTAGTTTTAAGTTTTCTCATCTGAGCAAGTCTGGTGCCTGTTAAAAATACGTCTTTACGAACTGTTCTGTTTTGACAGATTCTGCCTTTTATTTTGCATTGCCTGTTTTGCCATGCTTGATGGATTTTTCGATTCCATTGACTTTCAGTAGCTTTGTGCAATGTCCAGAAGTATAAAGAATGATTGTGTTACCTCTGAATATGTTAATTTTGATTGTGCACTAACCCTCTAATGAGTTTGTTTTGAGTTTGGTGTGGAGGAAGTTTTCAAGGATCAAGAGAGGAGGATGATATACACTATGATCAAGGAGAGTGAAAGCTCTAAGCTTGGGGATGCTCCGGTGGTTCACCCCTGCATATATCAAGAAGACTCAAGCGTCTAAGCTTGGGGATGCCTTCCTTCTTCATCGACAATATTATCAGGTTCCTCCCCTGAAACTATATTTTTATTCCATCACATCTTATGTACTTTGCTTGGAGCGTCGGTTTGTTTTTGTTTATTGTTTTGATTGAATAAAATGGATCCTAGCATTCATTGTGTGGGAGAGAGACACGCTCCGCTGTTCCATATGGACAAATATGTCCTTAGGCTTTACTCATAATATTCATGGCGAAAGTTTCTTCTTCGTTAAATTGTTATATGGTTGGAATTGGAAAATGATATATGTGGTAATTGGTATAATATCTTGAATAATGTGATACTTGGAAATTGTTGTGCTCATGTTTAAGCTCTTGCATCATATACTTTGCACTTATTAATGAAGAAATACATAGAGCATGCTAAAATCTGATTTGCATGTTTGGTCTCTCTAAGGTCTAGATAATTTCTAGTATTGAGTTTGAACAACAAGGAAGATGGTATAGAGTCTTATAATGTTTACAATATGTCTTTTATGTGAGTTTTGCTGCACCGGTTCATCCTTGTGTTTGTTTCAAACAACCTTGCTAGCCTAAACCTTGTATCGAGAGGGAATACTTCTCATGCATCCAAAATCTTTGAGCCAACCACTATGCCATTTGTGTCCACCATACCTACCTACTACATGGTATTTCTCCGCCATTCCAAAGTAAATTGCTTGAGTGCTACCTTTAAAATTTCCATTCTTCACCTTTACAATATATAGCTCATGGGACAAATAGCTTAAAAACTATTGTGGTATTGAATATGTACTTATGCACTTTATCTCTTATTAAGTTGCTTGTTGAGCGATAACCATGTTCCTGGGGACGCCATCAACTACTCTTTTGTTGAATATCATGTGAGTTGCTATGCATGTCCGTCTTGTCTGAAGTAAGGGAGATTTACCACTCATTTAATGGTTAGAGCATGCATACTGTTAGAGAAGAACATTGGGCAGCTAACTAAAGCCATGAATCATGGTGGAAGTTTCAGTTTTGGACATATATCCTCAATCTCATATGAGAACATTAATTGTTGCTACATGCTTATGCATTAAAGAGGAGTCCATTATATGTTGTCTATGTTGTCCCGGTATGGATGTCTAAGTTGAGAATAATCAAAAGCGAGAAATCCAATGCGAACTTTCTCCTTAGACCTTTGTACAGGCGGCATAGAGGTACCCCTTTGTGACACTTGGTTAAAACATGTGTATTGCGATGATAATCCCGGTAATCCAAGCTAATTAGGACAAGGTGCGGGCACTATTAGTATACTATGCATGAGGCTTGCAACTTGTAGGATATAATTTACATAACTCATATGCTTTATTACTACCGTTGACAAAATTGTTTCTTGTTTTTTTAAAACCAAAGCTCTAGCACAAATATAGCAATCAATGCTTCCCTCTGCGAAGGGCCTTTCTTTTACTTTTATTGTTGAGTCAGTTCACCTATCTCTCTCTACCTCAAGAAGCAAACACTTGTGTGAACTGTGCATTGATTCCTACATACTTGCATATTGCATTTGTTATATTACTTTGCATTGACAACTATCCATGAGATATACATGTTACAAGTTGAAAGCAACCGCTGAAACTTCATCTTCCTTTGTGTTGCTTCAATACCTTTACTTTGAATTATTGCTTTATGAGTTAACTCTTATGCAATACTTTGAATTATTGTTTTGATCGCTGCATTCATTACATGTGCTTACAATAGTATTGATCAAGATTATGTTGGTAGCATTGTCACTTAAGAAATTATCTTTGTTATCGTTTACCTACTCGGGACGAGTATGAACTAAGCTTGGGGATGCTTGATACGTCTCAAACGTATCTATAATTTCTTATGTTCCATGCTACTTTTATGATGATACTCACATGTTTTATACACATTATATGTCATTATTATGCATTTTCCGGCACTAACCTATTAACGAGATGCCGAAGAGCCGATTCTTGTTTTTACGCTGTTTTTGGTTTCAGAAATCCTAGTAAGGAAATATTCTCGGAATTGGACGAAATCAACGCCCAGGGTCCTATTTTGCCACGAAGCTTCCAGAAGACCGAAGAGTCAACGAAGTGGGGCCACGAGGTGGCCAGGAGGGCAGGCGGCGCGGCCCCACCCTTGGTCGCGCCGACCTGTCTCCTGGGCCCCTCGTGTGGCCCCCTGACCTGCCCTTCCGCCTACTTCAAGCCTTCGTCGCGAAACCCCCAGTACCGAGAGCCACGATACGGAAAACCTTCCAGAGACGCCGCCGCCGCCAATCCCATCTCGGGGGATTCAGGAGATCACCTCCGGCACCCTGCCGGAGAGGGGAATCATCTCCCGGAGGACTCTACACCGCCATGGTCGCCTCCGGATTGATGAGTGAGTAGTTCACCCCTGGACTATGGGTCCATAGCAGTAGCTAGATGGTCGTCTTCTCCTCATGTGCTTCATTGTCGGATCTTGTGAGCTGCCTAACATGATCAAGATCATCTATCTGTAATGCTATATGTTGTGTTTGTTGGGATCCGATGGATAGAGAATACTATGTTATGTTGATTATCAATCTATTACCTATGTGTTGTTTATGATCTTGCATGCTCTCCGTTATTAGTAGAGGCTCTGGCCAAGTTTTTACTCTTAACTCCAAGAGGGAGTATTTATGCTCGATAGTGGGTTCATGCCTCCATTAAATGCGGGACAAGGTGTGAGAAAGTTCTAAGGTTGTGGATGTGCTGTTGCCACTAGGGATAAAACATTGATGCTATGTCCGAGGATGTAGTTATTGATTACATTACGCACCATACTTAATGCAATTGTCTGTTGTTTGCAACTTAATACTGGAAGGGGTTTGGATGATAACCTGAAAGTGGACTTTTTAGGCATAGATGCATGCTGGATAGCGGTCTATGTACTTTGTCGTAATGCCCAATTGAATCTCACAATACTCATCATGTCATGTATGTGCATTGTCATGCCCTCTCTATTTGTCAATTGCCCAACTGAATTTGTTCACCCAACATGCTATTTATCTTATGGGAGAGACACCTCTAGTGAACTGTGGACCCCGGTCCATTCTTTTAATCGAATACAATCTACTGCAATACTTGTTCTACTGTTTTCTGCAAACAATCATCATCCACACTATACATCTAATCCTTTGTTACAGCAAGCCGGTGAGATTGACAACCTCACTGTTTCGTTGGGGCAAAGTACTTTGGTTGTGTTGTGCAGGTTCCACGTTGGCGCCAGAATCCCTGGTGTTGCGCCGCACTACATCCCGCCGCCATCAACCTTCAACGTGCTTCTTGGCTCCTACTGGTTCGATAAACCTTGGTTTCTTACTGAGGGAAACTTGCTGCTGTACGCATCACACCTTCCACTTGGGGTTCCCAACGGACGCGTGCTGTACGCGTATCACACATCAATGTCGTTCCCGGGTTGCTTCGGGCCTTGTATGAGGACTGGCATCATAATGAACTTCCGCTTCATGCACAACCAAGGAGGAAGGTTATATATACAAAGAGTCACATGCCAGGTGCTATGGCTGCAGCTCTGCTCTCCAAAAGGATTCATGCCATCTGTACTTAGACCAAACCTTAAGTTCCTTGCATCCTGTGCAAAGTTTGGGAACTCTCTATCGATTTTTCTCCATTGGGATCCATCAGCAGGGTGCCTCAACATCACGTCTTTCTTACGGTCTTCTTTGTGCCATCGCAACTGTCGTCGTGGTGAACAGACAGATGCCATGGGATGGCTTAAGTTGGGGCCGAATGTGCGCTAGAGGATTCGGGGGAGGGTTTTGGTAAAGGTGGAGAGGATTTCCGGATGAACTGCTCAAGAACAAGGCCTAGACAAGAGGAAGAAGAAGATGAACACAAGAGCCAACTCCTCCTCAGACCTTTCTATTATCTCCTCAAGCAAGATTACAGGTTTTCTCTCAGTACATTCCCTTCTCTCTCTGCTCATGCCCGCGAAGGGCTGTGCCCCCTCTCCTTATATAGGGGAGAGGGTGGCTTACAGGGGAAGAAACCCTAGGAAACCCTAATGGCATCTTTGACTAGACAAACTACTTTACAAAGTTACTTTATTCATAGGTGACGCCGATATCTTCTTTAATCAAGGAAGCTGACGTCCTCCGGTTGCTTTTGGCGTCACCTTCCTCTTTGGCGCCAGGGCTTCGTTTAAAGCTACTTTTCCTAGGTCATCTTTGTCCTCTAGCTCTGGAGAGAATCTTTGACCAGTCTTGCCAACGTGTTACAATGCACATCTTACCGGTCTTCCGGTGTCTTCTTAGTTTATACCGGTACACCCCTCTTTGGGATACCGGTACAGGCTAACTTAGCCCAAGGCTTAACTTCAAGCTCCGGAATAAACATTAAACCGGTATCTTGATGGCTCAACCCATCCGGTTTGGCATGCCTTTGGCATACCGGGGGTCATCCCCCCAACATTAGTCCCCGAAGCTGGTATAGTTCGGTGGATCCTATCCAACGAACCATGCCAGGTTCTATCTTCTCAAGGTACCGGTTTAATTCTTCCAGAATCCGGATCAAGTTGTTCGGCACCTTTACTACACTTGTGCCTTTTTCCGGTTTCTCCGGTATCTCTCTTATTAAATGTCTCCTCGGTGAAGTCGAGAATTTCTCGAGTACAGTGCACATCGAGAGACATGCGCATCAAGCTTCTGACGCGCCTGTGCCAGGGGTCACTTCCCTTCGGCTTCTGCGCCCGCATTTACTGCGCCACACCGGATCCCGGCTGCCGTTCCGGATCCGTGCGGCTTCCCTGTGGCGGTCTATTTTTCACGCGTGTATCATTGTGCCACGTGGCGGCCCATGAACTGAACCGCCGTGGCCCAACGGTTGCCAGCCCACTAACTCCTTCTTCTATATAAGTGGAGTGCGGTTCCACTTCATCTTTTCCCCCGCACTTGCCCACTTCCCTGCGCTTCGAGCTCTTCGCCCCTCGCAATCTCGCCGTCGCCGGTCGCCGCCAGAGCACTGCTTCGACGAACCCGCGCCGTTGCTCTTGCCGCGCTGAGGATCTCTGCCGCGCAGAGGTCCGCCGGAGCTCCTTCGCCGCTGCCGCTTCAAGCTTTCCTCAACGACTTCCGCCCTTCTCCGTCGCCGGCCTCCGTCGACGCTCACGAGCTCGCCGCGCCTTCGGTGACCTTCTCCCTCAGCGCCTCCGCCGCTTAAGGTTAGGCTCAATGCGCATTTGACTCCTTCTTTGCTTTTCAGATCTTGGGCCGGTAGGGTATTTATTTTGGCTTTTCTGTTACTTTTCTCTTACTCGTAGATCTTCGCGCAAGGGTAGATCTTGGGAAACCTATTTTTTGGGTAGAAACCGATGTCATTCAATCTTTATGTCTTCTGAATCCTCCTCGAGTAGCCGCCAAAGCGAAGCCTCCGACGGTCTCTCCGCCGAACTCATCCGGATGGAATCTGACACCGGAAGAGGTCAAGAGACCGGCAGCTCCGGCCAGGGTTCCGGGGTGGATCTTTCCGGTATCACCCGCGGAGCCTGGAAAGGCTCCGACGTGATGCAGCACGAGATAGACTGGCTATACCATTCCCGGAGGATACCGGCAGAAGTCTCCTGCCGGCTTCCAGGCGACGAGATCGAACCGGTGCTCGAACCCGGTGAGTCCGTCGTTTTCCTTGCTCATTTTGAGCGTGGCTTCGGCCTTCCTGCTTCCGATTTCTTTCGAGAGTTTCTGGATTTTTATCAACTCCAGCCTCACCACCTTCCTGGCAACGCCATTTTCTATCTTTCTTGTTATGTTTCCTTTATGGAGGGCTACATCAGCCTCCGTCCCACTAAGGAAACTTTCGCTTGCTTCTTTAGCCTTCAGATCAATTCGGTCCAAGGCAAAGACATTCCTAAGCCCATACCCCCCGTTCAATGCGGGTCTTGCATCATCGGCTCCCGTCAAGGGAGCCCCTTTTTTAAGTTTTCCGGTCTCGAGTCATGCCGGGCATGGCAAGAGACCTTTTTCTATGTGAAGAACACCGGCGAGGCGGATCTTATCAACCTGCCGGCTTTCAATCCGGCGGTGCCCACGAAGGTCAATTGGAGCTTTAATCCGAAGACTAATCACACCGAGACCAACCGGATTATCCGCTTCATGGATAATCTGATGAAGGAAACGGACATTAGTTCTGACGATATCATCCGCACCTTCATTTCTCACCGGGTGCTTCCCCTCCAGCGTCGGGCGCACAAAATAAGTGAGATGTATGGCCCTCGCGATCCCACCAAGATCTGCGGCCTCCCTCTAAGCAAGGAGGGTATAGCGCTTAAGGCCAGGCAGATCTGCCAAACTGACATGCCGATGGACTGGGAGTGGGGCTTCGTGCCTCTCAGCTCCACCAACCCTCCAACTGATGAAGTAAGAGATTATGTAATCCGGGTTGTTGTACCGGTAGCTTTTAAGTTGTGGCTGACGGTCTTCCCATTCTTTTTCAGGCCAAGGAGCGCTTTCCTCGCATCGCTGCGGAGAAACGAGGCCCCAAGCAGAGGCGGGATCTTGACGAGGTTGATCCTGATCCATACATCCATTGGACGGACCTCAAGATGGGCCGCACCCACACCTCGCGCCCCGGTAACTTTCCAACCGGAGCTTCCGGTTCCGATGATGAGGTCGCTATCCTTGAGGTAGTTTTCTCTTCCGGTGTCTCATGCTTTTTGTTATTTCTCTTCTGTAGATGCTCCCTCAGCTAGCACCCAACCACAGGTTCACGAGCACGTGGCTCCTCTGGAGGCCGAGGCTGGCCGCGAGTTCCTGGAGAAGCTCACCTCCCAGGGCAAGAAGAATAAGGCTCCAGCACCTGAGGCCAGGTCAGGCCAAGGCCCTCCTGCTAAACGCTCCCGGACCAAAGTGGTCGGAGGGAAGACGGTAGGCAAGAAACGCTACCAAGGCAAACAGATGCCGGTCGCTTCCGGGTAAGCTTTCATTTCTCTTTTCGCTACGTTTTACGAACTTTTTCTTCCGGTTGCTTTTTCCAACCCCTTATCTTCTTCTTGCTCAGCCCTGCGCTCAAACTCTCCAAGGGCGCTAGCGGCACGAGGCCGGAGAGCTCTGAGGGAACCGCAAGGACCTCATCTCCTCTTTACTCAAGCCCGGTACCATCTGGTACCGGCAACGCTTCTGCCTCCCCTCTGGGAGGCACTCCAAGTGTGGGGCACGCGGCCCCTACACCTCCAGATCACCGCGCAGAGGAGGAGCATGTCTCCCCTCAAGAAACACAAGACACCGGCGCCAGCAACATCGGCGCCGATGCAGAAGCTACCGGGAGGGCGGAACCTCAGGTTCCTCCCGTCCCGAAAAGAAAGAAGAAGAAGACCACAGAATCTTCCCCCTCCAAGTCCGTGCTGGACTCTTCCGTGCCGGCAAGCTCTGCTCTGGGCCAGGGCGCACCTGACGCCCCTTCGTCACCCAAGACTTCTTCCGCGCCACCACCAGAAGCTCCCACCGCTGAGCCAGCTGGGGCCACACCGCCGCCGCCGCCAGAAGCTCCCACCAAGCTCCTCAAGCCGGAACCTTTGAAGGGGAAGGCCACAGCTTCTGGCGCTGCTACCTCTGGCTCGCAGCAGTTGGCGCTGCACGCCGGCCACGCCGCTGTCGCAGCCGGGGAAACAGCCACTGGCCTGCTAGGCCAAATTACAGAGTTGACGCGCGGAGGCCACGAGCTGGGCCATTTGCGCGATTACGCTGAAAAGTGGAATCGAGCAGATGTGTCCGCGGCTACGCGCGGCTTGGGGAAGGACCGGCTTCCGGCGCTTGACCCCTCTGGCCCCCGGTGTACTGAGCAGCACTTCATTCGGCTGCGGCGCGCGGTGAAGGAGCTTGACAACGCGTGGCACGATGCCACCAACAACGTGGTGGTAAGTTATACCAACTCTTCGCAATTTTTTCAACTTGTGCCGGTTTCTCTTTCTCCGGATTAGGCATACCCCCTCAATCCCCGAGTTTCGTGTTGAGAGCATAGCTCTTAGCGCGAAACTTAGTTAATAACAAAAAGAAACCGGCTCCTTCTTATAGTCATTTTTACTTGAACAGAGTACGGCAGATGCCCGGAAGCGCCTCTTTGAGGATCTCCTGTGGGAGCACCGGGATCTTTCCGAGGCCCACAGCCGCTGCCAAGGTGAGTTCTTTTACCTCCGGCTTCTTTTCACCGGTTGGTTTTCCCTGTTCGTTACTTACAAAATTTTGCATAACAGCCATCCCGGAAGCCTCCATTGAGGCCCTCAAGAACCAGCTCCGCACTACCAACTTTCTTTTGTTAACCTTTCCTTCCCGGATTCTAGATGAAAAGGAGCAGCTCATCCAGGAGCACCGCAAAGCTCTGGACGCCCAGGAGCTCGCTACCAGGGGGCTAAAGGATCAGCTCATCCAATTTGGGCTCTGGCATGATCAGGGGCTGAAGGATGCCAAAGCTGCAGCTGAGGAGAAGCTTAATGCGGTCCTGGAGGATTCTGTCAACTCCACCGCGGTGCTGCGGGCAGAGCTGGAGGAGGGAAACAAGGCGCGGAAAGCAGCCGAGGACCGGGCCACCCACCTAGAGGCGGAGCAAAAGGAGTATGACCTACTGGTCATGCAAACCGACGCGCTCGCCCTCAGTAAGTTTTTCTTCTTTTTTTCCGGTCTCTGCTTATAAGCTTATATCTTCCGGTATGTCCTTATCTTTTTCTTTTGTCTTGCAGGGCTCTTTCCGGACTCACAGGCGTATGCGCAGAAGAAGGTTGCCGAGCGCCGGGTTCAGCAAGCGTTCAAGAATCCGGATGCGCCCTGGGATCCTTATGACCACCTGATCGCGCTTTCTGCCCGGGTCTCGCACATGCGCGCGGTGGACCGGAACCTTGCCGACATCCCCGAGGTGGCGATCCAGCTCTTCAAGGTGCTATGGCCTGAGGAGCAAGTGCCGGCTAACCTGACGCTCACCTCCGAACGCCTAAAAGGTGCCGGCCGGAGGATCCGCGAGTGGCAGTGGTCAGCGGCTCGTGCCGGAGCAGACGAGGCGCTACGCACCGCCTGTTCCTGGTACGAAGACCTGGACCTGGACGCCTTCACCACCGTGCGCCAAGATGCTCCCACTGACACGGATCCGGCCCTCACCGCCAAGCGGAAAGAGCGCGCCTACCGGATAGCTGAGTACGCGGCAGTCCGCACCTTCATTCCTCCTCCTCCTGGTGTCACTGATTATCTTAGTGACTACGAAGAAGAAGAAGATGAGGATGAGGATGCCGGAGAAGACGCGCCCCCGGAAGGTCCTGACGCCGGTAACGTTCCTCCTGAAGCTCCTGCCGCTTGAATGTGCCTATTTTGCGCTTGTTGCGCCCTGGTGACTTAAAACAATGCCTGTTAAATTCTACCCCGGTATGCCGGGGTTATGATGTAATATAAAACTTAGCCGTTCTTTTGGCTGTACTACCATATTATCTGCCGGTATGTTTTACCGGTAGGTTATTAAGTTATGTTTGTTCATCGACCTAGCACTTTGCTCATGGTTTGCATTCTTTATCTTGCACTGTGAAGATTCCGAAATTGATTCGGCATTCAATCTGATGCACACTTGGTTCTTTTGCTTTGCCTCTGCCTACCCTCTGGGTTTTTTGGCGTATGAGTTACAAAGTTCTTTTGCCAAGCAAGCACTTTCTTGAACTTAGAAATAACTCGAAATTTTTCACAAAAAACCCGGCATAACCGGGGTTAGTTAAACTTTTCGGATTGTTTGTTCCCATTTCCTCTTTTCGTGGTTCGCGTGCTTAGTTCCTACCGGTTTATCTTGCTTGCCATGAAGCCGAGTTTCGGACAGCAGCAGAGTCGAAGACTCCGGTAGGTTTAGCACGCTACTAAACCGGAAAGAAAAGATGTTCTGCAATCAACCGGTAAACTGAAAAAATAAACATATTGCATGCAATTCCGGTAGAGGCAGTCCCCGAGATTCATTCGAGGTGCCGGCATCTTTTATTCATAGCATATAAGGTACAAAAAGAACTCCTTACAGTACAACTTCATGCATAGAAGGGACGCAAAAGAGCTATGTTCCATGGGCGCTTGGTTTCCTCTCCTGACCTGTCCGCCTTTCCTTTCTTTGCTTCCTGTGCATCAACCAAGTAATAGGCATCATTGTGTAGAGCCTTGCTCACAATGAAAGGTCCCTCCCATGGGGGTGATAGCTTATGCCGGCCTTCAGTGCGCTGCACTAGGCGCAACACCAGATCTCCTTCCCGGAATACCCTCGGGTTAACCTTCCGGTTATGATAGCGTCTCAGGTTCTGCTGATAAATGGCTGTTCTTGCCAAGGCTAGTTCTCTTGCTTCTTCTAGCAAGTCCACATCATTTTCTCGGGCCTCTTTTACCTCTTTTTCGGTATATTGCTGAACCCTTGGTGAGTCATGTATGATGTCGGTTGGAATCACGGCTTCTGCCCCGTAAACCATGAAAAACGGAGTGTATCCGGTAGACCGGTTTGGAGTCGTTCTTATGCTCCACAGTACTGATGGTAACTCATCGAGCCAGCACCCCGGTGTCTTTTCAAGAGGTTCAATGAGCCTGGGTTTGATACCGGAGAGCACCAAAGCATTTGTTCTTTCCACTTGGCCATTGCCTTGTGGGTGCGCGACTGAGCACAAATCCAACCGGATATTGTTATCCTCACAAAATCTTTTGAACTCACCTTGAGCAAAGTTTGTGCCATTGTCAGTGATGATGCTATGCGGGTATCCATACCGCAAGATAACATCCTTTAAGAACTTTACCGCCATATGCCCATCACATTTTGCGATAGGTTTTACTTCAAGCCATTTGGTGAACTTGTCCACCATCACTAGGATGTGGGTAAAGATGCTTCTTGCGGTTTTGAATGGACCAACCATGTCAAGGCACCAAACGGCAAGCGGCCAAGTTAGCGGTATGGTTTTTAAACCGGATGTCGGGGTATGATTTTGCTTGGCGTACCTCTGGCACCCATTGCATTTTCGTACCAGATCCTCAACATTCTCCAAACCAGTGGGCCAATAGAATCCATGCTGGAATACCTTTGCTACCAATGCCCTTGATGAAGCGTGGTGCCCACATTCCCCTTGGTGAATTTCCACAAGCATTTCTCTTCCCTCTTCCGGTTCTACACATCTTTGAAGGACACCAGTGACACTTCTCTTGTATACCTTGCCATTGATGATGGTGTAAGCTTTGGACTTTCTCTGGATTCTTCTTGATTCATTTTCGTCAACCGGCAAAGTGCCATTGATCAGGAATTCCTTAATAGGTTTAACCCAAGATGGTGCCTCTCGAACCAGAAATACCGGTACGTCTATCTCCATGTTATCCACCAGCATTGCTTCTTCCGGTATGGACGCTGCAGTCCCCGAGCTTACCGGAACAGTCCCCGGGTTTGCCGCAGCAGTCCCTGGGTTTCCTTCATCGATATCCATTGGTACAATGTCGTCGTGGCGAACGAGCAGATGCCATGGGATGGCTTAAGTTGGGGCCGAATGGACGCTAGAGGATTCGGGGGAGGGTTTGCGACTAGATGGGATGAACCTCCGGTTGCTTTCCTCAAGAACACAGCACGAGGCAGGTAAACAAGAAGAAAGACAAAAGGAAGAACTCTGCTCTAGATCGCTTGCTTCATTGATCTTAACATGGTTACAAGTTCTTGCGTGTACAAGAGCCTCTGTCAATCGACTATTAGATTATTAGACCATCCCGAATACGGGTGTGCCCCCTCTCCTTATATAGGGGGGAGGGTGGCTTACAGAGCAAGAAACCCTAATGGCATCTTTGACTAGACAAACTACTTTTACAAAGCTACTTTAATCGTAAATGGCGGCGCCGGCTTCTTTAATCAGGGACGCTGACGTCTTCCGGTTGCTTTTGGCGTCACCCCCACCTTTGGCGTCAGGGCTTCGTTTCAAGTTACTTTGCTTAGCTCATCTTTGTCTTCTTGCTCCAGAGAGAATCTTTGACCAGCTGTGCCGACATGCTCTCCCTCCGGTATCTTCTTTATCCGGTTCCGGTATACCCCTCTTGGGGATACCGGCTTAGCTTCACTTAGCCAAATATCTAACTTCGTCCTCCGGCTTAAATATTAAACCGGTATCTTGATGGCCCAAACCATCCGGTTTGGCATGCCTTTGGCATACCGGGGGTCATCCCCCCAACATTAGTCCCCGAAGCTGGTATAGTCTGACGGATCTTATCCTACAGACCATGCCAGGTTTTCATATCATAAGATTCCAGTTTAATCATTCCGGCGTTTAACTTAGATCCGGCATCTTTACCCGGACTTACGTTTCCTCTCTTTATGTTGTATCTCCCGGTATCTTATTCTCCGGTATTTCAGCCATTAATTGCCTCCTCGGCGAGGTCGAGAATTTCTCGGGCCCCGCGCCTGTCAGTGACATGCGCACTGTGACTGACAGGCCAGTGTCAGGGGTCACTTCCCTTCGGCTCCCGCGCCATCATTTAATGCTCCACAGCGGATCCCCGTAACCGTTCCGAATCCTTGTGCACCTCTCTGTGGCTTTTTGTTTCCCTGCGTGTATCGCTGTGCCACGTGGCGGCCCATGGTGCGAACCGTCGCGGCCCGCGGAGCGAACCGCTGCGGCCCGACGGTTTTCGGCCCACCTTCTCTCTTCCTTTATAAGGCAGAACCGCCCCTTCTTCTTCCTCTTCTCGCATTCTCCGTTCCTCGCGCACATTGCTTCTTGCTCTCTGCGCCTCCGCCGCTCTACGCCCGCCGTCCCTCGCTCGAGCTCCGCCGCCCGGCGCCATCTGGTGCCGGCAACATCTCTGCCTCCCCTCTGGGGGGCACTCCAAGTTCGGGGCGCGCGGCCCCTACACCGCCAGAACACCGCGCGGAGGAGGACCTTGTCTCCCCTCCTGAAAACCAAGATACAGGCGCCAGCAACATCGGCGCCGAAGAAGAAGCTGCCGGGCGGGCGGAACCTCTGGTTCCTCCCGTCCCGAAAAAGAAGAAAAAGACTCCCGCGCCGGAAACTTCCGTGCCGGGAAGTTCCAACTTGGGTGACGCGCCTAGCGCTCCCCTTTCTCCAAGAAATGCCCCAACGCCACCGCCGGAAGCTCCTCTCACCAAGCCAACCGGCGCCACTCCGACTCCGCCGCCGCCCAAGACCTCCAAGCCCATCAAGGGCAAGGCGACGGCCTCCGGTGCCCCCTCCGGCGGTCCGCAGCCCTTGGTGCTACACGCCTCCCGCGCCGCCAGTGCCACCAGCGAGAAGGCAACCGGCCTGCTCGGCCGGATCACGAATTTAAACGCCAAGGCCGGGAGCTGGGGCACCTTCTGCCCTACGCGGAGAAGTGGAACGCCGCGGACATGTCCCCAGCGACCCGCGGCATGGGCAAGGACAGGCTGCCACTGCCTGACCCTGCTGGAGATCGATCCTCCGAGGAGCATTTCATGCGGCTGCGTCGGGCCGTCAAGGAGTTGGATAGTGCGTGGTATGATTCCACGAACAATCTGATGGTAAGTCCCACCAATTCTCTTCAATTTTTTCCGGTTTTTCCCTGCTTCCGGGTCTTTTCTATCTCTTTCTTAATTTCATGCCGGTTTTTCTCTTATTTTTACTTAATCTTATCTATCTTCCCAGTCCCCGAGTTTTGTGTTGAGAGCGTAGCTCTTAGCACAAAATTCAACTTAGAAACGCGCAAAACCGGCATATCCAGTCCCCGAGTTTCGGGTTAAGATCTTTGTTCTTAGGGCGAAATTCTAACTAATCTCTTTGTCTTGAACAGCACACAGCTGACGCCCGGAAGGTCCTCTTTGAGGAGCTTTTATGGGAGCACCAGGAGCTTGCTGAGGCACACGAGAAGTGCCAAGGTAAACTCTTTGTGCCTCCGGTAACTTTTTCCGGTAAGTTTTTCCTTTTAGCTCTAACAGCTCTTTGTCCAACAGCAATTCCGGAAGCTTCCATTGAAGCCCTCCAGCAGCAGGTCGCTGCGCTCCAAGGTATGGTTGCCTCTTTTCCGGTGAACTTGTCTTTTCCTTACTTTACTAACTTCACTTTTCGTTAACATTTTCTTTCCGGGGTTTAGCCGAAAAGGAGCAGCTTATCCGGCAGCATCGTGAGGCTCTGGACGTCCAGGAGACCTACGCCAGCGGGCTAAAGGAGCAGCTGATCCAGGTCGGGCTGAAGCACAGCGACGCCATGAAGGCCGCCCAAGCCGCCGCCGAGGCCAAGCTCAATGAGGCTTTGGAGGATGCCAACAACTCCAACGCAGTGCTCAATGCTGAGTTGGAGGAGGGGGCTAAGGCGCGGAAAGCTGCTGAGGAGAAGGCCGCGCGGCTGGAGGCGGAGCAGAAGGAGTACGACCTTCTGGTCATGCAAACTGACGCGCTTGCCCTCCGTAAGCTTCTTCCTTTTTCCTTTCCAATTTCTGCTTATAAGCTTATCTCTCTCGGTAGCATTTGCTTAACTTCTTTCTCTTGCCTTGCAGGGCTCTTCCCGGACTCCCAGGGGTTTGCTGCGAAAAGGGTTGGAGAGCGCCGGGTTGCCCAGGGCTATGAAAATCTGGGCGCGCCGTGGGACCCCTATGACCACTTGGTTGCGTTGAACGCACGGGTCTCCCATATGCGCGCCATTGATCGCAATCTTTCTGATATTCCTGAGGTAGCCACCCAGCTCTTCAAGACCCTCTGGCCCGGAGAATTGGTGCCAGACACCTTCTCCCTCATCAGCGACCGCCTCAAGGGTGCCGGCAGAAGGATCCGGGAGTGGCAGTGCTCTGCCGCCCGCGCCGGAGCCGACTCCGCGCTTCGCGTTGCCTGCTCCTGGTACCCGGAGCTGGACTTGGACGCCCTCACCAGAGTGCGCGAAAATGGCGAAACCGATCTGGACCTGGCCCTCACCGCTAAGCGGCAGGATCGTGCATACCACATCGCGGAGTACGCCGACGTGCGCACCTTCATCGCCGCTCCCTCAGACGTCAAAGATTATCTGAGCGAAGAGGAGGAGGGTGAAGGCGAGGAGGAGGCCGGAGCCGATGACGAGCCTCTGGACGGTCCTGGCGCTGGCGATGCTCACCCTGAAGCTCTTGTCGCGTAATTTACCTGATGTTGACTATTTGCTTGTGAAATACCCGTTGTTCCTGTTAACTTAAAACATTGCTGGTTAAATTCTACCCCGGTATGCCGGGGTCTTATGATGTAATCTAAAACTTAGCCTTTTGGTTTTGGTTGTGCTACGACAATTTATGCCGGTATGCTATACCGGTAAGTCATTAAGTTGTGTTTGCCTAACTTAGCATTTTGCTCACAATTTTTTTTTTATCTTGCACTGTGAAGATTCCGAAATTGTTTCGGCATTCAATCCGATGCACACTTGGTTCTTTTGCTTTGGCTCTGCCTACCCTCTGGGTTTTTTGGCGTATGAGTCACAAAATTCTTTTGCCAAGCAAGCACTTTCTTGAACTTAGAAATAATACGAAACTTTTCACAAAAAACCGGTATAACCGGGGTTAGTTAAACTTTCCGGATTGTTTGTTCCCATCTCCCCTCTTCGTCGTTCGCGTGCTTAGTTCCTACCGGTTTATCTTGCTTGCCATGAAGCCGGGTTTCGGACAGCAGCAGAGTCGAAGACTCCGGTAGGTTTAGCACGTTACTAAACCGGAAAGAAAAAATGTTCTGCAACCAACCGGTAACTGAAAAAATAAACATATTACATGCAATTTTCGGTAGAGGCAGTCCCCGAGATTCAATCAAGGGTGCCGTCATCTTTTATTCATAGCATATAAGGTACAAAAAGGAACTTCTTACAACACAGCCTCATGCATAGAAGGGACGCAAAAGAGCTACATTCCATGGGCGCTTGGTTTCTTCTCCTGACTTGTCCGCCTTTCCTTTCTTAGCTTCCTGCGCGTCAACCAAGTAATAGGCATCATTATGTAGAGCCATGCTCACAATGAAAGGTCCTTCCCATGGGGGAGATAGCTTATGCCGGCCCTCAGTGCGCTGCACTAGGCGCAACACCAGATCTCCTTCCCGGAATGTTCTCGGGTTGACCTTGCGGTTATGGTAGCGTCTTAGGTTTTGTTGGTAAATGGCTGTTCTTGCCAAGGCTAGCTCTCTTGCTTCTTCTAGCAAGTCCACGTCATTTTCTCTTGCCTCCTTTACCTCTTCTTCGGTATATTGTTGAACTCTTGGTGAGTCATGTATGATATCGGTTGGAATTACGGCTTCAGCCCCATAGACCATGAAAAACGGAGTGTATCCGGTAGACCGGTTTGGAGTTGTTCTTATGCTCCACAATACTGATGGCAGCTCATCGAGCCAACACCCTGGTGTCTTTTCAAGAGGTTCGATTAGCCTGGGCTTGATACCGGAAAGTACCAAGGCGTTTGTTCTCTCCACTTGGCCATTGCCTTGTGGGTGCGCGACTGAGCACAAATCCAACCGGATATTGTTATCTTCACAAAATCTTTTGAACTCACCTTGAGCAAAGTTTGTGCCATTGTCAGTAATTATGCTATGCGGGTATCCATACCGCAAGATAACATCTTTTAAGAATTTTACGGCTGTATGCCCATCACATTTTGCGATAGGCTTTACTTCTAGCCATTTGGTGAACTTATCCACCATCACTAGGATGTGGGTAAAGCTGCTTCTAGCGGTTTTGAATGGACCAACCATGTCAAGGCACCAAACGGCAAATGGCCAAGTTAATGGTATTGTTTTTAAGCCGGATGCTGGGGTATGATTTTGCTTGGCGTACCTTTGGCACCCATTGCATTTTCGCACTAAATCCTCAGCATCCTCCAAAGCAGTGAGCCAATAGAAGCCATGCCGGAATACCTTTGCAACCAGCGCCCTCGATGAAGCATGGTGCCCACACTCTCCTTGATGAATCTCCACAAGCATTTCTTTTCCCTCTTCCGGTTCCACACATCTTTGGAGGACACCGGTAACACTTCTCTTGTACACTTCGCCGTTGATAATGGTGTAAGCTTTGGATCTTCTCTGAATTCGTCTCGATTCATTTTCGTCAACCGGCAAGGTGCCGTTGATCAGGAATTCCTTAATAGGTTTAACCCAAGATGGTGCTTCTCGAACTAGAAATACCGGTGCGTCTACTTCCATGCTATCCACCAGCATTGCTTCTTCCGGTATGGACATAGCAGTCCCCGAGTTTACCGGAGCAGTCCCCGGGTTTACTTCGTCAATATCCATTGGTACAACATGTGATTCCGGTACGAAAATTGATTCCGATTCCGGGCTTGGTTTGATCGATGGTTCTCTTAGGTGCGCCAAGGCTATTCCGGGTGGGATTTCTTGCCTGGACGATCCCAGCTTGGACAAAGCATCCGCGGCTTCATTTTCTGCGCGCGGCACGTGGTGAAACTCACAGCCCTCGAAGAAGCCGGAAATCTTTTGCACATGAAACCGGTATGAAGCCATGTTGGCATCTTTTGCATCCCAATCGCCGGAACACTGCTGCACCACGAGGTCTGAATCACCATAGCAAATGATCCGGTGCGCACCGATTTCTTTTGCGACTTTGAGTCCATGTATTAGAGCCTCATACTCAGCCACATTGTTTGATGCTCTGAAGTGCACCTGCAAAACATACCGGAGATGATCTCCCTTAGGTGAGGTAAGTACCACACCAGCACCTAGACCTTCCTTGAGCTTGGATCCGTCAAAGTGCATTTTCCAGTATTCTATCTTTTGCTCTGGCGGCTTGTATTGCATTTCAGCCCAATCAACAAGAAAGTCAGCCAAAGCTTGCGACTTTATGGCATCTCTCCTCTCGTACTCTGGTACATACGGTGATATTTGGATTGCCCATTTTGCGATCCTGCCGCTAGCATCTTTCTTACACATGATATCGGAAATGGGAGCCTCGCTCACCACTTTCATGGGGTGTTCCTCAAAGTAGTGCTTAAGCTTTGTGGCGGCCATGAACACGCCATAAGTCATTTTTTGGAAGTGAGGGTAGTTTTGTTTCGAGAGGGAGAGCACCTCGCTCAGGTAGTATACCGGTCTTTGCACGGTTTTTCCTTCCTCTTCTCTTTCAACCACAACCACTACACTCACAACCCGGTTTGTTGCTGCTATGTACAACAACATGGACTCCCTTTCCAAAGGTGAAGCCAATATGGGCGCAGTAGCTAGCATCTTTTTTAGCTCCTTGAACGCTGCGTCTGCCTGAGGGGTCCAGACGAACGTATCGGATTTTTTCATCAAAGCATAGAGGGGCAGAGCTTTTTCTCCCAACCTGCTTATGAACCGGCTTAGCGATGCCAAGCTTCCAGTAAACTTTTGCACATCTTTTAGATCGTGCGGTATGGTCATTCTTTCGATCGCCCGGATTTTTACCGGATTCACCTCTATTCCCTGGCTCGATACGAGGAAACCAAGCAACTTGCCGGCTGGGACACCAAAGGTGCATTTTGCCGGATTAAGTTTCATCCGGAACCTTCTTAAGTTGTCAAATGTTTGCCGGAGATCATCGATTAAGGTTTCTTTTTTCTTAGTTTTTATCACAACATCGTCTACATAGACTTGTACGTTTTTACCGATTTGATCATACAAACATTTTTGCATACAGCGCTGGTACGTTGCACCAGCGTTGCGCAAACCAAAAGGCATTGTGACATAGCAGTAAGCCCCGTGCGGGGTGATAAACGTAGTTTTTATTTGGTCCTCCTTTTTCAAGGGGATTTGATGGAAGCCGGAGTAGGCATCCAGGAAAGACAACAGTTCACATCCAGCGGTGGAATCAATCACTTGATCAATCCGGGGCAACGGGAAAGGATCTTTTGGGCAAGCCTTGTTCAGGTTGGTGTATTTGATGCACATGCGCCATACCTTTGGAGCTTTTGCTTCAAGGTTCTCTTCTTTCTTCTTCTCGACCATCACCGGATTGGCTAGCCACTCTGTGTGCAGCACTTCCACGATGAAACCGGCAACCAACAACTTTGTTACCTCCTCTCCGATGATCTTTCTTCTGTCTTCAGCGAACCGGCGCAGCGGCTGCCTTACCGTTTTAGCATCTTTTCGGACGTTTAAACAGTGCTCAGCCAGCTCCCTCGGAACACCTACCAAGTCATCAGTAGACCAGGCAAAGATATTCCGATTCTCACGGAGGAAGCCGGTGAGCGCGCTTTCCTATGCCTCAGTGAGGCCTGCACCGATGCGAACGGTGCGCTCAGGGTAAGCCGGGTCCAGCACGATGTCTTTTGCTTCATTGGTTGGCTTGAATGCCGGTGTGTCCAAATTTCCACTCATTGCCGCTAAACTCAACTTCGAGGATTGAGCCAGCGCAACCGCAGTCTGCATTCTTTTCTTTTCTTCCGCAATCACCAGCGATTCGGCCAGATTTGATCCGGCGGAAGTGGTTTCCAGTGAGACCTTGTAGTTTCCCACCACAGTTAGGGGTCCACGAGGTGCCGGCATCTTCATCTTGAGATAGGCCGTGTGAGTCGAGGCCATGAAAGCAGC
Source organism: Lolium perenne (assembly GCF_019359855.2). Lineage (NCBI taxonomy): Eukaryota > Viridiplantae > Streptophyta > Magnoliopsida > Poales > Poaceae > Lolium > Lolium perenne. The sequence continues at coordinate 210,616,805 of NC_067250.2, read as the reverse complement.
CAATGCCGGTCTCCCCAGCAGTGCATGGTAAGGACTATCCAAATCCACCACCTCGAATAGAAGGTTCTCCACCCGGCAATTGTCACGTCCACCGAATGAAACATCCACCCGGACTTTTCCCATGGGCGAACAAGACAGCCCCGGAACAATTCCGTGGAAAGTTGTGTGCGTTGGCTGCAGCATATTCTCGGTTATCCCAAGTGTGCGCATGGTGTGCCGGTACATGATGTTTATGCTGCTCCCATTGTCTATCAGCACTTTGCTTAATTTGACTCGAGCATTTGGCCCATGCATGATTGGGTCCACAACCAGAGCGTAACCACCCGGATTAGGCATTATTTTCGGGTGATCCTTGTACGACCAGCTTATTTCTTGATCAGACCAAAGCATGTACTTTGGAACTGCCGGCATCACCGCGTTCACTTCCATGGAACGGCGTCGCAGGCTTTGCTTGTCTGTTGGCTCAGTAACGAACACAACACAGCACATATCTGGGTCATAGTAAACATTCCGGCCCAAAGGTGCCGGCGGAGGTGGTTGGCCATTGGCGTCTCCCACCTGATGAACCTGTTGTGGTGGAGGCCTGTTTTGCTGAGGCTGCACCGGTATAGCATTTGGTCCGATAAGCGGGGGTGGTGGTGGTAGTTTTCCGGCATCTTTTGCTGCACCTTGGCCCATTAACCTTCTGGTCCAAGTACAATCTTTTGTCAAATGGTTCGCCGGTCTTCCGGGGTTTGGTGTGTGCCACCGGCATGGCTGATCCATCGCGGATTCCATGATGTATCTTTCCTCATTGTTTTGCCAAGGTTTCTTCTCAACCCATTGTTTCTTAGGACCCGCCCATGGCTGCGATCCGGTCTTTTGCCTTTGGCTTCCGCCGGCGCTGGAATTTTCCTGCACCGCGGCTACTTGTTGTGGACCATACCTTCGGTCCGGAAACTCTTCCCTTCGTTTGTTATGCCGGTTGTCCCGGTATGGCTCTTGGCGTTGCTGAGGCTGGTTTGTTTGCTCCGGCTCAGCTTGTACTACCGGTTGCATTGGGTCTCCCAATGCGTAGCTATCTGCCACACGTATCATCTCTGCCAACATTGCCGGCATGTTCCGTTGCAACTTTTGCCACAACGGTGAACCTCTTCTGCACCCACTGCTAAACCAAGCTGTGGCTTGTGCTTCTATCACCCCTTCACAGGAGTTCCTTGTGGTGTTCCACCGGGCCAGGTAATCCCGGTCTGTTTCATTCTGGCGCTGTATGCATAGAGCGAGCTGCTGCGGCCTATTTGGCCTCCGGTAAGTGCTGCTGAAATTGCTCACAAAGGCTTCCTCAAAGTCCAACCAGCCGTTTATGCTTCCGGCTGGCAAATTGTTCAGCCAGATTCTTGCCGGTCCCACCAGGAACGATGGTATGATTCTCACGGCCCAGCGGCGATTTCCTCCTCCGGTTACGGTTCCTCCGCCACCAGCGACATAGACCGCGGTGACATAATCTGCGAGCCAGTCTTCCGGCTTAGTGGTGCCATCGTATGTTTTTGTGTCACGAGGCAACTGGAAGTTCCGAACTGGCGGTCCCTCTTTCATGATCCTTGGACCAAAACATTTTGGACCTGGAGGTCCTTCTTCCTCAATTATTTCAGACAAGTACACCCTGTCTAGACGGTGCCTCGCATCCCGTACTGGTAGGTGCCTTTCTCCCACGCGGTCTCCCAACGGATTCCGGTATGCCATGGGTCTGTCAGCTGTTGAGTCAGCCTCATCATAAGGTTCCGGTACCGCGGCCCTTGCCTGCCGGTACCTTGGGGGAATCTCATCTTCCTCTTCATATGCAGCCCTTGCCGCTTGATAATTTTTCCCGGTTTCGTATTTACCGGCATGATTGTTTCCGGCATAGCCCCTTTTGGCGTAGCCTCGATCTGCCCCTTGGCTTTTCCTTCCGGCATCATATTGCCCGGCTTTTTGTTTTCTGGCAAGGACCGGATCATACACAGTCATCTGCTGCGCATTCACCTCTTTTTCCCTTCTTTTATCCGGATGGGGGGACGATGCTTGTCCCTGAGATTTGCTACCGGCATTCTTTGTTGAACGCGCGGACTTCGAGGCCACAGCTTTGTTCAGCTTAGCCAGCTGCTCAGCATTTTGCTGCTCGATGGTTTCAAGCAGGTCCTGGACGCGCTCTTGCTGTTTTACCAGAGCGTCGCCGGAAAGCGATTCGCACAGCTCTACCGCAGCTTTAGCAGCTCTTATAGTTTTATCCGGGCTACTGTACTTGGGCTTTTCTATGATGCTTACAGACGTAGAAGCACTTTTGCCGGCTAGAATTTCTTTGCGCAGATCCTGATCTAGATTGCGAGCCTTAAGCCTGTTTTCCGGTACCCTAGCAGCATGCGCGCTAACAGAAGCAAAGCCATGGGCAGCGTTATACTCACGTAGGGTTAGGTTCAGCTCGCGCTGCGCCCGGACGATGTCCTTGCCGTTCTCGAGCAGCTTCTGGCGCTGCGCCTCCAGCTCTGCTTGCGCTGCTGCCGGGTCGATGTTCTGCGCGATGGGGGTGGCGAGGACGTTCATGGCCGCTTGGAGTGGTGCCTCCGGTAGCGTTGAAGATGCTCCCGCAACGCCAGGGTCGCGCTCCAGCGGTGGCTTGGCTGCGCGGGTTGAAGCCGCACGCCCAGCACCTTCTTCCACAACTTCTTTGCCGGCGACGACCGCACCTACCATCATCACCTCCACGCTGCCAGGAGCACGGCCAGTATGTAGCCATCTTGGCGGATCCGGCGCCACCAGCACCGGCGAGAGGCACTGGCGCACGGGGACGGTGCCGAAGTAGATGCGATGGATGCCGAACTCGATGATGGGGCCGTTCCTGGGGAAGATGCCGCCGTTGGCGAAGCAGCCCGCGTTGTCGTTGAGGAAGTCCATGTCGTAGAAGCGCTGCACCAGCGCGGACACCGTTCGCTGGCCGGCGGCGTCAAGGATGCCCGCCCGAATGTGAAATCCATCAAGCGCCACTTTCTGCCCCACGGTGGGCGCCAACTGTCGTCGTGGCGAACGAGCAGATGCCATGGGATGGCTTAAGTTGGGGCCGAATGGACGCTAGAGGATTCGGGGGAGGGTTTGCGACTAGATGGGATGAACCTCCGGTTGCTTTCCTCAAGAACACAGCACGAGGCAGGTAAACAAGAAGAAAGACAAAAGGAAGAACTCTGCTCTAGATCGCTTGCTTCATTGATCTTAACATGGTTACAAGTTCTTGCGTGTACAAGAGCCTCTGTCAATCGACTATTAGATTATTTGACCATCCCGAATACGGGTGTGCCCCCTCTCCTTATATAGGGGGAGGGTGGCTTACAGGGCAAGAAACCCTAATGGCATCTTTGACTAGACAAACTACTTTTACAAAGCTACTTTAATCGTAAATGGCGGCGTCGGCTTCTTTAATTAGGGACGCTGACATCTTCCGGTTGCTTTTGGCGTCACCCCCACCTTTGGCGTCAGGGCTTTGTTTAAAGTTACTTTGCTTAGCTCATCTTTGTCTTCTTGCTCCAGAGAGAATCTTTGACCAGCTGTGCCGACATGCTCTCCCTCCGGTATCTTCTTTATCCGGTTCCGGTATACCCCTCTTGGGGATACCGGCTTAGCTTCACTTAGCCAAATATCTAACTTCGTCCTCCGGCTTAAATATTAAACCGGTATCTTGATGGCCCAAACCATCCGGTTTGGCATGCCTTTGGCATACCGGGGGTCATCCCCCCAACATACAACGTGTGATTCCGGTACAAAAATAGATTCCGATTCCGGGCTTGGCTTGATCGATGGTACTCTTAAGTGTGCCAAGGCTATTCCGGGAGGAATTTCTTGCCTGGATGAGCCCAGCTTGGACAAAGCATCCGCAGCTTCATTTTCTGCTCGTGGCACATGGTGAAACTCACAGCCCTCAAAGAAGCCGGCAACCTTTTGCACGTGAAACCGGTATGAGGCCATGTTGGCATCTTTTTCGTCCCAATCTCCGGAACATTGCTGCATGATGACTGATGGCGTGTATTTCACACGTTCGTTGGGCAACCCCAAGAGGAAGGTATGATGCGCACAGCAGCAAGTTTTCCCTCAGAAAGAAACCAAGGTTTATCGAACCAGGAGGAGCCAAGAAGCACGTTGAAGGTTGATGGCGGCGGGATGTAGTGCGGCGCAACACCAGGGATTCCGGCGCCAACGTGGAACCTGCACAACACAACCAAAGTACTTTGCCCCAACGAAACAGTGAGGTTGTCAATCTCACCGGCTTGCTGTAACAAAGAGTTAACCGTATTGTGTGGAAGATGATTGTTTGCAGAAAACAGTAGAACAAGTATTGCAGTAGATTGTATTTCAGTAAAGAGAATTGGACCGGGGTCCACAGTTCACTAGAGGTGTCTCTCCCATAAGACGAACAGCATGTTGGGTGAACAAATTACAGTTGGGCAATTGACAAATAAAGAGAGCATGACCATGCACATACATATCATGATGAGTATAGTGAGATTTAATTGGGCATTACGACAAAGTACATAGACCGCCATCCAACTGCATCTATGCCTAAAAAGTCCACCTTCAGGTTATCATCCGAACCCCTTCCAGTATTAAGTTGCTAACAACAGACAATTGCATTAAGTATGGTGCGTAATGTAACTAGTGACTACATCCTTGAACATAGCACTAATGTTTTATCCCTAGTGGCAACAGCACAACACAACCTTAGAACTTTCATCCTTTGTCCCGGTGTCAATGCAGGCATGAACCCAATATCGAGCATAAGTACTCCCTCTTGGAGTTACAAGCATCTACTTGGCCAGAGCATCTACTAGTAACGGAGAGCATGCAAGATCATAAACAACACATAAGCATAACTTTGATAATCAACATAACAAGTATTCTCTATTCATCGGATCCCAACAAACGCAACATATAGAATTACAGATAGATGATCTTGATCATGTTAGGCAGCTCACAAGACCCGACAATGATAGCACAATGGGGAGAAGACAACCATCTAGCTACTGCTATGGACCCATAGTCCAGGGGTAGACTACTCACACATCACACCGGAGGCGACCATGGCGGCGTAGAGTCCTCCGGGAGATGATTCCCCTCTCCGGCAGGGTGCCGGAGGCGATCTCTGGATCCCCCGAGATGGGATCGGCGGCGGCGGCGTCTGCCGGAAGGTTTTCCGTATCGTGGTTCTCGGTACTGGGGGTTTCGTCACAGAGACTTTTTATAGGCGGAAGGGCAGGTCAAGAGGCGGCACGGGGCCCCACACTACAGGCCGGCGCGGCCAAGGGGGGCCGCGCCGCCCTATAGTGTGGCCCCTCCGTGGCCCCTCTTCGTCTCTCCTTCAGACTTCTGGAAGCTTCGTGAGAAAATAGGCCCCTGGGCTTTGATTTCGTCCAATTCCGAGAATATTTCCTTACTAGGATTTCTGAAACCAAAAACAGAAATGAAACAAAGAATCGGCACTTCGGCATCTTGTTAATAGGTTAGTTCCGGAAAATGCACGAATATGACATAAAGTGTGCATAAAACATGTAGATAACATCAATAATGTGGCATGGAACATAAGAAATTATCGATACGTCGGAGACGTATCAGCATCCCCAAGCTTAGTTCTGCTCGTCCCGAGCAGGTAAAACGATAACACAGATAATTTCTCGGGAGTGACATGCCATCATAATCTTGATCATACTATTTGTAAAGCATATGTAGTGAATGCAGCGATCAAAACAATGTATATGACATGAGTAAACAAGTGAATCATATAGCAAAGACTTTTCATGAATAGCACTTCCAAGACAAGCATCAATAAGTCTTGCATAAGAGTTAACTCATAAAGCAATAATTCAAAGTAGAGATATTGAAGCAACACAAAAGAAGATTAAGTTTCAGCGGTTGCTTTCAACTTGTAACATGTATATCTCATGGATATTGTCAACATAGAGTAATATAATAGATGCAATAAGCAAGTATGTAGGAATCAATGCACAGTTCACACAAGTGTTTGCTTCTTGAGGTGGAGAGAAATAGGTGAACTGACTCAACATTGAAAGTAAAAGAATGGTCCTCCATAGAGGAAAAGCATCGATTGCTATATTTGTGCTAGAGCTTTGATTTTGAAAACATGAAACAATTTTGTCAACGGTAGTAATAAAGCATATGCATCATGTAAATTATATCTTATAAGTTGCAAGCCTCATGCATAGCGTACTAATAGTGCCCGCACCTTGTCCTAATTAGCTTGGACTACCGGATCATCACAATGCATTGTTTTTACCAAGTGTCACAAAGGGGTACCTCTATGCCGCTTGTACAAAGGTCTAAGGAGAAAGCTCGCATTGGATTTCTCGCTATTGATTATTCTTCAACTTAGACATCCATACCGGGACAACATAGACAACAGATAATGGACTCCTCTTTTATGCATAAGCATATACCAACAATTAATAATTTTCTCATTTGAGATTTGAGGATTGTTGTCCAAAACTAAAACTTCCACCATGGAGCATGGCTTTAGTTAGCGGCCCGATGTTCTTCTCTAACATATGCATGCTTAACCATATGGTGGTAGATCTCTCTTGCTTCGAGACAAGACGAACATGCATAGCAACTCACATGAAATTCAACAATGAAAAGTTGATGGCGTCCCAGGTGAACATGGTTATCGCACAACAAGCAACTTAATAAGAGATAAAGTGCATAATTACATATTCAATACCACAATAGTTTTTAAGCTATTTGTCCCATGAGCTATATATTGCAAAGGTGAATGATGGAATTTTAAAGGTAGCACTCAAGCAATTTACTTTGGAATGGCGGAAAATACCATGTAGTATAGGTAGGTATGGTGGACACAAATGGCATAGTGGTTGGCTCAAGTATTTTGGATGCATGAGAAGTATTCCCTCTCGATACAAGGTTTAGGCTAGCAAGGCTTATTTGAAACAAACACAAGGATGAACCGGTGCAGCAAAACTCACATAAAAGACATATTGAAAACATTATAAGACTCTACACCGTCTTCCTTGTTGTTCAAACTCAATACTAGAAATTATCTAGACCTTAGAGAAACCAAATATGCAAACCAAATTTTAGCATGCTCTATGTATTTCTTCATTAATGGGTGCAAAGCATATGATGCAAGAGCTTAATCATGAGCACAACAATTGCCAAGTATCACATTACCCAAGACATTTATAGCAATTACTACATGTATCATTTTCCAATTCCAACCATATAACAATTTAACGAAGGAGAAACTTCGCCATGAATACTATGAGTAGAAACCAAGGACATACTTGTCCATATGCTACAGCGGAGCGTGTCTCTCTCCCATAAAGTGAATGCTAGGATCCATTTTATTCAAACAAAACAAAAAACAAAAACAAACCGACGCTCCAAGAAAAAGCACATAAGATGTGATGGAATAAAAATATAGTTTCAGGGGAGGAACCTGATAATGTTGTCGATGAAGAAGGGGATGCCTTGGGCATCCCCAAGCTTAGACGCTTGAGTCTTCTTGATATATGCAGGGGTGAACCACCGGGTGCATCCCCAAGCTTAGAGCTTTCACTCTCCTTGATCATGTTGCATCATACTCCTCTCTTGATCCTTGAAAACTTTCTCCACACCAAACTCGAAACAACTCATTAGAGGGTTAGTGCACAATATAAATTGACATATTCAGAGGTGACACAATCATTCTTAACACTTCTGGACATTGCATAATGCTACTGGACATTAGTGGATCAAAGAAATTCATCCAACATAGCGAAAGAGGCAATGCGAAATAAAAGGCAGAATCTGTCAAAACAGAACAGTTCGTATTGACGAATTTTAAAATGGCACCAAACTTGCTCAAATGAAAATGCTCAAATTGAATGAAAGTTGCGTACATATCTGAGGATCATGCACGTAAATTGGCTTAATTTTCTGAGTTACCTACAGGGAGGTGGACCCAGATTCGTGACAGCAAAGAAATCTGGAACTGTGCAGTAATCCAAATCTAGTACTTACTTTTCTATCAACGGCTTAACTTGGCACAACAAAACACAAAACTAAGATAAGGAGAGGTTGCTACAGTAGGAAACAACTTCCAAGATATAAAATAAAAACAAAGTACTGTAGGTAAAAACATGGGTTGTCTCCCATAAGCGCTTTTCTTTAACGCCTTTCAGCTAGGCGCAGAAAGTGTGTATCAAGTATTATCAAGAGACGAAGTGTCAACATCATAATTTGTTCTCATAATAGGAATCAAAAGGTACCTTCATTCTCTTTCTAGGAAGTGTTCCATACCTTTCTTGAGAGGAAATTGATATTTTATATTACCTTCCTTCATATCAATAATAGCACCAACAGTTCGAAGAAAAGGTCTTCCCAATATAATGGGACAAGATGCATTGCATTCAATATCCAAGACAACAAAATCAACGGGAACAAGGTTATTGTTAACGGTAATGCGAACATTATCAACTTTCCCCAAAGGTTTCTTTGTAGAATGATCAGCAAGATTAACATCCAAATAACAATTTTTCAGCGGTGGCAAGTCAAGCATATTATAAATTTTCTTAGGCATAACAGAAATACTTGCACCAAGATCACATAAAGCATTACAATCAAAATCTTTAATCTTCATCTTAATGATGGGCTCCCAACCATCCTCTAGCTTTTTAGGAATAGAGGCTTCGCGCTCTAGTTTCTCTTCTCTAGCTTTTATAAGAGCATTTGTAATATGATGTGTAAAAGCCAAATTTATAGCACTAGCATTAGGACTTTTAGCAAGTTTTTGCAAGAACTTTATAACTTCAGAGATGTGGCAATCATCAAAATTCAAACCATTATAATCTAAAGCAATGGGATCATCATCCCCAATGTTGGAAAAAATTTCAGCAGCTTTATCACGACGAGTTTCAATGAGTTTTAGCGATTTCGGGCAGTTTTCGCGCTTTGCATTAGAAGTGGAAACATTGCTAACACCAATTCTTTTATTAGTATGAGTAGGAGGTGCAGCAAAATGTGTAGCATTAGCATTACTAGTGGTGGTAATAGTCCAAACTTTAGCTATATTCTTTTCTTTAGCTAGTTTTTCATTTTCTTCTCTATCCCACCTAGCACGCAGTTCAGCCATTAATCTTATATTCTCATTAATTCTAATTTGAATGGCATTTGCTGTAGTAGTAATTTTATTATGATGATTCTCATTAGGCAAAACTTTTGATTTCAAAAGATCAACATCAGCAGCAAGACTATCGACTTTAGAAGCAAGTATATCAATTTTCCCAAGCTTTTCTTCAACAGATTTGTTAAAAGCAGTTTGTGTACTAATAAATTCTTTAAGCATGGCTTCAAGTCCAGGGGTGAACTCCTATTATTGTTGTAAGAATTCCCATAAGAATTACCATAGCCGTTGCCATTATTATAAGGATATGGCCTATAGTTGTTACTAGAATTGTTCCGGTAAGCATTGTTGTTGAAATTATTATTTTTAATGAAGTTTACATCAACATGTTCTTCTTGTGCAACCAATGAAGCTAACGGAACATTATTAGGATCAATATTAGTCCTATCATTCACAAGCATAGACATAATAGCATCAATCTTATCACTCAAGGAAGAGGTTTCTTCGACAGAATTTACCTTCTTACCTTGTGGAGCTCTTTCCGTGTGCCATTCAGAGTAATTGATCATCATATTATCAAGAAGCTTTGTTGCTTCACCAAGAGTGATGGACATAAAGGTACCTCCAGCAGCTGAATCCAATAAATTCCGTGAAGAAAAATTTAGTCCTGCATAGAAGGTTTGGATGATCATCCAAGTAGTCAGTCCATGGGTTGGGCAATTTTTAACCAGAGATTTCATTCTTTCCCAAGCTTGAGCAACATGTTCAGTATCTAATTGTTTAAAATTCATTATGCTACTCCTCAAAGATATAATTTTAGCAGGGGGATAATATCTACCAATAAAAGCATCCTTGCATTTAGTCCATGAATCAATACTATTCTTAGGCAGAGATAGCAACCAATCTTTAGCTCTTCCTCTTAATGAGAAAGGGAACAATTTTAATTTAATAATATCACCATCTACATCTTTATATTTTTGCATTTCACATAATTCAACAAAATTATTAAGATGGGCAGCAGCATCATCAGAACTAACACCAGAAAATTGCTCTCGCATAACAAGATTCAGTAAAGCAGGTTTAATTTCAAAGAATTCTGTTGTAGTAGCAGGTGGAGCAATAGGTGTGCATAAGAAATCATTATTATTTGTGGTTGTGAAGTCACACAACTTAGTGTTTTCAGCGTTGGCCATTTTAGCAACAGTAAATAAAACAAACTAGATAAAGTAAATGCAAGTAAACTAATTTTTTTGTATTTTTGATATAGCAAACAAGATAGCAAATAAAGTAAAACTAGCAACTAATTTTTTTGTATTTTGATTTAGTGCAGCAAACAAAGTAGTAAATAAAACTAAGCAAGACAAAAACAAAGTAAAGAGATTGAGAAGTGGAGACTCCCCTTGCAGCGTGTCTTGATCTCCCCGGCAACGGCGCCAGAAAAAGAGCTTGATGGCGTGTATTTCACACGTTCGTTGGGCAACCCCAAGAGGAAGGTATGATGCGCACAGCAGCAAGTTTTCCCTCAGAAAGAAACCAAGGTTTATCGAACCAGAAGGAGCCAAGAAGCACGTTCAAGGTTGATGGCAGCGGGATGTAGTACGGCGCAACACCAGGGATTCCGGCGCCAACGTGGAACCTGCACAACACAACCAAAGTACTTTGCCCCAACGAAACAGTGAGGTTGTCAATCTCACCGGCTTGCTGTAACAAAGAGTTAACCGTATTGTGTGGAAGATGATTGTTTGCGAGAAAACGGTAGAACAAGTATTGCGGTAGATTGTATTTCAAGTAAAGAGAATTGGACCGGGGTCCACAGTTCACTAGAGGTGTCTCTCCCATAAGACGAACAGCATGTTGGGTGAACAAATTACAGTTGGGCAATTGACAAATAAAGAGAGCATGACCATGCACATACATATCATGATGAGTATAGTGAGATTTAATTGGGCATTACGACAAAGTACATAGACCGCCATCCAACTGCATCTATGCCTAAAAAGTCCACCTTCAGGTTATCATCCGAACCCCTTCCAGTATTAAGTTGCTAACAACAGACAATTGCATTAAGTATGGTGCGTAATGTAACTAGTGACTACATCCTTGAACATAGCACTAATGTTTTATCCCTAGTGGCAACAGCACAACACAACCTTAGAACTTTCTGTCACTGTCCCAGGTGTCAATGCAGGCATGAACCCACTATCGAGCATAAGTACTCCCTCTTGGAGTTACAAGCATCTACTTGGCCAGAGCATCTACTAGTAACGGAGAGCATGCAAGATCATAAACAACACATAAGCATAACTTTGATAATCAACATAACAAGTATTCTCTATTCATCGGATCCCAACAAACGCAACATATAGAATTACAGATAGATGATCTTGATCATGTTAGGCAGCTCACAAGATCCGACAATGATAACACAATGGGGAGAAGACAACCATCTAGCTACTGCTATGGACCCATAGTCCAGGGGTAGACTACTCACACATCACACCGGAGGCGACCATGGCGGCGTAGAGTCCTCCGGGAGATGATTCCCCTCTCTGGCAGGGTGCCGGAGGCGATCTCCTGGATCCCCCGAGATGGGATCGGCGGCGGCGGCGTCTCTGGAAGGTTTTCCGTATCGTGGTTCTCGGTACTGGGGGTTTCGTCACGGAGACTTTTTATAGGCGGAAGGGCAGGTCAAGAGGCGGCACAGGGGCCCCACACTACAGGCCGGCGCGGCCAAGGGGGGGCCGCGCCGCCCTATAGTGTGGCCCCTCCGTGGCCCCTCTTCGTCTCTCCTTCGGACTTCTGGAAGCTTCGTGAGAAAATAGGCCCCTGGGCTTTGATTTCGTCCAATTCCGAGAATATTTCCTTACTAGGATTTCTGAAACCAAAAACAGCAGAAAACAGCAAGCGCACTTCGGCATCTTGTTAATAGGTTAGTTCCAGAAAATGCACGAATATGACATAAAGTGTGCATAAAACATGTAGATAACATCAATAATGTGGCATGGAACATAAGAAATTATCGATACGTCGGAGACGTATCAATGACCCACAAGTATAGGGGATCGCAGCCGTCTTCGCGGGTAGTAAAACCCAATTTATTGATTCGACACAAGGGGAGACAAAGAATACTTGAAAGCCTTAACAGCGGAGTTGTCAATTCAGCTGCACCTGGAAACAGACTTGCTCGCAAGAGTTTATCAGTAGTAACAGTTTTATAGCAGTAGCAGTAGTGAAATAGTAGCAGCAGAGTAGCAGAGAAAGCAGTAGTGATTATAGTAAACAGCAGGATTAAAATACTGTAGGCACGGGGACAGATAACGGGCGTTGCATGGATGAGAGAAACCCATGTAACAATCATAGCAGGGCATTTGCAGATAATAATAAAACGGTGTCTAAGTACAAAGCAATCAATAGGCATGTGTTCCAAATATAGTTGTACGTGCTCGCAATGAGAAACTTGCACAACATCTTTTGTCCTACCAGCCGGTGGCAGCCGGGCCTCAAGGGAATCTACTGGATATTAAGGTACTCCTTTTAATAGAGTACCGGAGCAAAGCATTAACACTCCGTGAACACATGTGATCCTCACATCACTACCATCCCCTCCGGTTGTCCCGATTTCTATCACTTCGGGGCCATTGGTTCCGGATAGCGACATGTGTATACAACTTGCAGGTAAGATCATAAACAATGAATATCATGATGAAACAATAACATGTTCAGATCTGAGATCATGGCACTCGGGCCCTAGTGACAAGCATTAAGCATAACAAGTTGCAACAATGTCATCAAAGTACCAATTATGGACACTAGGCACTATGCCCTGACAATCTTATGCTATTACATGACCAATCTCATCCAATCCCTACCATCCCCTTCGGCCTACAGCGGGGGGAATTACTCACACATGGATGGGGGAAACATGGCTGGTCGATGGAGAGGCGTCGGTGGTGATGATGGCGATGATCTCCTCCAATTCCCCGTCCCGGCAGAGTGCCAGAACGGAGACTTCTGGCTCCTGAGACGGAGTTTTGCGATTTGGCGGCGTTCTGGAGGGTTTCTGGCGACTTCGGCTTCTCGGTCGCGATTTTTAGATCGAAACACCTTAAGTAGTCCAGAGGAGGGCGTCGGAGGCCAGACGCTAGGGCGGTGCGCCCCCCTCCTGGGCCGCGCCGGCCTAGTGTCTGGGGCCCTCGGGCCTCCACCTGGCTTGCCCTTCTGGCTCCGTGAGTCTTCTGGAAAAATAAGACCTTTCGCATAAATTCCGAGTATTTTCCTGAAAGTTGGATTTCTGCACAAAAACGAGACACCAGAACAGTTCTGCTGAAAACAGCGTTAGTCCGCGTTAGTTGTATCCAAAACACACAAATTAGAGGCAAAACAATAGCAAAAGTGTTCGGGAAAGTAGATACGTTTTGGACGTATCAACTCCCCCCAAGCTTAGCTTATTGCTTGTCCTCAAGCAATTCAGTTAACAACTGATGCGATAAAAGAACTTTCACGAACACATTTGTTCATATGATGTATATATTCTCATGCTATGGCTAACACTTAGGCAATTCATAATAAGATGCATGCAAATAAGATCATCTAACAGCTATGTCAACCATGGAGAGGTACCAACAATTAATAATAAGCATCATGAATCATGTCTATAAGCAGGATTGCAATATTCATAAAAGAGTATGATAAAATGGTATCTCGCTTGCCCATATTTGATCAGCAAAACATAAATGCTCAGGCACCTCTGAAGTTCGTAGAAAGACTAGAAGTAGTGATTGTCAAAGATAAAAGTATCAAAGTTATACCACAATCAATCATATTTTGAGACAAGCATATTGTACTAAGAATGACAGTTGTGCTCTCAAGATAGTGCTCAAAGAAAGGATGGAGACACAACATAAAAATAAAAGATTGACCCTTCGCAGAGGGAAGCAGGGATTAACATGCGCTAGAGCTTTTCATTTTTAAAACAGGAGTAAAATTATTTTGAGAGGTGTTTGTTGTTGTCAACGAATGGTAATGGGTACACCAACTACCTTGCCAACCGGACTTCCAAGAGCGGCTCCCATGAATTATTTTTATGTTTATGTGGCACTCCTTCCAACCTTTCTTTCACAAACCATGGCTAACCGAATCCTCGGGTGCTCGCCAACAATCTCATACCCTGAAGGAGTGCCTTTTTATTTTAGTTTTATTATGATGACTGATACGTCCAATTTGCATCACTATTCTATATCATAATTTGCTGTTATTCATTGATATATTTCATATTTGGACACAATACTTATGTTATTTCATCTATTTTGCATGTTTCATCATTATTGGAGGATCAAGCACCGGAGCCAGGATTCTGCTGGAAAAAGCACCGTCAGAACGCAATATTTCAGAAGATCAACTGTGGAAGGAAATTATACCAAAAATACTATTTTTCCAGATGACGAAGGAAGCCAGAAGGGGGAGCCGAGGGGACCCAAGGTGGGCCCAGACCATAGGCCGGCGCGGCCCATGGCCTGGCCGCGCCACCTGGTGAGGAGGGGGCCCCACAACCCCTCTCGCCTCCTTTTCTTCGCGAAATCCTTCGTCCCGAAGACCTAAGCCACAAAGGGTACCTCGCGAAGAGTTACAGCCGCCTCTGCGGGGCGGAGAACACCAGAGAGAAAAGAGCTCTCCGGCGGCTGAGATCCGCCGGGGAAATTCCCTCCCGGAGGGGGAAATCGACGCCATCGTCACCATCATCGAGCTGGACATCATCTCCATCCCCATCACCATCATCTCCACCATCATCACCGCCGTCTCCACCGCTGCACATCGTCACCGCCGTAGCAATTTGGGTTTGATCTTGATTGTTTGATAGGGGAAACTCTCCCGGTATTAATTTCTACTTGTTGTTGATGCTATTGAGTGAAACCATTGAACCAAGGTTTATGTTCAGATTGTTATTCATCATCATATCACCTCTGATCATGTTCCATATGATGTCTCGTGAGTAGTTCGTTTAGTTCTTGAGGACATGGGTGAAGTCTAAATGTTAGTAGTGAACCATGGTTGAGTAATATTCAATGTTATGATATTTAAGTTGTGGTGTTATTCTTCTAGTGGTGTCATGTGAACGTCGACTACATGACACTTCACCTTCATGGGCCTAGGGGAATGCATCTTGTATTCGTTTGCTAATTGCGGGGTTGCCGGAGTGACAGAAACCTAAACCCCCGTTGGTATATCGATGCAGGAGGGATAGCAGGATCTCAGAGTTTAAGGCTGTGGTTAGATTTATTCTTAATTACTTTCTTGTAGTTGTGGATGCTTGCAAGGGGTATAATCACAAGTTTGTATTAGTCCTAGGAAGGGCGGTACATTAGCATAGGTTCACCCACACAACACTTATCAAAACAATGAAGATTAATTAGCCGTATGTAGCGAAAGCACTAGACTAAAATCCCGTGTGTCCTCAGGAACGTTTGGTCATTATAAGTAAACAACCCGGCTTGTCCTTTGTGCTAAAAAGGATTGGGCCACTCGCTGCAATTGTTACTCTCGCACTTTACTTATTCGTACTTTATTCATCTGTTACATTAAAACCCTCTGAATACTTGTCTGTGAGCATTTACAGTGAATCCTTCATCGAAACTGCTTGTCAACACCTTCTGCTCCTCGTTGGGATCGACATTCTTACTTATCGAAGATACTACGATACACCCCCTATACTTGTGGGTCATCAAGACTATTTTCTGGCGCCGTTGCCGGGGAGTGAAGCGCTATTGGTAAGTGGAATTGGTAAGGGAAACTTTTACTGTTAGTGCTGATTTTATTTCTGCCTGCTGCTATAATTCATTATGGAGAGATCTTCTCTCGAATGTTTGTTTGGAAAATCTACTACTACTGCAAAGGTAGTGGATAAGGCGCCAGGTGAGGAAGAGATACCATACAAAATACCTATGAAAATTATTGAACGTGTAGTGGATAACCGTTATACAGGGGATGGAACTGTCCACCCTGGAGATCATTTACTCTTCTTACATGAATTATGCGGTTTATTCAAGTGTGCAGGTATTGCTATGGATGAAGTGAGGAAGAAACTATTCTCTATATCGTTGTCTGGTAAAGCGGCGCATTGGTATAAATTACTGGATAATGGGGATTCTCTTGAATGGAATGCTATTGTGCCCCGGTTTTATTCTAAGTTCTATCCTCCAAGTGAAATTCATAAGGACCGGAACCGCATATATAATTTTTGTCCTCATGATGGAGAGAGTATTGCCCAAGCGTGGGGGAGATTGAAGTCTTTAATGCTCAAATGCCCCATTCATGAGCTTCCTGGTAATGTTATTATTGATAATTTCTATGCAAGACTTTCTTTTGAAGACAAGACCTTGCTGGATACTTCTTGTTCTGGATCATTCACGCGCAATAAGGAAGAGTTTAAAAGGGACCTTCTTAATCGGATCCAGGAAAATACTGAAGGATGGGAAATCGACAAAGAAAGAGAATCAGGTATAAATTATGATTACAAATGCATTGAAGCTTTTATGGATACTGATAAATTTCGTAATATGAGTGCTACTTATGGTCTTGATTCTCAAGTTGCTGCAAATCTTTATAAAGCTTTTGCCTCTCATTATGAGTTGCCTAAGAAGAATTTTGATAAGTATCATGAACCGTATAAAGATAAAATTGATTCATCTATTAATAAATGCGTTGTAGTTGAAACTGTTGATCATGTTATTCCTGAAGCTTATATTGAAAAAACTCCTTTCCCTGCTAAAATGAAGGAGTACTCTGTTATAAATAGTGCGGTTCATAAAAGTGAAAAGAAACCTATAGAACCTGAAGAACAAATAAAAGTTGAACCTGTTGTTGCAATAGTTAAAGATCTTGTGACTGAAAATGTGGAGGATGGTCATATTATTTTCTGTGAAGATGCTTCTAATATTGTTTCACATCCTAATAAACCCAAACAAGTTAGTGTTCCTATGCTATCAGTTAGAATTGGTGATCATTGCTATTATGGTTTATGTGATATTGGTGCAAGTGTTAGTGCTATTCCTTATGAGCTTTACACGGAGATTATGCACGAAATTGATTCTTGTGAACTTGAAGATATTGATGTGGTTATTCAGCTGGCTAATAGAGAAACTATTTCTCCAATTGGTATTGTTCGAGATGTGGAAGTTCTATGTGGTAAGATTAAATATCCTGCCGACTTTTTGGTACTTGGTTCTGCTGCTAGTGATTATTGTCCTATCATTTTTGGTAGACCTTTTCTAAATACTTGTGGAGCTATTATAGATTGCAAGAAAGAGAAAATTTTGACTAAATTTGCTGGTGAATCTTATGAGTTTAACTTCTCTAAATTTACCAAAACTCCTTATAAAGCTAATTTGCCTAATGATGATTTTAAATTTGAAAAGTGTGCATCTATTGTTCTTGTTCCTAATAATCCTTTGCAGCAACATTTAGAGAATAGCGAGAGTGAAGTTTTTAGGAAAGAAAGAGATGAGCTTGAGGAAATTTTTCTTCGCCAACCTATTCTTAAGCATGATTTACCGGTGGAAGATCTGGGTACAACACCGCCACCAAAGGAAGATCCTGTCTTTGATTTAAAACCTTTGCCTGATAATCTTAAATATGCTCATATTGATGATAAGAAAATATATCCTGTTATTATTAGTTCTAAGCTTACAGAGTTTGAAGAAGAAAGGCTATTGGAAATATTGAAGAAACACCGAGGTGCTATTGGCTACACTCTTGATGACTTGAAGGGGATTTCTCCCTCTATTTGCCAACACGCCATTAATATGGAAGATGATGCGAAGCCTGTTGTTGAACCTCAGCGTCGTCTAATTCCTAAGATGAAGGATGTGGTAAGAAATGAGGTATTACGACTTCTTGAAGCTGGTATTATATATCCTATTGCTGATAGTAGATGGGTTAGTCTTGTGCATTGTGTTCCTAAGAAAGGAGGAATGACTGTTGTGCCTAATGATAATGATGAGCTCATACCTCAAAGAGTAGTTGTAGGTTATAGAATGTGCATTGATTTTCGTAAAGTTAATAAAGTTACTAAGAAAGATCATTATCCTTTGCCTTTTATTGATCAAATGTTAGAAAGGTTATCCAAAAATACTCATTTTTGCTTTCTTGATGGTTATTCTGGGTTTTCACAAATTGCTGTTAAAACTAAGGATCAAGAGAAAACCACTTTCACTTGTCCCTATGGAACCTATGCTTATAGACGTATGCCTTTTGGTTTATGTAATGCTCCTGCTACTTTTCAAAGATGCATGTCTGCTATTTTTCATGGCTTTTGCGAGAGTATTGTAGAGGTATTCATGGATGATTTTTCTGTCTATGGGAATTCTTTTGATAATTGTTTGCGGAACCTTGATAAAGTTTTGCAGAGATGTGAAGAAACTAACCTTGTTCTTAATTGGGAGAAATGCCACTTTATGGTTAATGAAGGAATTGTATTGGGACATAAAATTTCCGAGAGAGGTATTGAAGTTGATAGAGCTAAAGTTGAAGCAATAGAGAAGATGCCCTATCCTAGGGATGTTAAAGGTATTCGTAGTGTTCTTGGTCATGCTGGGTTTTATAGGAGGTTTATTAAAGACTTCTCTAAGATTTCAAAGCCTCTTACTAATCTTCTTCAAAAAGATGTACCTTTTGTTTTTGATGATGATTGTAAGGAAGCTTTTGAAACTCTAAAGAAAGCCTTAACAACTGCTCCTATAGTTGAACCTCCTGATTGGAACTTACCATTTGAAATTATGTGTGATGCTAGTGATTTTGCTGTAGGCGTGATGTCTACACCCCCTCCTTTTCCTGTAGACAGTGTTGGGCCTCCAAGAGCAGAGGTTTGTAGAACAGCAGCAAGTTTTCCCTTAAGTGGATCACCCAAGGTTTATCGAACTCAGGGAGGAAGAGGTCAAAGATATCCCTCTCATGCAACCCTGCAACCACAAAGCAAGAAGTCTCTTGTGTCCCCAACACACCTAATAGGTGCACTAGTTCGGCGAAGAGATAGTGAAATACAGGTGGTATAAATAAGTAGTAGCAACGGCACCAGAAAAGTGCTTTGCCCAGGACAGTAAACAAGCAGTAGTAACGCAGCAGTAGTAACGCAGTAAAACAGTAAACAAGCAGCGATAGCAGTATTTAGGAACAAGGCCTAGGGATTAGACTTTCACTAGTGGACACTCTCAACATTGATCACATAATATAATAGATAAATGCATACTCTACACTCTCTTGTTGGATGATGAACACATTGCGTAGGATTACACGAACCCTCAATGCCGGAGTTAACAAGCTCCACAATTCAATGTTCATATTTAAATAACCTTAGAGTGCAAGATAGATCAACAACTAAACCAAGTACTAACGTAGCATGCACACTGTCACCTTCATGCTAAGAAAGGAGGCATAGATCACATCAATACCATCATAGCAATAGTTAACTTCATAATCTACAAGAGATCATAATCATAGCCTACGCCAAGTACTAACACGGATGCACACACTGTCACCATTACACCGTGCAGGAGGAATAAAACTACTTTAATAACATCACTAGAGTAGCACATAGATAAATTGTGATACAAAACTCATATGAATCTCAATCATGTAAAGCAGCTCATGAGATTATTGTATTGAGGTACATGGGAGAGAGATGAACCACATAGCTACAGCGGAGCCCTCAGCCTCGGGGGTGGATTACTCCCTCCTCATCATGGAGGCAGCGATGGCGGTGAAGATGGCGGTGAAGACGGTAGTGGAGATGGCTCCGGGGGCAATTCCCCGTCCCGGCAGGGTGCCGGAACAGCGACTTCTGTCCCCCGAATTGGACTTTCGCGATGGCGGCGGCTCTGGATGGTTTTCTCTGTTTCCGTCGAACTGGTCGATGTTTTTAGGTCAGGGACGAATATATAGGCGGAGAGGCGGCGCAAGGAGGCGGCTGGGGCCCCCACACCATAGGCCGGGCGCGGCCGAGGGGCCACCGCGCCGCCTTCTGGTGTGGGCCCCCTGCTGCCCGCCTCCGACTCTCCTTCGGTGTTCCGGAAGCTTCCGGGAATTCTAAGACTTTCGGTGTTGATTTCGTCCGATTCCGAAAATATTTCCTTACTAGGATTTCTGAAACCAAAAATAGCAGAAAACAACAACTGGCCTTTCGGCATCTCGTCAATAGGTTAGTTCCGGAAAACGCATAAATATGACATAAAATGTGAACAAAACATGTCGGTATTGTCATAAAACAAGCATGGAACATCAGAAATTATAGATACGTTGGAGACGTATCAGCATCCCCAAGCTTAGTTCCTACTCGTCCTCGAGTAGGTAAACGATAAAAGATAATTTCTGAGTTGACATGCTCCCAACATAATCTTAATCATACCATTGTAAAGCTTATGAGATGAATGCAGCGATTCGAAACAATGTAAATGCAATGAGTAAACAATTGAATCATATAGCAAAGACTTTTCATGAATAGTACTTTCAAGACAAGCATCAATAAGTCTTGCATAAGAGTTACTCATAAAGCAATAAATTCTTAGTAAAAGGTATTGAAGCAACACAATGGAAGATTAAGTTTCAGCGGTTGCTTTCAACTTGTAACATGTATATCTTATGGATAGTTGTCAATGCAAAGCAATATAACAAGTGCAATAAGCAAGCATGTAAGAATCAATGCACAGTTAACACAAGTGTTTGCTTCTAAGATAGAGAGAAATGGGTAAACTGACTCAACATAAAAGTAAAAGAAAAGGCCCTTCGCAGAGGGAAGCATTGATTGCTATATTTGTGCTAGAGCTTTGGTTTTGAAAGCAAGAAACAATTTTGTCAACGGTAGTAATAAAGCATATGTATCATGTAAATTATATCTTACAAGTTGCAAGCCTCATGCATAGTATACTAATAGTGCCCGCACCTTGTCCTAATTAGCTTGGACTACCGGAATTATCGCAATGCACATGTTTTAACCAAGTGTCACAAAGGGGTACCTCCATGCCACCTGTACAAAGGTCTAAGGAGAAAGCTCGCATTGGATTTCTCACTATTGATTATTCTCAACTTAGACATCCATACCGGGACAACATAGACAACAGATAATGGACTCCTCTTTTATGCATAAGCATGTAGCAACAATTAATTTTCTCATATGAGATTGAGGATATATGTCCGAAACTGAAACTTCCACCATGGATCATGGCTTTAGTTAGCGGCCCAATGTTCTTCTCTAACAATATGCACGCTCTAACCATAAGGTGGTAGATCGCTCTTACTTCAGACAAGACGAACATGCATAGCAACTCACATGAAATTCAACAAAAGGTAGTTGATGGCGTCCCCAGGAACATGGTTATCGCACAACGAGCAACTTAATAAGAGATAAAGTGCATAAGTACATATTCAATACCACAATAGTTTTTAAGCTATTTGTCCCATGAGCTATATATTGCAAAGGTAGAGGATAGAATTTTAAAGGTAGCACTTCAAGCAATTTACTTTGGAATGGCGGAGAAATACCATGTAGTAGGTAGGTATGGTGGACACAAATGGCATAGTGGTTGGCTCAAGGGTTTTGGATGCATGAGAAGTATTCCCTCTCGATACAAGGCTTAGGCTAGCAAGGTTGTTTGAAGCAAACACAAGCATAAGCTAGTACATCAAAACTTACATAAAAGACATATTACAAGCATTATAAGACTATACATCGTCTTCCTTGTTGTTCGAACACCTCACTAGAAAATATCTAGACTCTAGAGAAACCACTCATGCAAACCAAATTTTAACAAGCTCTATGTATTTCATCACTAATAGGTGCAAAGTATATGATGCAAGAGCTTAAACAAGAGCACAACAATTGCCAAATATCAAGTTATTCAAGACATCATACCAATTACTACATGTAGCATTTTCCGTTTCCAACCATATAACAGTTAACGAAGCAGTTTCAACCTTCGCCATGAAAATTAAAGGCCAAGAACACATGTGTTCCTATGAACCAGCGGAGCGTGTCTCTCTCCCACACAAGCATTTATTCAAACAAGAACAAAAACAAGAAACATACAGACGCTCCAAGTAAAGTACATAAGATGTGACCGAATAAAAATATAGTTTCAAGAGAAGGAACCTGATAATTTGTCGATGAAGAAGGGGATGCCTTGGGCATCCCCAAGCTTAGATGCTTGAGTCTTCTTGAAATATGCAGGGGTGAACCACCGGGGCATCCCCAAGCTTAGGCTTTTCACTCTTCTTGATCGCATTGTATCATCCTCCTCTCTTGACCCTTGAAAACTTCCTTCACACCAAACTCAAAACAACTCATTAGAGGGTTAGTGCATAATCAAAAATTCACATGTTCAGAGGTGACACAATCATTCTTAACACTTCTGGACATTGCTCAAAGCTACTGGAAGTCAATGGAACAAAGAAATCCATCCCACATAGCAAAAGAAGCAATGCGAAATAAAATGCAGAATCTGTCAAAACAGAACAGTCCGTAAAGACGAATTTTATTGAGGCACCAGACTTGCTCAAATGAAAATGCTCAAATTGAATGAAAGTTGCGTACATATCTGAGGATCACTCACGTAAATTGGCATAATTTTATGAGTTTCTGATGGCGTGTAACTCGCACGTTCGTTGGGAACCCCAAGAGGAAGGTATGATGCGCACAGCAGCAAGTTTTCCCTCAGAAAGAAACCAAGGTTTATCGAACCAGGAGGAGCCAAGAAGCACGTTGAAGGTTGATGGCGGCGGGATGTAGTGCGGCGCAACACCAGGGATTCCGGCGCCAACGTGGAACCTGCACAACACAACCAAAGTACTTTGCCCCAACGAAACAGTGAGGTTGTCAATCTCACCGGCTTGCTGTAACAAAGGATTAACCGTATTGTGTGGAAGATGATTGTTTGCAGAAAACAGTAGAACAGTATTGCAGTAGATTTTATTTCAGTGTAGAGAATTGGACCGGGGTCCACAGTTCACTAGAGGTGTCTCTCCCATAAGATAAACAGCATGTTGGGTGAACAAATTACAGTTGGGCAATTGACAAATAAAGAGGGCATGACCATGCACATACATATTATGATGAGTATAGTGAGATTTAATTGGGCATTACGACAAAGTACATAGACCGCCATCCAGCATGCATCTACGCCTAAAAAGTCCACCTTCAGGTTATCATCCGAACCCCCTCCAGTATTAAGTTGCTAACAATAGACAATTGCATTAAGTATTGCGCGTAATGTAACTAGTAACTACATCCTTGAACATAGCACTAATTTTTTATCCCTAGTGGCAACAGCACATCCACAACCTTAGAACTTTCACATCCTTGTCCCGAGATATCAATGGAGGCATGAACCCACTATCGAGCATAAATACTCCCTCTTGGAGTTACAAGCATCTACTTGGCCAGAGCATCTACTAGTAACGGAGAGCATGCAAGATCATAAACAACACATAGACATAACTTTGATAATCAACATAACAAGTATTCTCTATTCATCGGATCCCAACAAACGCAACATATAGAATTACAGATAGATGATCTTGATCATGTTAGGCAGCTCACAAGATCCGACAATGAAGCACAATGGGGAGAAGACAACCATCTAGCTACTGCTATGGACCCATAGTCCAGGGGTAGACTACTCACACATCACTCCGGAGGCGACCATGGCGGCGTAGAGTCCTCGGGAGATGATTCCCCTCTCCGGCGGGGTGCCGGAGGCGATCTCTGGATCCCCGAGATGGGATCGGCGGCGGCGGCGTCTACGGAAGGTTTTCCGTATCGTGGCTCTCGGTCGGGGGTTTCGCAACGGAGGCTTTAAGTAGGCGGAAGGGCAGGTCAGAGGCGGCACGAGGGCCCCACACCACGGGGCCGCGCGGCCGTGGGGGGGCCGCGCCGCCCTAGGGTGTGGCCACCTCGTGGCCCCGCTTCGTCTCCTCTTCGGACTTCGGAAGCTTCGTGGCAAAATAGGACCCCGGGCGTTGATTTCGTCCAATTCCGAGAATATTTCGTTACTAGGATTTCTGAAACCAAAAACAGCAGAAAACAAAGAATCGCACTTCGGCATCTTGTTAATAGGTTAGTTCCGAAAATGCACGAAAATGACATAAAGAGTGCATAACACATGGAGATAACAACAACACTGGGGCATGGAACCGACGAAATTATCGATACGTCAGAGACGGATCAGCCTCCCCAAGCTTGGATTACGCTCGTCCCGAGCGTGTAAAACGATAACACAGATAATTTACGGAGTGACATGCCATCATAACCTTGATCATACTATTTGTAAAGCATATGTAGTGAATGCAGCGATCAAAACAATGTATATGACATGAGTAAACAAGTGAATCATAAAGCAAAGACTTTTCATGAATAGCACTTCAAGACAAGCATCAATAAGTCTTGCATAAGAGTTAACTCATAAAGCAATAATTCAAAGTAAAGGTATTGAAGCAACACAAAAGAAGATTAAGTTTCAGCGGTTGCTTTCAACTTGTAACATGTATATCTCATGGATATTGTCAACATAGAGTAATATAATAAGTGCAATAAGCAAATATGTAGGAATCAATGCACAGTTCACACAAGTGTTTGCTTCTTGAGGTGGAGAGAAATAGGTGAACTGACTCAACATTGAAAGTAAAAGAATGGTCCTCCATAGAGGAAAAGCATCGATTGCTATATTTGTGCTAGAGCTTTGATTTTGAAAACATGAAACAATTTTGTCAACGGTAGTAATAAAGCATATGTATCATGTAAATTATATCTTACAAGTTGCAAGCCTCATGCATAGTGTACTAATAGTGCCCGCACCTTGTCCTAATTAGCTTGGACTACCGGATCATCGCAATGCACATGTTTTAACCAAGTGTCACAAAGGGGTACCTCTATGCCGCCTGTACAAAGGTCTAAGGAGAAAGCTCGCATTGGATTTCTCGCTATTGATTATTCTCAACTTAGACATCCATACCGGGACAACATAGACAACAGATAATGGACTCCTCTTTTATGCATAAGCATGTAACAACAATTAATAATTTTCTCATATGAGATTGAGGATATATGTCCAAAACTGAAACTTCCACCATGGATCATGGCTTTAGTTAGCGGCCCAATGTTCTTCTCTAACAATATGCATGCTTAACCACAAGGTGGTAGATCTCTCTTACTTCAGACAAGACGAACATGCATAGCAACTCACATGAAATTCAACAAAGAGTAGTTGATGGCGTCCCTAGTGAACATGGTTATCGCACAACAAGCAACTTAATAAGAGATAAAGTGCATAATTACATATTCAATACCACAATAGTTTTTAAGCTATTTGTCCCATGAGCTATATATTGCAAAGGTGAATGATTGAATTTTAAAGGTAGCACTCAAGCAATTTACTTTGGAATGGCGGAAAATACCATGTAGTAGGTAGGTATGGTGGACACAAATGGCATAGTGGTTGGCTCAAGTATTTTGGATGCATGAGAAGTATTCCCTCTCGATACAAGGTTTAGGCTAGCAAGGCTTATTTGAAACAAACACAAGGATGAACCGGTGCAGCAAAACTCACATAAAAGACATATTGAAAACATTATAAGACTCTACACCGTCTTCCTTGTTGTTCAAACTCAATACTAGATATTATCTAGACCTTAGAGAAACCAAATATGCAAACCAAATTTTAGCATGCTCTATGTATTTCTTCATTAATGGGTGCAAAGTATATGATGCAAGAGCTTAAACATGAGCACAACAATTGCCAAGTATCACATTACCCAAGACATTTATAGCAATTACTACATGTATCATTTTCCAATTCCAACCATATAACAATTTAACGAAGAAGAAACTTCGCCATGAATACTATGAGTAGAAACTAAGGACATACTTGTCCATATGCTACAGCGGAGCGTGTCTCTCTCCCATAAAGTGAATGCTAGGATCCATTTTATTCAAAACAAAACAAAAACAAAAACAAACCGACGCTCCAAGCAAAGCACATAAGATGTGATGGAATAAAAATATAGTTTCAGGGGAGGAACCTGATAATGTTGTCGATGAAGAAGGGGATGCCTTGGGCATCCCCAAGCTTAGATGCTTGAGTCTTCTTAGTATATGCAGGGGTGAACCACCGGGGCATCCCCAAGCTTAGAGCTTTCACTCTCCTTGATCATGTTGCATCATACTCCTCTCTTGATCCTTGAAAACTTCCTCCACACCAAACTTAGAACAACTCATTAGAGGGTTAGCGACAATAAAAATTAACATGTTCAGAGGTGACACAATCATTCTTAACACTTCTGGATATTGCATAAAGCTACTGGACATTCATGGATCAAAGAAATTCATCCAACATAGCAAAAGAGGCAATGCGAAATAAAAGGCAGAATCTGTCAAAACAGAATAGTTCGTATTGACGAATTTTATCGAGGCACCAGACTTGCTCAAATGAAAATGCTCAAATTGAATGAAAGTTGCGTACATATCTGAGGATCACTCACGTCAATTGGCATAATTTTCTGAGTTACCTACAGGGAAAACAGCCCAGATTCGTGACAGCAAAGAAATCTGTTTCTGCGCAGTAATCCAAATCTAGTATGAACTTTTCTATCAACGACTTTACTTGGCACAACAAAACACTAAACTAAGATAAGGAGAGGTTGCTACAGTAGTAAACAACTTCCAAGACACAAAATAAAAACAAAGTACTGTAGGTAAAAACATGGGTTGTCTCCCATAAGCGCTTTTCTTTAACGCCTTTCAGCTAGGCGCAGAAAGTGTGTATCAAGTATTATCGAAGGATGGGGTTTCTACAGCGGGGTGTGGATTTTTCTCAACTATGCATATTATCTTTTCTATGTGAGTTTCAGAGGCTCCCTTTTCATTAGTCTTGGGCTTGCTACTCTCATCAAACAAATCTTCAGGAACAATCCAATCAAAATTCTTTTCTAGTGCCTCACACATTCCCAAGAGCTTGCAAGGTATTGATGTTTTAATATCCCCCTCATAATTAACTTTATTAGTGTACTTTTTTCTATCCTTTTCCATCTTCTCAAGGGTACTGGCAAAGTTGGTATAAGAGCCTAGCATATTATATTTAGTGAAAACTTTTCTAGCTTCTCTCGCTATTCCCCCAAATTCTTTAAGAAGGGTTTCTAATACAAAATCTTTCTTTTCTCCTTCTTCCATATCACTGAGTGTAAGAAACATATGTTGAATCACAGGATTAAGATTAACAAATCTAGCTTCTAACGCGTGTACTAAAGAAGCAACAGCAATTTCATAAGTGGGAGCAAGTTCTACCAAGTGTCTATCTTCAAAATCTTCGACCGTACTAATATGAGTGAAAAAATCTTCTATATTGTCTTTCCCAAGGATAGACCCTCGACCTACCGGTACATCTTTAAGAACAAACTTAGGAGGAAACATGATGAAATAAGTAAAGTAAATGCAAGTAACTAATTTTTTTGTGTTTTTAATGTAGAGTGCAAGACAGTAAATAAAGCAAACTAGATAAAGTAAATGCAAGTAACTAATTTTTTTGTGTTTTTGATATAGCAAACAAGATAGCAAATAAAGTAAAACTAGCAACTAATTTTTTTTGTATTTTGATTTAGTGCAGCAAACAAAGTAGTAAATAAAACTAAGCAAGACAAAAACAAAGTAAAGAGATTGAGAAGTGGAGACTCCCCTTGCAGCGTGTCTTGATCTCCCCGGCAACGGCGCCAGAAAAAGAGCTTGATGGCGTGTAACTCACACGTTCGTTGGGAACCCCAAGTGGAAGGTATGATGCGCACAGCAGCAAGTTTTCCCTCAGAAAGAAACCAAGGTTTATCGAACCAGGAGGAGCCAAGAAGCACGTTGAAGGTTGATGGCGGCGGGATGTAGTGCGGCGCAACACCAGGGATTCCGGCGCCAACGTGGAACCTGCACAACACAACCAAAGTACTTTGCCCCAACGAAACAGTGAGGTTGTCAATCTCACCGGCTTGCTGTAACAAAGGATTAACCGTATTGTGTGGAAGATGATTGTTTGCAGAAAATAGTAGAACAAGATTGCAAAGAGATTGTATTTCAGTGTAGAGAATTGGACCGGGGTCCACAGTTCACTAGAGGTGTCTCTCCCATAAGATAAACAGCATGTTGGGTGAACAAATTACAGTTGGGCAATTGACAAATAAAGAGGGCATGACCATGCACATACATATTATGATGAGTATAGTGAGATTTAATTGGGCATTACGACAAAGTACATAGACCGCCATCCAACATGCATCTATGCCTAAAAAGTCCACCTTCAGGTTATCATCCGAACCCCCTCCAGTATTAAGTTGCTAACAACAGACAATTGCATTAAGTATTGCACGTAATGTAACTAGTAACTACATCCTTGAACATAGCACTAATGTTTTATCCCTAGTGGCAACAGCACATCCACAACCTTAGAACTTTCTGTCACTGTCCCAGATATCAATGGAGGCATGAACCCACTATCGAGCATAAATACTCCCTCTTGGAGTTACAAGCATCTACTTGGCCAGAGCATCTATTAGTAACGGAGAGCATGCAAGA
The DNA here is from genome assembly GCF_019359855.2 of Lolium perenne. Lineage (NCBI taxonomy): Eukaryota > Viridiplantae > Streptophyta > Magnoliopsida > Poales > Poaceae > Lolium > Lolium perenne. The sequence continues at coordinate 210,588,084 of NC_067250.2, read as the reverse complement.
TCATAAACAACACATAGACATAACTTTGATAATCAACATAACAAGTATTCTCTATTCATCGGATCCCAACAAACGCAACATATAGAATTACAGATAGATGATCTTGATCATGTTAGGCAGCTCACAAGATCCGACAATGAAGCACAATGGGGAGAAGACAACCATCTAGCTACTGCTATGGACCCATAGTCCAGGGGTAGACTACTCACACATCACTCCGGAGGCGACCATGGCGGCGTAGAGTCCTCCGGGAGATGATTCCCCTCTCCGGCAGGGTGCCGGAGGCGATCTCCTGGATCCCCCGAGATGGGATCGGCGGCGGCGGCGTCTCTGGAAGGTTTTCCGTATCGTGGCTCTCGGTACTGGGGGTTTCGCAACGGAGGCTTTAAGTAGGCGGAAGGGCAGGTCAGGAGGCGGCACGAGGGCCCCACACCACAGGGCCGCGCGGCCAAGGGGGGGGCCGCGCCGCCTAGGGTGTGGCCACCTCGTGGCCCCACTTCGTCTCCTCTTCGGACTTCGGAAGCTTCGTGGCAAAATAGGACCCTGGGCGTTGATTTCGTCCAATTCCGAGAATATTTCGTTACTAGGATTTACGAAACCAAAAACAGCGAGAAAACAAAGAATCGGCACTTCGGCATCTTGTTAATAGGTTAGTTCCAGAAAATGCACGAATATGACATAAAGTGTGCATAAAACATGTAGATAACATCAATAATGTGGCATGGAACATAAGAAATTATCGATACGTCGGAGACGTATCAGTTACCTACAGAGAATTTTGCCCAGATTCGTGACAGCAAAGAAATCTGTTTCTGCGCAGTAATCCAAATCTAGTATCAACCTTGCTATCAATGACTTTACTTGGCACAACAAAACACAAAACTAAGATAAGGAGAGGTTGCTACAGTAGTAAACAACTTCCAAGATACAAATATAAAACAAAGTACTGTAGCAAAATAACACATGGGTTATCTCCCAAGAAGTTCTTTCTTTATAGCCATTAAGATGGGCTCAGCAGTTTTAATGGTCCACTCGCAAGAAATAGTATTTGAAGCAAAAAAAAGAGCTTCAAGAGGCAAATTCAAAACACATTTAAGCCTAACATGCTTCCTATGCAGAGGAATTCTATACACAAATGAATTCATGAAGAACAAAGTGACAAGCATAAGAGGATAAAAATCGAGTAACTTCAAGATTCTCAACATAAAGAGGGGAAACTTAATATTATTAAGATGCATATAACCATATTTCCCTCTCTCATAATAACTTTCAGTAGCATCATTGATGAAATCCACAATATACCCATCACTTAAAACATTCTTATCATGGTTCATATGCATAGAAGTATCATTAATTTTGGCATAAGAAGAGTTATTCTCATTAATAGTAATTGGAGCAAGATTATTATCAAGAATTTGAACATGGTAAACAAGTTGCATATTAAAAGAATTGTTTTTGGTAATCCAATCATGACTATGACAAGTTTCATAAGGGTAGTTATAACCTATATCATAGCATTCTTTATAATAATCATCAAAGATCGGAGGCACAGTGTCATCATAAGAAATAGAATAGTTATCTTTCACAGTCAGTTTATCTATGACCATACCATCGTTGTTATTAGAAGGAGATGTATCAAACACATAATGATCAGTAGCAAAAGGATTTTCAAACACCTCTTCCCCGAGCTTAGAGCTTTCTATATCATTATGGGAGGAAGCATGGATAGCACTGACACTATGGCAATTATTATCATCATCATTTTCAGAATTAGTTTCCCAGAGATTTGCAATATCAAAAGTAGTGTGCTCATTCAAATCATGATCTCTAATGTATGTAAAGGGCATAGGAAGATCATCATATTTAGATTCATTATCACAATAATCATTAGGAGCAACATACTTACGGTTACTTAGCATTATCTCATTCACGCGGGGATACGCCGTTACCTCTTTCTTTTTATTCTCCTTCTTCTTCTTCTTCTTCTTCGTTCCCTTCTTCTTCTTCTTCTCTTCCTTCTCCTCATTTCCTTCTTTAGGAGGAAGAGGCTTGAAGGGTGGCTTGTCCGCATAACCTGATTTACTTTTAGAAACAATAGAAGAAACTTGGGAGGATTCCTCCTTTTCATTAATTAGTTCAAAACACATGGCGGTCCTATCATATTTTGGCAAGGTGTCATCTTCTAAAATATTTTGTATGTAAGTATTTGTATGGCTATTATCAATGCAATAAGAAAAACACCCATGCAGGACATCATCAATATCAAGATCACTCATATGTAACAAAGAGATTTTTCTCGACAGTTCTTCACACCCCAAAAATAAAGTAAGTTCATCATGCTGATTAGGAATAATTTCATCATCACAATACAAATTTGCAGCACTCATTGGGTTCAAATTATCATTGGAGGAGCATTGAAAATTAAAATGACCCACTTCATGGCAAACTTCTCAAATAAAAGGATAGAGGGCACAAACTTTTTTACCAAGATCATCTAGAGTCCTAGCCCACTTTCTAGTTTTTTCATTAATATGATGGATACAATATTCATCTTCGATTTGATTAATTCCACAAGGTCTATGCATTCCACAAAAATTAACATGCTTATAGGAAATAGCACTCTTAGGAGTTTGAGCATGCTTATTGCAATAATTAACAACAATTTCATTCTTCATGCAAGCCTCTTTAAATGGTTCATGATACTTATCAAAATTCTTCTTAGGCAATTCAAAATGAGAAGCAAAGGCTTTATAAAGATTTGCAGCAACTTGAGAGTCAAGACCATAAGTAGCACTCATATTTCGAAATTTATCGGTATCCATAAAAGCTTCAATGCATTCATAATCATAATTTATACCTGACTCTTTACCTTCATTGTTCTCCCATCCTTCAGCGTTCTCCTTAATCCGATCAAGAAGATCCCACCTAGCTTCAACCTCCTTGCTTGTGAAAGATCCCTCCGAACACGCGTCCAGATAGTCCTTGTGTTGTCCTGAAAGCCTCGCATAAAAATTGTTAACAATAACATTACGGGGGAGCTCATGAATGGGACATTTGAGCATTAGTGACTTCAGTCTCCCCCACGCTTGAGAAATACTCTCTCCATCACGAGGATAAAAGTTATAAATATAATTCCTATCAATATGCACTTCATGAGGAGGATAAAATTTAGAATAAAAGAGAGATGCAATTTCCTCCCAACCAAGAAAATGTCTATTCTCCAACAATTTATACCAATGCGCCGCTTTACCGGGCAATGAAACGAGAGAATAGCTTCTTCCTCACTTCATCCATAGAGATACTGCACACTTGAATAACCCGCATAATTCGTGCAAAAACAGTAAATGATCTCTAGGATGGACAGTTCCATCCCCTTTATAGTGGTTGTCCATAACACGTTCAATAATTTTCATAGGTATTTTATACGGAATACTTTCAGCAGGTGGATTTAAAATATCAGAAGCATCATTAAAGTTATCGCATATGGGAGATAAAGCATTATCAGAGCAAAATATTTCTTCCAAAGCTGAGGAGCAAAAAAGATTATTTTTATATAAACTAGCTTCCCCAAGCTTAGACTTATCCATAGTATTAGCAGTAATTGCATTCATACTAATAACATCGCTACTAGCATGCAAATAAGGTTCCATAGGTTTTTAAATTTTCGCATCAAACAATTCTAAATCAGGAAAAAGATTAAAAAGCTCACCAATTTTTTTGTTGTTTTCCATTATGCCTAACTAGTGAAAATAAAAACAAGAAACAAAAAGATGCAATTGCAGAATCTAAAGGAAATAGCTTCGAGTACTTACAACGACGCCGGAAAATAGCTTAGTAGCCGAGATCCGGAGTGTGAGTACCTTTTACCTTTCCTCCCCGGCAACGGCGCCAGAAAATAGCTTGATGTCTACGCCCCCTCCTTTTCCTGTAGACAGTGTTGGGCCTCCAAGAGCAGAGGTTTGTAGAACAGCAGCAAGTTTTCCCTTAAGTGGATCACCCAAGGTTTATCGAACTCAGGGAGGAAGAGGTCAAAGATATCCCTCTCATGCAACCCTGCAACCACAAAGCAAGAAGTCTCTTGTGTCCCCAACACACCTAATAGGTGCACTAGTTCGGCGAAGAGATAGTGAAATACAGGTGGTATAAATAAGTAGTAGCAACGGCACCAGAAAAGTGCTTTGCCCGGACGATAAACAAGCAGTAGTAACGCAGCAGTAGTAACGCAAAGAAACGATAAACAAGCAGCGATAGCAGTATTTAGGAACAAGGCCTAGGGATTAGACTTTCACTAGTGGACACTCTCAACATTGATCACATAACAGAATAGATAAATGCATACTCTACACTCTCTTGTTGGATGATGAACACATTGCGTAGGATTACACGAACCCTCAATGCCGGAGTTAACAAGCTCCACAATTCAATGTTCATATTTAAATAACCTTAGAGTGCAAGATAGATCAACAACTAAACCAAGTACTAACGTAGCATGCACACTGTCACCTTCATGCTAAGAAAGGAGGCATAGATCACATCAATACCATCATAGCAATAGTTAACTTCATAATCTACAAGAGATCATAATCATAGCCTACGCCAAGTACTAACACGGATGCACACACTGTCACCATTACACCGTGCAGGAGGAATAAAACTACTTTAATAACATCACTAGAGTAGCACATAGATAAATTGTGATACAAAACTCATATGAATCTCAATCATGTAAAGCAGCTCATGAGATTATTGTATTGAGGTACATGGGAGAGAGATGAACCACATAGCTACAGCGGAGCCCTCAGCCTCGGGGGTGGATTACTCCCTCCTCATCATGGAGGCAGCGATGGCGGTGAAGATGGCGGTGAAGACGGCGGTGGAGATGGCTCCGGGGGCAATTCCCCGTCCCGGCAGGGTGCCGGAACAGCGACTTCTGTCCCCCGAATTGGACTTTCGCGATGGCGGCGGCTCTGGATGGTTTTCTCTGTTTTCGTCGAACTGGTCGATGTTTTTAGGTCAGGGACGAATATATAGGCGGAGAGGCGGCGCAAGGAGGCGGCTGGGGCCCCCACACCATAGGCTGGCACGGCCAGGGGGCCACCCGCGCCGCCTTATGGTGTGGGCCCCCTGCTGCCCGCCTCCGACTCTCCTTCGGTGTTCCGGAAGCTTCCGGGAATTCTAAGACTTTCAGTGTTGATTTCGTCCGATTCCGAAAATATTTCCTTACTAGGATTTCTGAAACCAAAAACAGCAGAAAACAGCAACTGGCCTTTCGGCATCTCGTCAATAGGTTAGTTTCGGAAAACGCATAAATATGACATAAAATGTGAACAAAACATGTCGGTATTGTCATAAAACAAGCATGGAACATCAGAAATTATAGATACGTTGGAGACGTATCAAGGCGCTGTTCTTGGACAGCGAGTAAATAAAAAATTGAATGTTATTCATTATGCTAGTAAAACTCTTGATGCTGCTCAAAGAAATTATGCTACTACTGAAAAAGAATTGTTAGCTGTAGTCTTTGCTTGTGATAAGTTTAGATCTTATATTGTTGATTCAAAAGTTACTATTCATACTGATCATGCTGCAATCAGATACCTTATGCAAAAGAAAGATGCTAAGCCAAGGCTTATTAGATGGGTACTTTTGTTGCAAGAATTTGATTTACATATTGTAGATAGGAAAGGTGCTGATAATCCTGTTGCTGATAATTTGACTAGATTGGAAAATATTGCTTATGATCCTGTTCCTGTTAATGATAGTTTTCCAAATGAACAATTGGCTGTAATAAAGGTGAGCTCGCGAGACAGTCCTTGGTATGCTGATTATGCTAACTTTATTGTTTCCAAGTACTTGCCTCTGACCTTTTCAGCTCAGCAAAGGAGGAAATTCTTTTATGACTTGAGGCATTATTTCTGGGATGACCCACACTTATATAAAGAAGGAGTGGATGGTATTCTGCGAAGATGTGTTCCCGAATATGAACAGCAGGAGATATTGAGTAAATGTCATGGGAGTGCTTATGGAGGACATCACGCCGGAGATAGAACCGCGCAAAAGGTTCTACAATCAGGTTTTTATTGGCCAACTCTCTTCAAAGATGCAAGGAAGTTTATTTTATCTTGTGATGAATGCCAAAGGGTTGGTAATATCTCCAGACGCAATGAAATGCCTATGAATTATACTCTTGTTATTGAACCGTTCGACTGTTGGGGATTTGACTTCATGGGACCTTTTCCCTCTTCAGAAGGTAACACTCATATACTTGTTGCTGTTGATTATGTTACTAAATGGGTGGAAGCCATACCTACAAAAAGTGCTGATGGTGAGACCTCTTTAAGAATGCTTTTAGATATTATTTTTCCTTGATTTGGAGTTCCTAGATATATTATGACTGATGGAGGTTCTCATTTTATTCATGGTGGTTTTAGAAAAACTCTTGCTAAATATGGCATTAATCATAGAATTGCTTCCGCTTATCATCCTCAAACTAGTGGGCAAGTAGAACTATCAAATAGAGAAATTAAATCTATCTTGCAAAAGACTGTTAATAAAACTAGAAAGAATTGGGCTAGTAAATTGAAGGAAGCACTATGGGCTTATAGAACTGCTTATAAAAATCCCATGGGAATGTCACCTTATAAAATGGTTTATGGAAAAGCTTGTCATTTACCCTTAGAACTAGAGCACAAAGCTTATTGGGCTGTTAGAGAATTAAATAAAGATCCTAAACTAGCTGGTAATAAGAGGTTGCTGCAATTGAGTTCTCTAGATGAATGGAGAAGTGAAGCTTATGAAAATGCTAAACTCTTTAAAGAGAAAGTTAAAAAATGGCATGATAGAAGGATTATCAAAAGAGAATTTAATATTGGGGATAAAGTCCTATTGTATCGGTCTCGTCTCAGATTCTTTGCAGGGAAATTGCTCTCGAAATGGGAAGGACCATATGTTGTTGAGGAGGTGTATCGTTCAGGAGCAATAAAAATTAGCTCTCTCCAAGGCAATGTCACACAAGTGGTAAATGGACAAAGACTCAAGCATTATATCTCAGGTGATTCTTACAATGTAGATGTTGATGTTATTCGAGTGGAAACACCGGAGGCTTTCATCAAAGAGCAAATTGACAGTCCGCCAGAACTCGACTTTGAATAGGTAACAGTACTGGTAATGAAAAGTTCGCAATTTACTTTCCGAACAATATTTTTGCTGTTTTTGGAAAATATGAAAAATTACGAGATCGAAACGGAGTGGAGGAGGCGCACGAGGAGGTGCCCCCACAGGCCGGCGCGGGCCCCAGCCTGGCCGCGCCGCCCTGTGAGGAAGCCACCTCGTTGCCCCTCTCCGACTCTGGTTCGACCTGGTACTTTCCTTTTGACATAAAAATTCATGCTATATAATCCCCCGGACCCCTGGAGGTCCGTATATCATTTTCTCGACGAGTTTTGTTTCGAGCTGTTTCTGCCAGGATTTGTTTTCAATCTAGGAGCACTATGGCCTCCAACAACAAGGGCAAGGGGCTTTCGGAGGAGGAAGTGAGAAGGGTGTCATCAAAACAAGAGCAGCAAGCCGTTGGGAGTAAGCAAATCTTGGTGGGATCTGTTGACACTCGACGTTCTTTCTCTCATAACTTGCAGGGATCCTTACCACCTGCTCTTAGCCTCGACTCTTTCCCCGTGTTGGAAGAGGCTCTGCGGACTACCAATGAGTTTTGTGATCAATACCGGGCTCTAAGAAGAGAAGTGGAGATACTCCAGGAGGAGAATTACCGTCTCCATAGAATGCTGGAATATTACTCGATTCCCATCACAAGGTCGCCACCGCCAACTTCAGATAACAATGAATCTCTTCGAGTCTTAGTGCAGAATTGCCAAGCTGAGAAACTGAAGCTGAAGGAGATCTATAAGAAGCGCGGGAGGAGTTCATCACCATCATCGCCGAAGGAGTAATTCATCATCGGTATTGGCATCCCCTTGGTTTGTTCCAAGTTTGGGGGAGTGCCGCGGTATCACATCATCACTACCTTTTACTTTTTACTATCAAGTAGTGTCATATCATGAGTAGGGAAGTTATCATATAAGATGGGTTGCAGTGTGGAAGTATCTCTCCTTTAGTTGGTTGTCTATGTATCCCTTGGTGTGAGTTATCGTTATGAAATATTAATGAGAAGTCTTATCATTTACATATTGCACACCTTATTTTAGTTTGCAATTCTATTATATGATTTACCTTGTTCTTAGTATTGGTATCACTTTGGGAGCATCGAATAAATCTATTTGGTTTTGGCAAACTTAGCATTGGTCAATAGCAACAACACTTTGAGGTTTAAGTAGAAAAGAGAAATACATGTAGTTGTTTCATTGTCTTTCTTTCTTGTTAGCTCATAGCTTATTATTCTGAAGTTAAAATTGTTTGTGCTTACAAGGAAGATGCATGATTGTTTCTATCACATGTATATTTGTTTGTTTCCTTCAACTCTTATGCTTGCTAATTAACCATGCTAGCCAAAGACCTGTACTGAGAGGGAATACTTCTCGTGCATCCAAACCTTAACCCAAACCTATGTCATTTGTGTCCACCATACCTACCTACTACATGGTATTTTCTGCCATTCCAAGTAAATACTTCGTGTGCTACCTTTAAACAATTCAAAATTTAGTATCTCTTATTTGTGTCAATGTTTTATAGCTCATGAGGAAGTATGTGGTGTTTTATCTTTCAATCTTGTTGGGCAACTTTCACCAATGGACTAGTGGCTTCATCCGCTTATCCAATAATTTTGCAAAAGAGCTGGCAATGGGATTCCCAGTCCCAAATTAATTAAACTAATTAGACACTCCTTCATGGTATGAGATTGTTGGCAGGCACCCGAGGATTCGGTTAGCCATGGTTTGTGAAAGAAAGGTTGGAAGGAGTGCCACACAAAATGAAAATAAAATGGGAGCCGCTCTTTGAAGGTTTGTCTGGCAAGGGGGTTAGAGTACCCGCTACCAGTCGTTGACAACAACAAACACCTCTCGAAATGTTACTTTTATTCTCTTTATATGATTTCAAAACTGAAAAAGCTCTAGCACATGATTTAATCCCTGCTTCCCTCTGCGAAGGGCCTGTCTTTTACTTTATGTTGAGTCAGTAAACCTATTTTCCCTCCATCTCAAGCAAGCATTTGAGTTGTTGTGATCAAACCATTATATTGTGATTTGCTTCATCATGTCTTTTATTCTTCCTTGTTTAGTACAAGTTTTATCTGAATGAATATAGCTTTGCAAGTTATCAATGCTCATTATGATTGAGTATGCAAGTTTATCATAAGCTTTAACATAAGAGTGCTGCTCAATAGATAAGTATAATCTGTTAACTGTTCTCTGACCACGAACGAAGTTTGCCATCACCAACTATGATTTCTTATGCACCTTTATTTGTGATTACCTTGTACTTGTTTCAAGTTGAATTATATGAGAAAGTTGTTTACTAGAATGATTTGTGTGAATGAATATGATGCTTCTTGTCCGTATTTTATTTATCGACTCTTCACTCCATAAACATGTGGTCCTGTGTACCGAGTTCAGTTTCGCTTGGGGACAAGCGAAGTCTAAGCTTGGGGGGAGTTGATACGTCCAATTTACATCACTATTCTATATCATAATTTGCTGTTATTCATTGATATATTTCATATTTGGACACAATACTTATGTTATTTCATCTATTTTGCATGTTTCATCATTACTGGAGGATCAAGCACCGGAGCCAGGATTCTGCTGGAAAAAGCACCATCGGAACGCAATATTTCGGAAGATCAACTGTGGAAGGAAATTATACCAAAAATCCTATTTTTCCAGATGACGAAGGAAGCCAGAAGGGGGAGCCGAGGGGACCCAAGGTGGGCCCAGACCACAGGCCGGCGCGGCCCATGGCCTGGCTGCGCCACCTGGTGAGGAGGGGGCCCCACAGCCCCTCTCGCCTCCTTTTCTTCGCGAAATCCTTCGTCCCGAAGACCTAAGCCACAGAGGGTACCTCGCGAAGAGTTACAGCCGCCTCTGCGGGGCGGAGAACACCAGAGATAAAAGAGCTCTCCGGCGGTTGAGATCCGCCGGGGAAATTCCCTCCCGGAGGGGGAAATCGACGCCATCGTCACCGTCATCGAGCTGGACATCATCTCCATCCCCATCACCATCATCTCCACCATCATCACCGCCGTCTCCACCACTGCACATCGTCACCGCCGTAGCAATTTGGGTTTGATCTTGATTGTTTGATAGGGGAAACTCTCCCGGTATTAATTTCTACTTGTTGTTGATGCTATTGAGTGAAACCGTTGAACCAAGGTTTATGTTCAGATTGTTATTCATCATCATATCACCTCTGATCATGTTCCATATGATGTCTCGTGAGTAGTTCGTTTAGTTCTTGAGGACATGGGTGAAGTCTAAATGTTAGTAGTGAGCCATGGTTGAGTAATATTCAATGTTATGATATTTAAGTTGTGGTGTTATTCTTCTAGTGGTGTCATGTGAACGTCGACTACATGACACTTCACCTTCATGGGCCTAGGGGAATGCATCTTGTATTCGTTTGCTAATTGCGGGGTTGCCGGAGTGACAGAAACCTAAACCCCCGTTGGTATATCGATGCAGGAGGGTGATGCGTGTGGTTGGCACGTCCGTTGGGAACCCCAAGAGGAAGGTGTGATGCGCACAGCGGCAAGTTTCCCTCAGTAAGAAACCAAGGTTTAATCGGACCAGTAGGAGTCAAGAAGCACGTTGAAGGTTGATGGCGGCGAGATGTAGTGCGGCGCAACACCAGTGATTCCGGCGCCAACGTGGAACCTGCACAACACAACCAAAGTACTTTGCCCCAACGAAACAGTGAGGTTGTCAATCTCACCGGCTTGCTGTAACAAAGGATTAACCGTATTGTGTGGAAGATGATTGTTTGCAGAAAACAGTAGAACAAGTATTGCAGTAGATTGTATTTTAGTATAGAGAATTGGACCGGGGTCCACAGTTCACTAGAGGTGTCTCTCCCATAAGACAAACGACATGTTGGGTGAACAAATTACAGTTGGGCAATTGACAAATAAAGAGGGCATGACCATGCACATACATATTATGATGAGTATAGTGAGATTTAATTGGGCATTACGACAAAGTACATAGACCGCCATCCAGCATGCATCTATGCCTAAAAAGTCCACCTTCAGGTTATCATCCGAACCCCCTCCAGTATTAAGTTGCTAACAACAGACAATTGCATTAAGTATTGCGCGTAATGTAACTAGTAACTACATCCTTGAACATAGCACTAATGTTTTATCCCTAGTGGCAACAGCACATCCACAACCTTAGAACTTTCTCACATCCTTGTCCCGAGATATCAATGGAGGCATGAACCCACTATCGAGCATAAATACTCCCTCTTGGAGTTACAAGCATCTACTTGGCCAGAGCATCTACTAGTAACGGAGAGCATGCAAGATCATAAACAACACATAGACATAACTTTGATAATCAACATAACAAGTATTCTCTATTCATCGGATCCCAACAAACGCAACATATAGAATTACAGATAGATGATCTTGATCATGTTAGGCAGCTCACAAGATCCGACAATGATAGCACAATGGGGAGAAGACAACCATCTAGCTACTGCTATGGACCCATAGTCCAGGGGCAGACTACTCACACATCACACCGGAGGTGACCATGGCGGCGTAAAGTCCTCCGGGAGATGATTCCCCTCTCCGGCAGGGTGCCGGAGGCGATCTCCTGGATCCCTCGAGATGGGATCGGCGGCGGCGGCGTCTCTGGAAGGTTTTCCGTATCGTGGCTCTCCGTACTGGGGGTTTCGTCACGGAGACTTTTTATAGGCGGAAGGGCAGGTCAAGAGGCGGCACGGGGGCCCCACACCACAGGGCCGCGCGGCCAAGGGGGGGGCCGCGCCGCCCTAGGGTGTGGCCCCTCCGTGGCCCCTCTTCGTCTCTCCTTCGGACTTCTGGAAGCTTCGTGAGAAAATAGGCCCCTGGGCTTTGATTTCGTCCAATTCCGAGAATATTTCCTTACTAGGATTTCTGAAACCAAAAACAGCAGAAAACAAAGAACTGGCACTTCGGCATCTTGTTAATAGGTTAGTTCCAGAAAATGCACGAATATGACATAAAGTGTGCATAAAACATGTAGATAACATCAATAATGTGGCATGGAACATAAGAAATTATCGATACGTCGGAGACGTATCAGCATCCCCAAGCTTAGTTCTGCTCGTCCCGAGCGAGTAAAACGATAACACGTATAATTTACGGAGTGACATGCCATCATAATCTTGATCATACTATTTGTAAAGCATATGTAGTGAATGCAGCGATCGAAACAATGTATATGACATGAGTAAACAAGTGAATCATATAGCAAAGACTTTTCATGAATAGCACTTCAAGACAAGCATCAATAAGTCTTGCATAAGAGTTAACTCATAAAGCAATAATTCAAAGTAAAGGCATTGAAGCAACACAAAAGAAGATTAAGTTTCAGCGGTTGCTTTCAACTTGTAACATGTATATCTCATGGATATTGTCAACATAGAGTAATATAATAAGTGCAATAAGCAAGTATGTAGGAATCAATGCACAGTTCACACAAGTGTTTGCTTCTTGAGGTAGAGAGAGATAGGTGAACTGACTCAACATTGAAAGTAAAAGAATGGTCCTCCATAGAGGAAAAGCATCGATTGCTATATTTGTGCTAGAGCTTTGATTTTGAAAACATGAAACAATTTTGTCAACGGTAGTAATAAAGCATATGCATCATGTAAATTATATCTTATAAGTTGCAAGCCTCATGCATAGTGTACTAATAGTGCCCGCACCTTGTCCTAATTAGCTTGGACTACCGGATCATCACAATGCATTGTTTTTACCAAGTGTCACAAAGGGGTACCTCTATGCCGCCTGTACAAAGGTCTAAGGAGAAAGCTCGCATTGGATTTCTCGCTATTGATTATTCTTCAACTTAGACATCCATACCGGGACAACATAGACAACAGATAATGGACTCCTCTTTTATGCATAAGCATATACCAACAATTAATAATTTTCTCATTTGAGATTTGAGGATTGTTGTCCAAAACTGAAACTTCCACCATGGAGCATGGCTTTAGTTAAGCGGCCCAATGTTCTTCTCTAACATATGCATGCTTAACCATATGGTGGTAGATCTCTCTTACTTCAGACAAGACGGACATGCATAGCAACTCACATAAAATTCAACAATGAAAAGTTGATGGCGTCCCCAGTGAACATGGTTATCGCACAACAAGCAACTTAATAAGAGATAAAGTGCATAATTACATATTCAATACCACAATAGTTTTTAAGCTATTTGTCCCATGAGCTATATATTGCAAAGGTGAATGATGGAATTTTAAAGGTAGCACTCAAGCAATTTACTTTGGAATGGCGGAAAAATACCATGTAGTATAGGTAGGTATGGTGGACACAAATGGCATAGTGGTTGGCTCAAGTATTTGGATGCATGAGAAGTATTCCCTCTCGATACAAGGTTTAGGCTAGCAAGGCTTATTTGAAACAAACACAAGGATGAACCGGTGCAGCAAAACTCACATAAAAGACATATTGAAAACATTATAAGACTCTACACCGTCTTCCTTGTTGTTCAAACTCAAAACTAGAAATTATCTAGACCTTAGAGAAACCAAATATGCAAACCAAATTTTAGCATGCTCTATGTATTTCTTCATTAATGGGTGCAAAGCATATGATGCAAGAGCTTAATCATGAGCACAACAATTGCCAAGTATCACATTACCCAAGACATTTATAGCAATTACTACATGTATCATTTTCCAATTCCAACCATATAACAATTTAACGAAGGAGAAACTTCGCCATGAATACTATGAGTAGAAACCAAGGACATACTTGTCCATATGCTACAGCGGAGCGTGTCTCTCTCCCATAAAGTGAATGCTAGGATCCATTTTATTCAAACAAAACAAAAACAAAAACAAACCGACGCTCCAAGAAAAAGCACATAAGATGTGATGGAATAAAAATATAGTTTCAGGGGAGGAACCTGATAATGTTGTCGATGAAGAAGGGGATGCCTTGGGCATCCCCAAGCTTAGACGCTTGAGTCTTCTTAGAATATGCAGGGGTGAACCACCGGGTGCATCCCCAAGCTTAGATCTTTCACTCTCCTTGATCATGTTGCATCATACTCCTCTCTTGATCCTTGAAAACTTCCTCCACACCAAACTCGAAACAACTCATTAGAGGGTTAGTGCACAATATAAATTGACATATTCAGAGGTGACACAATCATTCTTAACACTTCTGGACATTGCATAATGCTACTGGACATTAATGGATCAAAGAAATTCATCCAACATAGCGAAAGAGGCAATGCGAAATAAAAGGCAGAATCTGTCAAAACAGAACAGTTCGTATTGACGAATTTTAAAATGGTACCAGACTTGCTCAAATGAAAATGCTCAAATTGAATGAAAGTTGCGTACATATCTGAGGATCATGCACGTAAATTGGCTTAATTTTCTGAGCTACCTACAGGGAGGTGGACTCAGATTCGTGACAGCAAAGAAATCTGGAACTGTGCAGTAATCCAAATCTAGTACTTACTTTTCTATCAACGGCTTAACTTGGCACAACAAAACACAAAACTAAGATAAGGAGAGGTTGCTACAGTAGTAAACAACTTCCAAGACACAAAATAAAAACAAAGTACTGTAGGTAAAAACATGGGTTGTCTCCCATAAGCGCTTTTCTTTAACGCCTTTCAGCTAGGCGCAGAAAGTGTGTATCAAGTATTATCAAGAGATGGTGCATTCTCAGCGGGGTGTGGAGTTTTCTCAACCAGGCATAGTATATTGGATACATAAGTTTCAGCATCTCCCTTTTCATTAGTCTTAGGCGTGCTACTCTCATCAAACAAATTTTCAGGAACTAGCCAAGCATAGTTATTTTCTAATGCATCATTCATAGCTAAGAGCTTACATGGTATTGGTGCTTTGATCTCCCCTCCATCATCAATATTATTAGTGTATCTTATTCTATCCATATCCATCCTTTCAAGGAGACTAACAAAATTAGTAGGAGAACCAAGCATATTAAATTTAGCAAACACCTTTCTAGCTTCTCTTGCTAGACCACCAAATTCTCTAAGAAGGGTTTCTAATACAAAATCTTTCTTTTCCCCCTCTTCCATATCACCAAGTGTGAAAAACATGTGTTGGATTATAGGATTAAGATTAACAAATTTAGTTTCCAACAGGCGAACTAAATGCGCAGCAGCAATTTCATAAGTAGGCGCAAGGTCTACCAAGTGTCTATCTTCAAAATTTTCAATAGTACTAACATGATTGAAAAATTCTTCTATATTATTTCTCCCAACTATAGACCCACGCCCTACCGGTATGTTTTTTGTGGTAAAATTAAAAGGAAACATGATGAATAAAATAAATGCAAGTAAACTAATTTTTTTGTGTTTTTGATATAGCAAACAAGATAGCAAATAAAGTAAAACTAGCAACTAATTTTTTTGTATTTTGATTTAGTGCAGCAAACAAAGTAGTAAATAAAACTAAGCAAGACAAAAACAAAGTAAAGAGATTGAGAAGTGGAGACTCCCCTTGCAGCGTGTCTTGATCTCCCCGGCAACGGCGCCAGAAATTTGCTTGATGCGTGTGGTTGGCACGTCCGTTGGGAACCCCAAGAGGAAGGTGTGATGCGCACAGCGGCAAGTTTCCTCAAGAAGAAACCAAGGTTTAATCGGACCAGTAGGAGTCAAGAAGCACGTTGAAGGTTGATGGCGGCGAGATGTAGTGCGGCGCAACACCAGTGATTCCGGCGCCAACGTGGAACCTGCACAACACAACCAAAGTACTTTGCCCCAACGAAACAGTGAGGTTGTCAATCTCACCGGCTTGCTGTAACAAAGGATTAACCGTATTGTGTGGAAGATGATTGTTTGCAGAAAACAGTAGAACAAGTATTGCAGTAGATTGTATTTCAGTATAGAGAATTGGACCGGGGTCCACAGTTCACTAGAGGTGTCTCTCCCATAAGACAAACGACATGTTGGGTGAACAAATTACAGTTGGGCAATTGACAAATAAAGAGGGCATGACCATGCACATACATATTATGATGAGTATAGTGAGATTTAATTGGGCATTACGACAAAGTACATAGACCGCCATCCAGCATGCATCTATGCCTAAAAAGTCCACCTTCAGGTTATCATCCGAACCCCCTCCAGTATTAAGTTGCTAACAACAGACAATTGCATTAAGTATTGCGCGTAATGTAACTAGTAACTACATCCTTGAACATAGCACTAATGTTTTATCCCTAGTGGCAACAGCACATCCACAACCTTAGAACTTTCTGTCACTGTCCCAGATATCAATGGAGGCATGAACCCACTATCGAGCATAAATACTCCCTCTTGGAGTTACAAGCATCTACTTGGCCAGAGCATCTACTAGTAACGGAGAGCATGCAAGATCATAAACAACACATAGACATAACTTTGATAATCAACATAACAAGTATTCTCTATTCATCGGATCCCAACAAACGCAACATATAGAATTACAGATAGATGATCTTGATCATGTTAGGCAGCTCACAAGATCCGACAATGATAGCACAATGGGGAGAAGACAACCATCTAGCTACTGCTATGGACCCATAGTCCAGGGGTAGACTACTCACACATCACACCGGAGGCGACCATGGTGGCGTAGAGTCCTCCGGGAGATGATTCCCCTCTCCGGCAGGGTGCCGGAGGCGATCTCCTGGATCCCCCGAGATGGGATCGGCGGCGGCGGCGTCTCTGGAAGGTTTTCCGTATCGTGGCTCTCCGTACTGGGGGTTTCGTCACGGAGACTTTTTATAGGCGGAAGGGCAGGTCAAGAGGCGGCACGGGGGCCCCACACCACGGGGCCGCGCGGCCAAGGGGGGCCGCGCCGCCCTAGGGTGTGGCCCCTCCGTGGCCCCTCTTCGTCTCTCCTTCGGACTTCTGGAAGCTTCGTGAGAAAATAGGCCCCTGGGCTTTGATTTCGTCCAATTCCGAGAATATTTCCTTACTAGGATTTCTGAAACCAAAAACAGCAGAAAACAGAATCGGCACTTCGGCATCTTGTTAATAGGTTAGTTCCAGAAAATGCACGAATATGACATAAAGTGTGCATAAAACATGTAGATAACATCAATAATGTGGCATGGAACATAAGAAATTATCGATACGTCGGAGACGTATCAGAGGGATAGCAGGATCTCAGAGTTTAAGGCTGTGGTTAGATTTATTCTTAATTACTTTCTTGTAGTTGCGGATGCTTGCAAGGGGTATAATCACAAGTTTGTATTAGTCCTAGGAAGGGCGGTACATTAGCATAGGTTCACCCACACAACACTTATCAAAACAATGAAGATTAATTAGCCGTATGTAGCGAAAGCACTAGACTAAAATCCCGTGTGTCCTCAGGAACGTTTGGTCATTATAAGTAAACAACCCGGCTTGTCCTTTGTGCTAAAAAGGATTGGGCCACTCGCTGCAATTGTTACTCTCGCACTTTACTTATTTGTACGTTATTCATCTGTTACATTAAAACCCTCTGAATACTTGTCTGTGAGCATTTACAGTGAATCCTTCATCGAAACTACTTGTCAACACCTTCTGCTCCTCGTTAGGATCGACATTCTTACTTATCGAAGATACTACGATACACCCCCTATACTTGTGGGTCATCAATGACACTCCCCCCAACCTTTGCTTACACAAGCCATGGCTAACCGAATCCTTCGGGTGCCGTCCAACAATCACATACCATGGAGGAGTGTCTATTTAGGTTAATTAATTTGGGACTGGGAATCCCATTGCCAGCTCTTTTTGCAAAATTATTGGATAAGCGGATGTGCCACTAGTCCATAATGAAAGTCCGTCAAGAGTAAATGACAAGGTTGAAAGTTAAACACCACATACTTCCTCATGAGCTATGAAACATTAACACAAATTGAGAAGCATTTTGAAGGTTTTAAAGGTAGCGCATGAGAATTTACTTGGAATGGTTTGAAATGCCATGCATAGGTATTTATGGTGGACACTTTGGAACAACTTGGTTTTCAGGTGTTTGGAAGCACGAGCAGCGTTCCCGCTCAGTACAAGTGAAAGCTAGCAATAGACTGGGGAGCGACAAATCAAGAGAGCAGTAACTGTCATAATCACGTTTGTGGCAAAATAATTTAACGGAGGCATAAAAGTGATACAAGAACTCTGAAACAATGTAAATCATCGAGGCTTAATTGATTTTTGTTCAGTCATATGCATGCGTGAGCATGTGCCAAGTCGATATAAATGAATTATTCAGAGGAGGATACCACAATGCCATACCTACTTATGAATAAAACAATGCAAGCAAACATCCATGACATGCTACTCATATTAATAAATTGGAGCTAAACATGAGAGATCATGAACTACTAGACTTTATCAAATGACATATACCTCACATGAACCAACTAAGCATGCTCACATGGATGAGTATATGTACAAAAATGAAAACAAATAGAGTTCATACCAGCCTCTCACCACAATCCAGTTGTCGTAGATCGTCATTATTGCCTTTCACTTGTGTAGCTCGGATAATATGAAATGAAAACCACGCTCCAGCCACCGAAGACCATTGAACTCAAAATGGACTTTACAAACTAAAGAAGAACAGCAAATATTTTTGATATTTTCGAATTGGAAACAAGAACAAAAGGAAACAAGCAAGCAAAGCAAAATCTTTTTGGATTTTCTGATAGCAAACCAACGATAGCAAATAAAGAAAAATAAATGCAAAAAACCAAAACAAACAAATGGTGAAGAGAAACAACAGAAATATTTTTGGTCTTTTTGGGTTTTAGGAAAGAAACAAAGCAAAAACAAGAAATGGCAAACTAGAAAAGTCACATAAACACAAAGCAGCAGAAATTCGTCAAACTTGACAGCAGTACAGTACTCGATTTTTAAAAATTCTTCCGCTGCTCAGATCGAAAAGTGTTCAACTAATGAAAGTTAGATAACAACCTGGGGAACATGCTCAAAAATTGGCTTCGCAAAATAACGTTCTGGCTGTTTTTGAGAATTTTTATGGTAACAGTCCAGAATCTGTTTTCAGGCAGCACTTCCCCAAATATCATCTCCCTCTCATTAGAAAACCACTCAAAGAAGCAAAACAAATATAAACAAGTATCCAGCAATCATAATATGCAAATAATGAGTGATGCCGGTATACCTCCCCCAAGCTTAGGCTTTTGGCCTAAGTGGAGTTCAATCCCATGGTGCCCATGAGGTAGCACCTCCGTAGTATGACGAAGATGGATCATATTCCGGGTATGTGCTGGAAGAAGCACCCGGATAAGTGACGGTGTAGTCGTAGGAGGGTTCGGCGTCCTCGGAGTCATGCTGCTGGTGGAAACCTTGTATCTTCATTTTCTCATCCACCTCCTCCTTAGAGCGCGACCATGGTTTCCTGTCAATACTGAACAAATATGGTTGTGGCAAAGGGATTTCCCTCTCATCCCCGTCAGCAAACAACATTCTATAGACCATATTATCTGAATTAGAATCAGCTGTAACAAATTGATGGCTCTTCATAGCAGCAATATCAAGTCTTATAGGAGTTAATGGCACATCAGTAGGATCAAGAGGAAATTCTAGATGTGCTAAATGCGTGATGCAATAATTCCTTCAAAAATAGGCCCCTTGCTAGATAAGCGGCGAGCAATAAGAGCACCAAGATGATAAGGTGTCTCTCCAGTGAGTGCAGCAATTAAGAAAGCAAGATGATAGCTAGAAATATTGCTAGTGTTCTCCCTACCAAGAATGCTAGTAGCAAGGTAATAAGCAAAATACTTAATGGCGGGGAGTTGGATGTTTCTTATCTTGCCACGCTGAATGGTGCGGCAATCATCGTTGGTGATCTCTCGGTAGAGCTCAAGAAAAACCCTCGGATTGTCCTCGATCCTCTTTGCGGTACCTACAGGGGCAATACCCAATGCAGCACAAAAATCTTTCAACTTCATAGTAATGGCTTTACCATAGATCTTGAATGCAACCGTCGGGTGGTAGTGCTTGTTGTTGAACTTGAAGCTCTCCACAAAGATTTTAGTGAGCATATAGTATTGCTCCCTTTCATCTTCCATATAGGTGGTTAAACCCGCCTTACCAACGAGGGTCAAGAAATCATCCACCAACCCTGCATTACTCAAAAAGTCATAGCATGGGAAAGATGAAGCGTTAGGGACTCCATCGTCCTCTCCGGGATCGAAGCTTGGCGCGATGATATCCTCATTATAGGATTGCCTGAATCGAGTGGCGGTCCTAGAGGGTCTTCCAGTGCTTGTAGTCTCTCTCTCAAACACTTCTCCAAAGTTATAATTATCCATCTCCCTTTTCTGAAATTTTTCAACAATCATTATAAAATTTGATTTGGTGACATATAATTGAAGGAAACTACTATAGGAACTTGCTAGAGTACTAATCATGCATCAAAACTAGTTTTTACATCATAGAACAAGCATGCAAGCTCACTAAACATGTTACCTACAGCAGCAAAATATTCAAGATATACTCAACCAAACAAAATTCTACTTGGATAATCGGAGGAGTCACATACCAAGGAGCAAATGTGCCAAATTTCAGCAAGAAATCTGGGCTGAGCAAAGAGATCGAAAAATCCTGAGCTCTTGAGCAAAAACGCGAGTGAGAGAAAGCTGGTGTTGATTTTTTCGGGAGAGAGAAGAGTGTGGGAGGAAGAGATGCTAAAGTGGGGCAAAGGGGGGCCCACACACCAGGGTGGCGCGCCCCCTTGCTGGCCGCGCCGGCCTGTGGGGTGCCACCCTGGGGTGCCCCACTGGTCATCCCCAGGTGCTCCCAGGTGCATTTTCGAAAAATAGGACCAACGGTATAATTTTTGTGAATTTTTGAAAACTTTGAAAAATGAACATTTCTGGGCATTAAGTTTATTATTACTGGACAGGAATTTTTTTGAAATCTCTAAGTAACTAAGGAACTTTGCAAATCAAAAGTGCTACAGCAAGTAGAAAAAGTGGAGGAAGAAAGAGACGTTGTTTACCTCCTCTATGCATATAAAAAGTATTTGTTAACAAGGTTGATCAAGTCTTGCCACCAAATAAATTTTACATAGCATATGAAGAAATAAACCTCAAATCAATCATGTTACCTTGAATTGTATTGATATGGATCCAATCATAAGACTTTGATAACCTTCTTTAGGCTCATATATAGGACAATCGATAGTTCCAACTTTGATAGTTCTCACATTAGAAATAGTATTGACTCCACGTACTTTATCAATCCTCTTGGGGAAATAGACGGTATGCTCCTTATCATCAACATTGAAAGTAACCTTTCCTTTGTTGCAATCAATAACAGCCCCTGCGGTGTTAAGAAAAGGTCTCCCAAGAATAATAGACATATTATCATCTTCAGGCATTTCCAACACAACAAAATCAGTTAATATCAAGCAGTTATTAGTAACTTGAACAGGAACATCCTCACATATACCAACAGGAATAGCAGTAGATTTATCAGCCATTTGCAAAGATATATCAGTAGGTATCAACTTATCTAAATAAAGTCTCTTATAAAGAGAAAAAGGCATAACACTAACACCGGCTCCCAAGTCACATAGAGCAGTTTTAACATAATTATTCTTAATAGAACAAGGAATAGTAGGTATACCTGGGTCGCCCAACTTCTTTGGAACTTTGCCATTGAAAGAGTAATTAGCAAGCATGGTGGAAATTTCCTCATTGGGGATTTTCCTTTTGTTAGTAACAATATCTTTCATATACTTTGAATAAGGAGACAATTTAATAGCATCAGTCAAAGGGATTTGCAAGAATAAAGGTTTCATCCAATCACAAAATTTATTATAGTGTTCTTCTTCCTTTGATTTTAGTTTCTTAGCAGGAAAAGGCATTTGCTTTTGCACCCAAGGTTCTCTTTCATTACCATGTTTCTTAGCAATAAAATCTTCTTTAGTATACTTTTTATTTTTAGCATGCTTTTCAGGTTCATCTTCAACTTCTTCTTTATTAGAAGCATCATTCTTATCATTATCATTACCATTATCTTGTTCATTACCACTTTCAGTTTCAGCATCGGAAATAGAAATACTATTAGGATCATTAACAGGTTCAGAGGATTCTACAACCTTTTTATGTTTCTTCTTCTTTTTCTTAGAAGGAGCACTAGGTTCAATTCGTTGAGAATCTTGTTCAATTCTTTTGGGATGCCCTTCAGGATATAGAGGATCCTGGGTAGAGACACCGCCTCTAGTTGTTACTTCATAAGCATGTTTCTCTTTAGAATTATTTTTTAACAAGTCATTTTGAACTTTAGTGAGTTGATCAATTTGAGTTTGAACCATTTGAAAATGTTTAACAAGCATCTTAACATCATTGGAGGTTCTCTCCACAATATCATGCAAATTGCTAATAGCTTGAGAATTTTCCATTAGATGATTCTCGACTCTCATATTAAAATTTTCTTGCTTAACAATATAATTATCAAACTCATCTAAGCATTGAGCAGGAGGTTTTGAATACGGAATATCTTCCCTAGTAAAGCGTTGAAGGGAGTTTACCTCGATCATGGATGAAGGAGGAATTATCTCACATATATCTTCTATGGGAGGTAGATTCTTCACATCTTCGGATTTAATACCTTTTTCCTTGAGAGACTTCTTAGCTTCCCTCATATCTTCATCATTCAATTCAATTAAACCCCTCTTCTTCAATATTGGCGTTGGAGTTGGTTCAGGTATATTCCAATCATCATGATTCCGGCTTATTCTAGCCAATAATTCTTGACTTAAATGCGGAGTTCTTTTCTGAAAACACAACCAGCACAACTATCCAAATATGCCCTAGACTCAATGGTTAGTCCACTATAAAATATATCAAGTAGATCATTCTTTTCTAAATCATGTCCAGGTCGAGCTCTGATAAGAGAACAAAATCTTGCCCAAGCCTCAGGCAATTTTTCTTCATCTCCCTGGTCAAACCTATAAATTTTCTGTAAAGCAATATGTTGAGCACTAGCAGGAAAGTATTTTCGAAAGAAAACATTGATACGTCTCCGACGTATCGATAATTTCTTATGTTCCATGCCACATTATTGATGATATCTACATGTTTTATGCATACTTTATGTCATATTTATGCGTTTTCCGGAACTAACCTATTGACGAGATGCCGAAGGGCCAGTTCCTGTTTTCTGCTGTTTTTGGTTTCAGAAATCCTAGTAAGGAAATATTCTCGGAATTGGAGGAAATCAATGCCCAGCATCTTAGAATCCCCGGGAGCTTCCAGAACACTCGAGAGCCGCCAGAGAGGGGCCACAGGGGGGCCACACATGGGGCTAGCGCGGCCCAGGCCCTGGCCGCGCCGCCCTATTGTCTGGTGGCCACAGACCCCTTCTGAAGCCGCCTCTTCGCCTATATAAAGGTCCCTGACCTAAAACTTCGATAAAAAAAGCTACGGTACGAGAAACCATCCAGAGCCGCCGCCATCGCGAAGCCAAGATCTGGGGGACAGGAGTCTCTATTCCGGCATGCCGCCGGGACGGGGAAGTGCCCCCGGAAGGCTTCTCCATCATCACCACCGCCATCTTCATCACCGCTGCTGTCTCCCATGAGGAGGGAGTAGTTCTCCATCGAGGCTAAGGGCTGTACCGGTAGCTATGTGGTTAATCTCTCTTCCTATGTACTTCAATACAATAATCTCATGAGCTGCCTTACATGATTGAGATTCATATGATGATGCTTGTAATCTAGATGTCATTATGCTAGTCAAGTGGATTTTACTTATGTGATCTCCGGAGACTCCTTGTCCCACGTGTGTAAAGGTGACAGTGTGTGCACCGTGTGGGTCTCTTAGGCTATATTTCACAGAATACTTATTCACTGTTATGAATGGCATAGTGAAGTGCCTATTTATATCTCTTTATGATTGCAATGTGTTTTGTATCACAATTTATCTGTGTGCTACTCTAGTGATGTTATTAAAGTAGTTTATTCCTCCTGCACGGTGTAATGGTGACAGTGTGTGCATCGTGTAGTACTTGGCGTAGGCTATGATTGTGATCTCTTGTAGATTATGAAGTTAACTATTGCTATGATAGTATTGATGTGATCTATGCCTCCTTTCGTAGCGTGAAGGTGACAGTGTGCATGCTATGTTAGTACTTGGTTTGGTTATGTTGATCTGTTGTGCACTCTAAGGTTATTTAAATATGAACATCGAATATTGTGGAGCTTGTTAACTCCGGCATTGAGGGTTCGTGTAATCCTACACAGTTAGTGGTGTTCATCATCCAACAAGAGAGTGTAGAGTCTAGCATCTATCTATTTATTCTGTTATGTGATCAATGTTGAGAGTGTCCACTAGTGAAAGTATGATCCCTAGGCCTTGTTCCTAAATACTGCTATCGCTGCTTGTTTACTGTTTTACTGCATCTCTACTACCCGCAATATTACCACCATCAACCACACGCCAGTCCTGGATAGCAAAGCACTTTTCTGGTGCCGTTGCTACTGCTCATATTTATTCATACCACCTGTATTTCACTATCTCTTCGCCGAACTAGTGCACCTATTAGGTGTGTTGGGGACACAAGAGACTTCTTGCTTTGTGGTTGCAGGGTTGCATGAGAGGGATATCTTTGACCTCTTCCTCCCTGAGTTCGATAAACCTTGGGTGATCCACTTAAGGGAAACTTGCTGCTGTTCTACAAACCTCTGCTCTTGGAGGCCCAACACTGTCTACAAGAATAGAAGCTCCCGTAGACATCAAGCACTTTTCTGGCGCCGTTGCCGGGGAGGAAAGGTAAAAGGCACTCATACTTCGGTTCCAGGTAACAGTACTTTTCTGGCGCCATTGTGTGAGTGTTCGAAGCTATTTTCTTTAGATCCTGCAATTGCATCTTTTTGTTTCTTGTTTACACTAGTAAGGCATAATGGACAACAATGAGCTTCTTATTCTATTTCCTGATTTAAGACATGGATGGTTTGATCCGAAAATTAAAAAACCCATGGAACATATTAGTATGAACACTTTGAACACTATTGTTGCTAATGATATGGAAAATTCTAAGCTTGGGGAAGCTGGTTTTGATGAGCATGATCTTTTTAGTCCCCCAAGCATTGAGGAGAAAATTTACTTTGATGATACTTTGCCTCCTATTTATGATGATTATAATGATAGTAGCCTTTTGGTGCCACCTACTATGGAGGATAAATTTGATTATGATTACAATATGCCTCCTATATTTAATGATGAGAATAATAATGATAGCTACTTTGTTGAATTTGCTCCCACTATTACTAATAAAATTGATTATGCTTATGTGGAGAGTAATAATTTTATGCATGAGACTCATGATAAGAATGCTTTATGTGATAGTTATATTGTTGAATTTGCTCATGATGCTACTGGACATTATTATGAGAGAGGAAAATATGGTTGTAGAAATTTTCATGTTACTAAAACACCTCTCTATGTGCTGAAATTTTTGAAGCTACACTTGTTTTATCTTTCTATGCTTGTTGCATTATGCTTCTTGAACTTGTTTATTTACAAGATTCCTTTGCATAGGAAGCATGTTAGACTTAAATGTGTTTTGAATTTGCCTCTTGATGCTCTCTTTTTGCTTCAAATACTATTTCTTGCGAGTGCATCATTAAAACTGCTGAGCCCATCTTAATGGCTATAAAGAAAGAACTTCTTGGGAGATAACCCATGTGTTTATTTTGCTACAGTAACTTTGTTTTATATTTGTGTCTTGGAAGTTGTTACTACTGTAGCAACCTCTCCTTATCTTAAATTTTTTTTGCATTGTTGTGCCAAGTAAAGTCTTTGATAGTAAGGTTCATACTAGATTTGGATTACTGCGCAGAAACAGATTTCTTGCTGTCACGAATCTGGGCCTAATTCTCTGTAGGTAACTCAGAAAATTATGCTAATTTACGTGAGTGATCCTCAGATGTGTACGCAACTTTCATTCAATTTGAGCATTTTCATTTGAGCAAGTCTGGTGCCTCAATAAAATTCGTCTTTACGGACTGTTCTGTTTTGACAGATTCTGCCTTTTATTTCGCATTGCCTCTTTTGCTATGTGGGATGGATTTCTTTCTTCCATTGACTTCCAGTAGCTTTAAGCAATGTCCAGAAGTGTTAAGAATGATTGTGTCACCTCTGAACATGTGAATTTTTGATTGTGCACTAACCCTCTAATGAGTTGTTTTGAGTTTGGTGTGGAGGAAGTTTTCAAGGGTCAAGAGAGGAGGATGATATACTACGATCAAGAAGAGTGAAAAGTCTAAGCTTGGGGATGCCCCGGTGGTTCATCCCTGCATATTTCAAGAAGACTCAAGCATCTAAGCTTGGGGATTCCCAAGGCATCCCCTTCTTCATCAACAAATTATCAGGTTCCTTCTCTTGAAACTATATTTTTATTCGGTCACATCTTATGTACTTTACTTGGAGCGTCTGTTTGTTTTTGTTTTTGTTTTGTTTGAATAAATGCTTGTGTGGGAGAGAGACACGCTCCGCTGGTTCATAGGAACACATGTGTTCTTAGCCTTTAATTTTCATGGCGAAGGTTGAAACTGCTTCGTTAATTTGTTATATGGTTGGAATCGGGAAATGCTACATGTAGTAATTTGTAAAATGTCTTGGATAATGTGATACTTGGCAATTGTTGTGCTCATGTTTAAGCTCTTGCATCATATACTTTGCACCTATTAATGAAGAAATACATAGAGCATGCTAAAATTTGGTTTGCATAATTGGTCTCTCTAAGGTCTAGATAATTTCTAGTATTGAGTTTGAACAACAAGGAAGACGGTGTAGAGTCTTATAATGTTTACAATATGTCTTTTATGTGAGTTTTGCTGCACCGCTTCATCCTTGTGTTTGTTTCAAATAACCTTGCTAGCCTAAACCTTGTATCGAGAGGGAATACTTCTCATGCATCCAAAATCCTTGAGCCAACCACTATGCCATTTGTGTCCACCATACCTACCTACTACATGGTATTTCTCCGCCATTCCAAAGTAAATTGCTTGAGTGCTACCTTTAAATTTCTATCCTCTACCTTTGCAATATATAGCTCATGGAACAAATAGCTTAAAAACTATTGTGGTATTGAATATGTACTTATGCACTTTATCTCTTATTAAGTTGCTTGTTGTGCGATAACCATGTTCCTGGGGACGCCATCAACTACTCTTTGTTGAATATCATGTGAGTTGCTATGCATGTTCGTCTTGTCTGAAGTAAGGGAGATTTACCACTAAAATGGTTAGAGCATGCATAATGTTAGAGAAGAACATTGGGCCGCTAACTAAAGCCATGATCCATGGTGGAAGTTTCAGTTTTGGACAAATATCCTCAATCTCATATGGGAAAATTAATTGTTGCTACATGCTTATGCATAAAAGAGGAGTCCATTATCTGTTGTCTATGTTGTCCCGGTATGGATGTCTAAGTTGAGAATAATCAATAGCGAGAAATCCGATGCGAGCTTTCTCCTTAGACCTTTGTACAGGCGGCATAGAGGTACCCCTTTGTGACACTTGGTTAAAACATGTGTATTGCAATGATAATCCAGGTAATCCAAGCTAATTAGGACAAGGTGCGGGCACTATTAGTATACTATGCATGAGGCTTGCAACTTGTAGGATATAATTTACATAACACATATGCTTTATTACTACCGTTGACAAAATTGTTTCCTGTTTTCAAAATAAAAGCTCTAGCACAAATATAGCAATCGATGCTTTCCTCTTTGAAGGACCTTTCTTTTACTTTTATGTTGAGTCAGTTCACCTATCTCTCTCCACCTCAAGAAGCAAACACTTGTGTGAACTGTGCATTGATTCCTACATACTTGCATATTGCACTTGTTATATTACTTTGCATTGACAACTATCCATGAGATATACATGTTACAAGTTCAAAGCAACCACTGAAACTTCATCTTCCTTTGTGTTGCTTCAATACCTTTACTTTGAATTATTGCTTTATGAGTTAACTCTTATGCAAGACTTATTGATGCTTGTCTTGAAGTACTATTCATGAAAAGTCTTTGCTATATGATTCAATTGTTTACTCATGTCATTTACATTGTTTTGATCGCTGCATTCATTACGTATGCTTACAATAGTATGATCAAGGTTATGATGGCATGTCACTCCAGAAATTATCTTTGTTATCGTTTACCTGCTCGGGACGAGCAGGAACTAAGCTTGGGGATGCTGATACGTCTCCGACATATCGATAATTTCTTATGTTCCATGCCACATTATTGATGATATCTACATGTTTTATGCATACTTTATGTCATATTTATGCGTTTTCCGGAACTAACCTATTGACGAGATGCCGAAGGGCCAGTTCCTGTTTTCTGCTGTTTTTGGTTTCAGAAATCCTAGTAAGGAAATATTCTCGGAATTGGACGAAATCAACGCCCAGCATCTTAGAATCCCCGGGAGCTTCCAGAACACTCGAGAGCCGCCAGAGAGGGGCCACAGGGGGGCCACACATGGGGCTGGCGCGGTCCACGCCCTGGCTGCGCCGCCCTATTGTCTGGTGGCCCCAGACCCCTTCTGACACCGCCTCTTCGCCTATATAAAGGTCCCTGACCTAAAACTTCGATAAAAAAAAGCCACGGTACGAGAAACCATCCAGAGCCGCCGCCATCGCGAAGCCAAGATCTGGGGGACAGGAGTCTCTGTTCCGACACGCCGCCGGGACGGGGAAGTGCCCCCGGAAGGCTTCTCCATCATCACCACCGCCATCTTCATCACCGCTGCTGTCTCCCATGAGGAGGGAGTAGTTCTCCATTGAGGCTAAGGGCTGTACCGGTAGCTATGTGGTTAATCTCTCTTCCTATGTACTTCAATACAATAATCTCATGAGCTGTCTTACATGATTGAGATTCATATGATGATGCTTGTAATCTAGATGTCATTATGCTAGTCAAGTGGATTTTACTTATGTGATCTCCGGAGACTCCTTGTCCCACGTGTGTAAAGGTGACAGTGTGTGCACCGTGTGGGTCTCTTAGGCTATATTTCACAGAATACTTATTCACTGTTATGAATGGCATAGTGAAGTGCTTATTTATATCTCTTTATGATTGCAATGTGTTTTGTATCACAATTTATCTGTGTGCTACTCTAGTGATGTTATTAAAGTAGTTTATTCCTCCTGCACGGTGTAATGGTGACAGTGTGTGCATCATGTAGTACTTGGCGTAGGCTATGATTGTGATCTCTTGTAGATTATGAAGTTAACTATTGCTATGATAGTATTGATGTGATCTATGCCTCCTTTCGTAGCGTGAAGGTGACAGTGTGCATGCTATGTTAGTACTTGGTTTGGTTATGTTGATCTGTTGTGCACTCTAAGGTTATTTAAATATGAACATCGAATATTGTAGAGCTTGTTAACTCCGGCATTGAGGGTTCGTGTAATCCTACACAGTTAGTGGTGTTCATCATCCAACAAGAGAGTGTAGAGTCTAGCATCTATCTATTTATTCTGTTATGTGATCAATGTTGAGAGTGTCCACTAGTGAAAGTATGATCCCTAGGCCTTGTTCCTAAATACTGCTATCGCTGCTTGTTTACTGTTTTACTGCATCTCTACTGCCCGCAATATTACCACCATCAACCACACGCCAGTCCTGGATAGCAAAGCACTTTTCTAGTGCCGTTGCTACTGCTCATATTTATTCATACCACCTGTATTTCACTATCTCTTCGCTGAACTAGTGCACCTATTAGGTGTGTTGGGGACACAAGAGACTTCTTGCTTTGTGGTTGCAGGGTTGCATGACAGGGATATCTTTGACCTCTTCCTCCCTGAGTTCGATAAACCTTGGGTGATCCACTTAAGGGAAACTTGCTGCTGTTCTACAAACCTCTGCTCTTGGAGGCCCAACACTGTCTACAAGAATAGAAGCTCCCGTAGACATCAAACATCACGCAGCTCAGTTGGACTTTTAATAGAACCAGGAGGCAAATTATTATACCAAGTTTTAGCATCATCCTTTAATGAGAAAGGAAAAAAATTAGCGACAAAGTAAGTACGCATCTTGATATCATCAGAAAACAAGCTACTCATAGAAGAAAGTTCAATCATGTGTTCTACAGCACTTTCTTTTTCAGTACCACAAAAGGGTGCTTTCTCTACAATAGCTATATGAGATATATCAAGAGAAAAATCATAATCTTTATCCTTAATGCATATAGGAGATGTGGCAAATTCAGGATCAGGAGATAGCTTATGTCTAACAGTATATTGTGCGAGAAACTTTTTAATTTTTCTTGCATCAGCAGTAGCATTGCATCTATTAATAAAATCATCATTAAGCTCCACATAATCCTCATCAGGATCATCACTAGAATAATCAAGTTCAGGTGAATTAACAGGTGTAGCAGCATTAGGAGTTTCAGCATTTTCAATTTGTCCAGACCTAACAATTGTAGCATCTAGAAAGGATCCCAATGAACCACTATCATCAAGCACAGCAGAAATATTATCAATATTATGAGAGTTTTCAGATTCAGCAGAAGTACCAGCAAGTGAAGCTTGCGGCGGTGAAACAAGTTGACTTATCACAGATGGTGAATCAAGTGTAGCAGAGGTACTCACAGTTGTACCTTTTCTTGTAGTGGATGGTAATATGGCGACTTTAGGATCGCGAGTTTTACCCATGATGGAGAATTTGCAGCGAACAATATCAATCCAAGTGAACTTCCAAATAAAGCTATGCTCCCCGGCAACGGCGCCAGAAAACAGTCTTGATGACCCACAAGTATAGGGGATCGCAGCAGTCTTCGCGGGTAGTAAAACCCAATTTATTGATTCGACACAAGGGGAGACAAAGAATACTTGAAAGCCTTAACATCGGAGTTGTCAATTCAGCTGCACCTGGAAACAGACTTGCTCGCAAGAGTTTATCAGTAGTAACAGTTTTATAGCAGTAGCAGTAGTGAAATAGTAGCAGCAGAGTAGTAGAGAAAGCAGTAGTGATTATAGTAAACAGCAGGATTAAAATACTGTAGGCACGGGGACGGATAACGGGCGTTGCATGGATGAGAGAAACCCATGTAACAATCATAGCAGGGCATTTGCAGATAATAATAAAACGGTGTCTAAGTACAAAGCAATCAATAGGCATGTGTTCCAAATATAGTCGTACGTGCTCGCAATGAGAAACTTGCACAACATCTTTTGTCCTACCAGCCGGTGGCAGCCGGGCCTCAAGGGAATCTACTGGATATTAAGGTACTCCTTTTAATAGAGTACCGGAGCAAAGCATTAACACTCCGTGAACACATGTGATCCTCACATCACTACCATCCCCTCCGGTTGTCCCGATTTCTGTCACTTCGGGGCCATTGGTTCCGGATAGCGACATGTGTATACAACTTGCAGGTAAGATCATAAACAATGAATATCATGATGAAACAATAACATGTTCAGATCTGAGATCATGGCACTCGGGCCCTAGTGACAAGCATTAAGCATAACAAGTTGCAACAATATCATCAAAGTACCAATTACGGACACTAGGCACTATGCCCTGACAATCTTATGCTATTACATGACCAATCTCATCCAATCCCTACCATCCCCTTCGGCCTACAGCGGGGGGAATTACTCACACATGGATGGGGGAAACATGGCTGGTCGATGGAGAGGCATCGGTGGTGATGATGGCGATGATCTCCTCCAATTCCCCGTCCCGGCGGAGTGCCAGAACGGAGACTTCTGGCTCCTGAGACGGAGTTTCGTGATGTGGCGGTGTTCTGGAGGGTTTCTGGCGACTTCGGCTTCTCGGTCGCGATTTTTAGATCGAAACACCTTAAGTAGTCCAGAGGAGGGCGTCGGAGGCCAGCCGAGGGGGCCAGACGCTAGGGCGGCGCGCCCCCCTCCTGGGCCGCGCCGGCCTAGTGTCTGGGGCCCTCGGGCCTCCACCTGGCTTGCCCTTCTGGCTCCGTGAGTCTTCTGGAAAAATAAGACCTTTCGCATAAATTCCGAGGATTTTCCTGAAAGTTGGATTTCTGCACAAAAACGAGACACCAGAACAGTTCTGCTGAAAACAGCGTTAGTCCACGTTAGTTGTATCCAAAACACACAAATTAGAGGCAAAACAATAGCAAAAGTGTTCGGGAAAGTAGATACGTTTTGGACGTATCACTCCACCACAAGATCTGAATCACCATAGCAAATGATCCGGTGCGCACCGATTTCTTTTGCGACTTTGAGTCCATGGATCAGAGCCTCATACTCAGCTACATTGTTTGATGCTCTGAAGTGCACCTGTAAAACATACCGGAGATGGTCTCCCTTTGGTGAAGTAAGTACTACACCGGCACCTAGACCTTCCTTGAGCCTGGACCCGTCAAAGTGCATCTTCCAGTATTCTATCTTTTGTTCCGGTGGCTTATATTGCATTTCTGCCCAATCAACCAAGAAATCAGCTAAAGCTTGAGATTTTATGGCATCTCTTCTTTCGTATTCCGGTACGTACGGGGATATCTAAATCGCCCACTTGGCAATTCTGCCACTTGCATCTTTGTTACACATAATATCTGAAATGGGTGCCTCGCTCACCACCTTCATGGGATGTTCTTCAAAGTAGTGCTTGAGTTTTGTGGCTGCCATGAACACGCCATAAGTCATTTTTTGGAAGTGAGGGTAGTTTTGTTTTGAGAGGGAGAGCACCTCGCTCATGTAGTATACCGGTCGCTGCACGGTTTTTCCTTCCTCTTCTCTTTCAACTACAACCACCACACTCACAACCCGGTTTGTTGCTGCTATGTACAACAACATGGGCTCCCTTTCCAAAGGTGAAGCTAGTATAGGTGCAGTGGCTAGCATTGTTTTTAGTTCTTTGAACGCTGCATCTGCCTGAGGGGTCCAGACGAAAGTATCAGATTTTTTCATCAAAGCATAGAGGGGCAGAGCTTTTTCTCCCAACCTGCTTATAAACCGGCTTAGCGATGCCAAGCTTCCGGTAAACTTTTGCACATCTTTTAGATCGTGCGGTATGGTCATTCTTTCGATTGCCCGGATTTTTACCAGATTCACCTCAATGCCCCGGCTTGATACGAGGAAACCAAGCAACTTGCCGGCGGGGACACCAAAGGTGCACTTTGCCGGATTGAGTTTCATCCGGAACCTTCTTAGGTTATCAAACGTTTGCCTCAGATCATCGATCAAGGTTTCCTTGACCTTAGTTTTTATTACAACGTCATCTACGTAGACTTGCACGTTTTTTCCAATTTGATCATACAAACACTATTGCATACAGCGCTGGTACGTTGCACCAGCGTTGCGCAAACCGAAAGGCATAGTGACATAGCAATAAGCCCCGTGCGGGGTGATAAACACAGTTTTTATTTGATCTTCCTTTTTCAAAGGAATTTGGTGGAAACCGGAATAAGCATCCAGAAAAGACAACAGTTCACAACCGGCAGTGGAATCAATCACTTGATCGATCCGGGGTAACGAGAAAGGATCTTTTGGGCAAGCTTTGTTCAGGTTGGTGTAATCGATGCACATGCGCCATACCTTTGGAGCTTTTGCTTCAAGGTTCTCTTCTTTCTTCTTCTCGACCAGCACCGGATTGGCCAGCCACTCAGTATGCAGCACTTCCACGATGAAACCGGCAACCAACAACTTTGTCACCTCTTCTCCAATGATCTTTCTCCTGTCTTCAGCAAACCGGCACAACGGCCGCCTTACTGGCTTAGCATCCTTCCGGACGTTCAAAGAGTGCTCAGCCAGCTCCCTCGGAACTCCTAACAAGTCATCAGTAGACCAGGCAAAGATATTCCGATTCTCACGGAGGAAGCTGACGAGCGCGCTTTCCTATGCCTCACTGAGGCCAGCACCGATACGAACGGTACGCTCAGGGTAAGCCGGGTCTAGCATGATGTCTTTTGTTTCATTGGTTGGCTTGAATGCTGGTGTGCCCAAGTTTCCACTCATTGCCGCTAAACTCAACTGTGAGGATTGGGCCAGCGCAACTGCAGTTTGCATTCTTTTCTTTTCCTCTGCGATCACCAGCGATTCGGCCAGGTTGGATCCGGCGGAGGCGGTTTCCAGTGAGACTTTGTAGTTTCCCACCATGGTTAAGGGTCCACGAGGTGCCGGCATCTTCATCTTAAGATAGGTTGTATGAGTTGACGCCATAAAAGCTGCTAGTGCCGGTCTCCCCAGCAGTGCATGATAAGGGCTTTCCAGGTCCACTACCTCGAACAGAAGGTTTTCCACCCGGCAATTATCACGTCCACCAAATGAGACATCCACCCGGACTTTTCCCATGGGCGAACAAGATAAGCCCGGAACGATTCCGTGGAAAGTCGTGTGTGTCGGTTGCAGCATGTTCTCAGTTATCCCAAGCATGTGCATAGTGTGCCGGTACATGATGTTTATGCTGCTCCCATTGTCTATCAGCACCTTGCTGAATTTGACTCGAGCTGTTGGCCCATGCATGATAGGGTCCACAACCAGGGCGTAACCACCCGGATTAGGCATTATTTTCGGGTGATCCTTAAACGACCAGCTAATTTCTTGATCAGACCAGAGCATGTATTTTGGAACTGCCGGCATCACCGCGTTCACTTCCATGGAATGGTGTCGCAGGCTTTGTTTATCTGTTGGTTCAGTAACAAACACAACACAGCACAAAGTCCGGATCATGATAAATGTTCCGGCCTAAAGGTGTCGGTGGAGGTGGTTGGCCATTGCCATCTCCCACCTGATGAACTTGTTGTGGTGGAGGCCGGTTTGGCTGAGGTTGTACCGGTATGGCATTTGGTCCGGTAAGCGGGGGTGGTGGTGGTAGTTTCCCGACATCTTTTGCTGTGCCTTGGCCCATCAATCTTTTGGTCCAAGTACAATCTTTTGTCAAATGGTTTGCCGGCCTCCCGGGGTTTGGTGTGTGCCACCGGCATGGCTGGTCCATAGCGGATTCCATGGTGTACCTTTCATCACTTTGCCACGGCTTCTTTTCAACCCACTATTTCTTTGGACCCGCCCATGGCTGCGATCCGGTTTTCTGCCTTTGGCTTCCGCTGGCGCCGAAATTATCCTGCACCGCGGCTACTTGCTGTGGACCATACCTTCGATCCGGAAACTCTTCCCTTCGTTTGTTTTGCCTGTTATCCCGGTATTGTTCTTGGCGTTGCTGAGGCTGGTTTATTTGTTCCGGCTCAGCTTGTACTGCCGGTTGCATTGGGTCTCCCAATGCGTAGCTATCTGCCACACGTATCATTTCTGCCAAAGTTGTCGGCATGTTTCTCTGTAGCTTTTGCCACAAAGGTGAACCTCTTCTGCACCCGTTGCAAAACCAAGCAATGGCTTGTGCCTCAATCACCCCTTCACAGGAGTTTTTTGTGGAGTTCCACCGGGTTAGGTAATCTCGATCTGTTTCATTGGAGCGCTGCACGCGTAAAGCGAGCTGCTGCGGCCTGTTTGGCCTCCGGTAGGTACTACTGAAGTTGCTTACAAAGGCCTCCTCAAAGTGCAGCCAGCCATTTATGCTTCCTGCTGGCAAATTGTTTAGCCAGATGCGCGCTGATCCTACCAGGAAAGATGGTACAATTCTTACGGCCCAGCGCCGGTTTCCTCCACCAGTGACGGTTCCTCCGCCACCGGCAACATATACTGCGGTCACGTAATCTGTGAGCCAGTCTTCCGGCTTGGTGGTGCCATCGTAAGTTTTAGTGTCGCGGGGCAACGTGAAATTGCAACCGGTGGTTCCTCTCTCATGATCCTTGGGCAAAAACACTTGGGGCCTGGAGGACCTTCTACCTCCACTATTTCAGACAAGTACACCCTATCCAGCCTGTGCCTCGCATCCCGGTCTGGTAGGCATCTTTCGCCTAATCGATCTCCCAATGGATTCCGGTAAGCTGCAATTCTCTCAGCTCCTGAATCAACCTCTTCATATCTTTCCGGTACCGCGGCTCTTGCCTGCCGGTACCTTGGCGGAGGCATTTCCTCTTCCACGTACGCTGCTCTTGCAGCGCAAATTTTTTTCCCACTTTCTTCTCTGCCAGCATAATCTCTTACGGCGTAACCGTTTCCGGCATAAACACCTGTTGCCCCTTGATTTTTCCTACCGGTCTCGTACCGCCCGGCTTGTTGTTTTTCGGCAAGTACCGGATCGTACACAGTCATTTGCTGTGCATTCATTTTTTCTTTTCTCTTGTCCGGATGGGGGGACAACGCCTGCCCATGGGACTTACTTCCGGCATTCTTTGTGGAACGCATAGATTTTGATGCTGCAGCCTTGTTTACTTTTGCGAGTTGCTTAGCATTTTGCTGCTCAATCATGTCAAGCAACTCCCTAACACGATCTTGTTGTTTTGCCAACGCATCTCCGGTAAGCGACTCACATAGCTGTACCGCAGCCCTAGCAGCTTTGATGGTTTTATCCGGACTACTGTATTTCGGTCTCTCTACGATGCTTACAGATGCAGAGGCACTCTTTCCGGTAAGAATTTCCTTGCGCAAATCCTGATCTAGATTACGAGCTCTAAGCCTGTTTTCCGGTTGCCTAGCCGGGTGAGCGCTAACATAAGCAAAACCATGGGCAGCGTTATACTCACGTAGGGTTAGGTTCAGCTCGCGCTGCGCCCGGATGACGTCCTCGCCCTTGGAGAGCAACTTCTGGCGCTGCACCTCCAGCTCCGCCTGAGCCGCTGCCGGATCAACGTTCTGCGCGATGGGCGTGGCGAGGACGCTCATCGCCGCTTGAAGTGGAGTTTTCGGTAGCACCGCGGAGGCGCCCGCAACCACCTGGTCACGACGGTCGGCGGCTTGGCCGTGCGCGTGGACTTCGTCGGTCCAGCGCCTTCCGCCACAGCTCCTTTGCCGGCGTCGCCTGTGCCAACGACCAGCACCTCGACGCTGCCGGCGGCGCGGCCGCTGGGAAGCGCAGATCTTGGCGGGTCCGGAGCCACCAGCACCGGCGAGAGGTACTGGCGCTCGGGGACGGTGTCGTAGTAGACGCGGAAGCTCCCGAGCTCGACGGTGTGCTTCTTCTTGGGGTACTTACCGCCGCTGGCAAAGTAGCCTGTGTTGTCGTTGATGAAGTCCATGTCGAGGACGCGGTCGACGAGCGCGGTGAAGACACGCTCGCCGTCGATGGTGAGGAGGCCCGCCCGAATATGAACTCCAGCAAGCGCAGCTGCTGGCCCCATGGTGGGCGCCAACTGTCGTCGTGGTGAACAGACAGATGCCATGGGATGGCTTAAGTTGGGGCCGAATGTGCGCTAGAGGATTCGGGGGAGGGTTTTGGTAAAGGTGGAGAGGATTTTCAGATGAACTGCTCAAGAACAAGGCCTAGACAAGAGGAAGAAGAAGAAGAAGATGAACACAAGAGCCAACTCCTCCTCAGACCTTTCTATTATCTCCTCAAGCAAGATTATAGGTTTTCTCTCAGTACATTCCCTTCTCTCTCTGCTCATGCCCGCGAAGGGCTGTGCCCCCTCTCCTTATATAGGGGAGAGGGTGGCTTACAGGGGAAGAAACCCTAGGAAACCCTAATGGCATCTTTGACTAGACAAACTACTTTACAAAGTTACTTTATTCATAGGTGACGCCGGTATCTTCTTTAATCAAGGAAGCTGACGTCCTCCGGTTGCTTTTGGTGTCACCTTCCTCTTTGGCGCCAGGGCTTCGTTTAAAGCTACTTTGCCTAGGTCATCTTTGTCCTCTAGCTCTGGAGAGAATCTTTGACCAGTCTTGCCAACGTGTTACAGTGCACATCTTACCGGTCTTCCGGTGTCTTCTTAGTTTATACCGGTACACCCCTCTTTGGGATACCGGTACAGGCTAACTTAGCCCAAGGCTTAACTTCAAGCTCCGGAATAAACATTAAACCGGTATCTTGATGGCTCAACCCATCCGGTTTGGCATGCCTTTGGCATACCGGGGGTCATCCCCCCAACAGCAACAACCTAGCGTGCTCTTTATTTCTAAACAAGCGTTTCAGCCGTGGTATTATAGGAGCATACCACATAACCTTGGCAGGAACCCTCTTCCTGGGGTGCTCGCCCTCAACATCACCAGGGTCATCTCGTCTGATCTTATACCGCAATGCAGTGCACACCGGACATGCATCCAAATTCTCGTACTCACCGCGGTAGAGGATGCAGTCATTAATGCATGCATGTATCTTTTGCACATCTAATCCTAGAGGGCAGACAATCTTCTTCGCTTCGTACGTACTGGCGGGCAATTCGTTACCCCTTGGAAGCTTCCTCTTAATTATTGTCAGCAACTTTCCAAATCCTGAGTCAGTGACACTGTTCTCTGCCTTCCATTGCAACAATTCCAGTGTGCTGCCTAGCTTTTTATGGCCATCTTCGCAAGTTGGGTATAACAATTTGTTGTGATCTTCTATCATCTTGTCAAAGGCCAACCTTTCCTTTTCAGTTTCACATTCTCTCTTTGCATCAGCAATGGCCCGACCAAGATCATCATCAACAGGCTCATCTGGTGCCTCTTGATCTTCTACTTCATTGTCTTCATTGCCTTCTGCAGTATCATCGTATTCAGGGAAATTGGGATAACCGTCATCATCCTCTTCCTCTTCTTCATTGTCTTCCATCATAACCCCTCTTTCTCTGTGCTTTGTCCAACAATAGTAACTGGGCATGAAACCATCCCGCATAAGGTGGCCGTGAATGGTACTCGAGTGAGCGTAATTTACGGTATTCTTGCAGTTGACACATGGACAATACATGAAGCCACCATGTTGGTTTGCCTCAGTCACGGCCATAAAATTACTCAGGCCCG
The DNA here is from genome assembly GCF_019359855.2 of Lolium perenne. Taxonomy (NCBI): domain Eukaryota; kingdom Viridiplantae; phylum Streptophyta; class Magnoliopsida; order Poales; family Poaceae; genus Lolium; species Lolium perenne. The sequence goes on along the minus strand of NC_067250.2, from coordinate 210,549,146 downwards.
AAGTGAACTCGTCAAAGCGTCAATCAATGTACATCCATTGACGATTCATCTGCATGATATAATTAAGCTGATCAAAACCATTACAGAACATCACAATGTATATATACACATGCATTTTATCAATTACAGATGCAAAGGATAAAGTTGTTAACCTCGATGGAGAAGAAAAAAGCAAGTTAAGTGTGGCTTGATTTGTGTAAACTCAAGTGACAAATCCTCTTAAGCATTTCATCGAACACCTCTTGTGCATGTGAAGAAGAGAGCAAAGCAATACACCTCTTGTGAAGAAAGTGAAAAAATGGCTAAGTGTGGCTCACACTTGGGCAGGGGCAAGGTTATATAGCCAGATTGGGGACTTTGTCCCGGTTTGTAATACAAACCGGGTCCAAAGGGTGGGCCTTTAGTCCTGGTTTGTACTACAAACCGGGACTAAAGGTTTCCGAGGCCTGACACGGCCTACCGCACCCTGCCGCCGACCCTCTAGTCCCGGTTTGTAGTACAAACCGGGACTAAAGGCCGCTAACGGACAGGCGCCAACGAGTGGGGTCGCCCACCGCGAAACGAACTGGGACCAATGCCCCCCATTGGTCCCGGTTTGGTTCAGAACGGGGACATTTGCTCCCAGGGGCTTGGGACCAAAGGCCTCTTCTCCACTAGTGTTACCTAAATGATACATTTTCATACTCTAAAAAATCTTATATAAAACTTTAAAACTTCTACCATGGCTTATTTATTTTAAAAAATTCAGCACTTTATTAATCAAAAAACGAAAAAAAGATCACTCTTTCCCCCACCCCCTCTTCCCCTCCCTTCTCCCGTGAGTTGAGAGTCTCCCGAGTGAGGCCGGGCCGATCCCGAGCCCTCTCCAGCGGCCTCGCCGGCCGGAGATGGTGGAGGAGAGGCATCGGAGTAGTGTTTAGGTGTAGATCTAGGTTGTTTGTCCATGTGCCTGTAGTTTGGAGTAGGGTAGCAGATCTTTCTGGCCAGATCTGGTACATCCGGGAGCGGTGGATTCTACTTCTCTGGCGGTCGGAGACGACGGCGGCTACCCCGGCTCCGGGGATCTCCGAAAATAAGGTCAGTGGATCACCTCTAGTTTGGGGCGGTGCTCTGCTTTGCTCTCTTCTTTCGGCCTGCCGTGGCGGCGAGGGGATGAGAAGAAGAAGCGGCGGCGGGCCTGAAGAGGGAGGAGGTCGAGGATCCTCTGCTCTGCCGCATAGGCGCAGCGGCAGACGGTCGAGGAGAGAAGGCATCGCCAGGCTTCCAAGGTGGAAGACGGCTGATGCTTTTCTTGATGCGAGCCCTCAGTTCCATAAGCGCAGGAATGGCCAGCTTGATGTGTGCTTGAAGAAGAAGGTGCTTCTTCCGCTGGCCGGCCGTGGCGGCGAGGAGTGGAAGAGATGTTGCCTTTCTTCCTCAGCATCTGTCAGGTGGTGGATCGGGTTTTGGCTGCAGCTTCGAGCTTCGTGGGTTCTTCTCCAAGCTTATCTTCTTCGCCCACCTCCTCCTACCCGTGGCAGGTGTGGTGAGTTTGATGGTGGGTCGTTCTGCATCGCTGGTATTGGCAAAGAATCCTCTGCTGCAAGCAGCGCCAAACAGCAGTGGAGTTGGGATGCGATTTTCTGGAGCACCACCTCGACGGCGGGTAAGAGTCGTCCGACATCCAAGGCCTTTTCATGGCCTATCCAAAAGCCGGTGTAGAACTCTGGCAAAAGTTCAACCTCCATTGTGAGGCCCCTCTTGAGGTCAGCTCCCGCATACTACGTTTGCATAGCAGCAAGTGGTTTCGTCCCCGCTGCTAGGCACGACGGCGGCGATGCTGAACTCTGGCTCGGCGGTGGAGAAAGAGGAGGGTCGGATTGCGTTTTAACATCTTTTACTGAGGTCTTTTCTGCAACTACTGGGGACCTATATGTTCTTTCCTTTCTTATGGGGTCCTTTGTAATATCTTGTACATCCACTGTTTGGTATTAATGTGATGCTTCCTGGCCCTTCGGGGCGCTCCTTGTTCAAAAAAAAATTAATCAAAAATCATCAATACAAAGTTTGTCACGGATAAAATCCGGAGCACTATCATGGAAGGAAATACTACCATAAATATTGCCGAACTCTAAAACCTTCTAAAACTTTAAAACTTCTACTATGGCTTAATTATTTTTAAAAACTCAGCACTTTATTAATAAAACGAGTATCAGCAGAGGGAGGAGCCCCTACGGTATTTATATTAGGGATTTCTATTTTCGTGCCCCTGGTTCGTTAGTTGTACTCAGTTTTCCCCAGCCTCTTAGTTTTTCCTCAGTTTTCCCCTCCCTCTAGTTTGAAACCCGTCGCAGACGCTCAGACGGGAGGGTTGCCGTCTGGTCAGAGGCCTTCACCGTTACCGGTGACGGCTAGGGAGCCACGTTGGTGTTGAATTGACCGTTTCTTTCGAACTGTGTTGACTGTTGACTGGAGGAGCTCACCCAAAGCTTTCCACTCCGCCCGATACTGGAGGAGCTCACACACCGCCCCTCCGCCGCCACGCCGTCCTGCCCTCCTACCTTATGGCGTCGTCCGCCGCCGAGCCGCCCCCGTCCCCACCACCACCACCGGGAGGCGGAGAGGGCTCCGCCTCCACCAGATCTGGATCTACCCCTTTCGTAGAGTTTGTATGTCCATCTGGTGTGCCAAATGTTCGCGTCAACCGCGGAGAAGATTGGGAATCGGAGGGATCTAACGCATGGATTCCATCTGGGTAAGCATCGTCTGCCTATGTGAATTAACAGTAGGCAGTTTTTGAGCGCCAATCGTTGTTGCTCAACTAACTGCGTTGCTTTTCGAATAGGATTGATCCAGCGCTGGCTTTTCGGCTGGTGGCTAGGCTGGATTCTAGCTATACGCGTGATTCTAAACGCTATAAGAATGGGTTTTTCTTCCCTGCGGTGGTTGCAACCACCATCTCGTTGAGGGATTTGAAAGCTAACATCTGCGGTCGATGCAATTTGGAGCTCTTACGACGCAGTTCATTTCGAATATTTCAACACGGAGGGAAGATTTGTTCCACTAATTTCCGACGACGATGCGGGAATTCTTTTTGCTTTGAATGCTTCTTGCCGGTTCGGTAAAATTCGTATCCATGTGGACGGGGGCCGGGCATCATCTCTCTCTGGTGCTGGGGCATCATCGGTGGTCGGGCATCATGTCTCTCTACTGCTGCTGCCTCTTCTAACAGTGTGCGCCGCGGCGCTCCTTGTAGGTCCACAGCAGCACCATCTGTCCCCAGTGCTAGTGGTAGCCAGATCGTTCGTACGGTCATTGTGGAGGACGATGCAGACATTGAGGATCAGCCTCCTCAAGATGATGAGGATGAGTTGATGTTTCCTGAATTGGTAGATCGATGCGATGGCAGGCAATGGAGGATCAATACATGGAAGATATTGCTTTTGGTGCCAGATTTGATGACACTGATGATGAAGAGAAGAATGAGAATGATGACAGCCTCGTTTTAGCCGATTACGAAGGTGAAGACTTGCCTACAATTGAGTGGAGCAGGGAGAATCCCGACTTGTAGAAGGCACCGTGTTTCAAACGATGATGGACTGCCGTAATGCAATTACTACATATCACATTCTCACTAAGAATAATTTTGAGGTTGTTAAAAGTGAGCCAGGTAGGTTCACAATTAAATGCCCATACCCAAGGTGTAGGTTTAGGCTGCATGCATCCACAATGCGCGAAGCAGCTTGGTTCAGGTACTACGCCAACCGGTTGTGTATTTAGATCACGGTGTAAAATTTGTTATCTATTACTGACATCCCTTATCATTATGTTTCAGGTAAAGAAGAATAAGGAGATCCATAGGTGTCCACCTCTAGGGGAGAGCCGAGCTGAAAACAAAGCTAGCGAAGACTAGGTGGTTGGCGAGATATAATCCTAGATTGGCTGAGAGAAGATCCTTCACTTGGTCCAACGGCACTCGTAAAAAAGGTGGTTGAGAAGTATAAAATGGAAGTACCTTACATGAGGATGTTCTATGCAAAGGAAATGGCTCTTGACAAGATCAATGGTCCATGGAATGAAAGCTTTCGGTTGCTTTACACTTTCAAAGCTGAAGTGGAGATGGCTAGTCCGAGCAGTGTTGTAGCGATAGACAAGCATACGGTTCCCTACAAATTGAAAAGCGGGAAGGTAATGCACAAGGAATGTTTCAGAAGGGCTTTTGTTTGTTTCAAAGCTTGCTGGAAAGGCTTTTTGGACGGTTGCAGGCCTTATTTGGCCGTGGATGCATCAGCTCTTCATGGCAGGTTTAAAGGACAGCTAGTTGCTGCTCTGCAGTTGATGGACATAATTGGATGTTCCTGTTGCTTATGGGGTTTTGGAGGTTGAGTCATAGGAAAGTTGGACTTGGTTTCTGCAGAATTTGCGCGATCTTATAGGTCATCCACCAGGACTTGTTATCCACACAGACGCTTGCAAAGGTTTGGAGCCTGCGGTAGAAGCAGTATTCCCTGGAGTGGAGCATAGGGAATGTATGCGACACTTGGTACAAAATTTTACAAAGAAATTCAAGGGTAAAGTTTTCTTGACAACCTATGGCCAGCTTCATACACATGCAGCTCTAGGAAGCATCTGTTTCATTTGGATGTGTTGTATAAACAAAAACCTGGGGTGAAGGAGTACTTGGATGAACATCATGGTAGGGTGTGGTCAAGAAGCCAATTCAATGAAATTTGCAAGGTAGACTATGTAACAAGTAACCTTGCGGAGAGTTTCAATTCAAAGGTCAAGTCATTGAAAGGGCTTATCTTTGTGGCAAATATTTGATAAGATTAGGCAGATGATCATGATAAAGATCGATCTGCGTCAAAGAATTGCATCCACAAATTATGTTGGCCATCTCATGCTCCCATCTTTGATTAAGTCTTTGCATGAGAGGGCAAAACAATTGAGGATGCAATGCGTCAGAAAAGGAATGGAGGCTGAGGTAACCTACTCGGACGGTCAAAGCAGGCGGTGGAGGTATCCGATGAGTTTGGTTGATAGGACATGCCATTGTAGGGGATGGCAGATCCGTGGGATACCCTGCATACACGCATTGTTTTTCATGAGTGTTATAGGGGGTGAAGATGGTGAAGTTGATCAGTATGTGTCAGAGTATTTCTCTGTTGCCAAATTTAGGGCTGCATATGCTATGAATGTTCCTACCTTGTTGGGAAAAGACCAATGGATGAAAGTCGATCCGGGCTTCAAAGCTGTACTCTCCGGTATTGACTAGACCGGCGGGTAGGCCGAGGAAGAATAGGATCAGAGCTAGTGCAGAGGGTGGTGCACCGATTCGAAACGTAAGTGCAAACGTTGTGGAATCCCTGGACACATTGCTAGGATTTGTAAAAATGGAGTTGACCCAGCTTTTGGAATGGAAGATCAGGCGGGAGCGAAAATGCGAGAGGAGAATGAAGCAGCAATTCAACTTGAGATTGAAGCAACAATTCAACATGAGGTGATTGAAGCAGCAAATGCGAGAGGAGATTGAAGCGACGGTTCAACATGAGGAGATTGAAGCAGCAAATGCAGAGGAGATTGAAGCAGCAATTGAACATGAGGAGATTGAACCGATGGATCGAGAGCAGAGGGAACAGATGGATGTAGAATGGCTTCAACCGATGAGTCTAGAGGAGAGGGACCAGTATAGTCGAGAATGCCTCGAAAGTAGTAAGGCCATGATAGATGCTAACTTCGAAGAGTACATGGCAGAAGAAAAAGCACAAGCTTTGCGAGAAGAAGAAGAACAAGAAAGAGGGCAAAGGAAGGTAGACACCGGTAATATCCCTGGTAGGGTTACCGGAGTAAGGTGGTGGCCCCGGCGAGTCACACCAGGAGCAAGAGAAAGATTTTATTCTGAACAACTAATTTGAATTTGTATGAACAATTTGTATTGTGGTTCCCTTTGTATTGGGGATCCCTTTGTGTTGAACAATTTGTATTGGGGATGCCTTTGTGTTGAACAATTTGTATTGGGGATGCCTTTGTGTTGAACAATTTGAATTTGTATGAACAATTTGTATTGTGGTTCCCTTTGTATTGGGGATCCCTTTGTGTTGAACAATTTGAATTTGTATGAACAATTTGTATGCCACATTTAAGCCACATTTATCATTTTAGGGTTTTAGGGTTTTAGGGTTTTAGGGTTTTAGGGTTCAATTCAAAATAATTCAAAACATGGTGGAACCTTCCCATGGAGCCTTGTTATGTTACCTACAACCTAGAGAAATAATAATGGAAAAGGAAATATAGAGATATGAAGTTTTTATGCCAAAAGCTTCAAAACCACTTCCTAGTCCATGAGCTACTAGATATGAAGATGCGGGGCTTCTGCTCAATACACCTCCCAAATACCCACTATGCTTACAAACTTTGTCCAAATGAGTCCAAATTCGTCACACTTGTGTATCTTTGAGTTGCAAACAATATCTAGTCGGCCAAAATGTAATATATTGTTCAAATAACACAATTTTACAATTTTTATGCCAAAAGCTTCAATTTCCCTTAGTCCGTTTATTATTTGGGTGCCCCTGTTTTACTTAGTATTACTCAGTTTTCCCCCTCCGGGCCCACTTGTTTTACTCGGTCATACTCAGTTTTGCCCTTCCGATAAACATTTCCTCACTTTTCCCCCTCTTAGTTCTACTCGATTTTCCTAACTTGTACTCACCGGCTGATCTACGATTGGTCGAGATGTATGTCACACGGATCTTGGTTAGTTGAAAGCTCAACGAACGCTTGCACCGTTCGATCATTTATGATCGGACGGCCTGTATCTCTCTCTCTACCACGATGGACGCATACGGAGACAAGAGCAGAGCACATACCTACCAACCCTGGCGATCGCATATTCCGGTCGCATCCTCCTCTCTCGTATTTCCTCTCTTACTACGGCGGTCGCGGCGGCGCGGATCCTAACCGTGCGTGCGGCGGCGTGCGGCGGCGCAGATCTAACCGTGCGTGCGGCGCGTGCGCGCGTGCGGCGGCGCGGATCTAACCGTGCGTGCGGCGGCGCGGATCTAACCGTGCGTGCGGCGGCGTGCGGCGGCGCGGATCTAACCGTGCGTGCGTCGGCGTGCGGCGGCGCGGATCTAACCGTGCGTGCGGCGGCGTGCATCTAACCGTGCGTGCGCCGTGGATCTAAGAGTGCCGGTGAGGATCTAACCGTCAGAAATAGTTGAAATGTCTCTCTCTGTCTCACTTTCGATTCTATTCTCAGATCTGTTGAATGATGAAGAACACCAAGACGGCGGCCGTGCCGACAGTGGTCATCGATGCCACGAACATTGAAGCCATCGCCTACAACATCGCTTCGACGGCGCAGACCCAGCCTTCAATGTCGGAGCCTGTTGATGTCTCACTTCCGGTGCCGAGAGTGCGAATCGATGCCAAGACGATTGAAGCCATCGTCTACAACCGCGCTGCAAAGCCGCCGATCCAGCCCTCCGCAGATCCGTCGCTGATGAAGAACACCAAGACAGCGGCGGTTCCGACAGTGGTCATCGATGCCACGAACATTGAAGCCATCGCCGATAACATCGCTTCAACGTTTGATGGCGCAGATGACCACCCCTCAGCCGCCCGTCGTCCCGGCCTTTCTTGCCCATCGCTGCGCGACCGTGTTCGACGCCGCAAATTGGGATAAATTATTATAAATTCGAACTACTACCTCCGTCTCAAAAAAAGCTTCTTCACGTTCTTGATGTGTCCATGTACATCCGTATGTATGATTTGAATTCTATCCCAACTTGATTGGGAAGATATTGATATGTATTTGATCCGGAGGCTGGTACATGCTTTCACTTTTGGGATCCCTTGCTAAAATTATCGTGCACATTACTTAGCACAAGTAGGAAATTGTACACCGAAATACAGTGCTTAGAGCCACAACAAAATACAGTGGTTAGAGCCATCTACTTGAATAACAATTCTATACTAAATCGTCTACCGAACCACATAAGCGCTAGGACAGGGATGACACCTAATAAAACTGCACGAGATGAATCTACTTTTCTCCTCTCCCATCACTTTTAGTTCATGTTCTAGATTTTCTACCACTTGATCAAATACGGCAAGATCTGTCTCAACTCTCAACTTCTCCTTGCGAATAAGCTCTGAATTCTTCTTTTCTTCATCCACAATACGCTTCAGCTCGAATATCATCAGGTTTTTACGGGCCAATTCATCACCTAAATTGGCCACCTTCTCCTCCAAATCCATCCTCTGGCTACACCACTGGGTTGATTCATCTTGGTATGCAATGTACCATGGATCATCGGCTTGCCTGGCTAACTGTAACAATAATGGAAAAAAGAACAACTGAAATCACCCCAACAGGCCATGGCGGAACTTCAAATTCAACGGTAGTACAGAGAGCTGAAGCTATATACCTGCACTTCCGACGAGGTAGGAGAAGTAGAACGTGGCCACGACATGATCGAATCCCCACCCTCGCCGGTGTACCCGCTACGACGAGACATTGAGGACTATTTCGTACCTGCAAACTCCAATAAATTACGGGAACCGAATCGATTAGGGGGCGGGGGAGGCAGAAGCGGAGGTCTACCAATTGGTGCGCGGAACAAATCCCGGTCGTCGTGGGCGGCGGATCTGCTGCGGCGGACTTTCCTGCGGTGGATACAATGCGTGCGGACGAAACAAGTGCTGGAGCCGTGGTTGACGTGCAGCGCCGCATGATTCGTCCGACGCCGCCGGGGACAGAGCGGCGGCGCGACGAGGCGCCAGCGCGCCGCCAGCGGCGATGGCTGCTCCGTCCGACGGTGGGGAACGAGCTGCCAGCGGTTCTCCGGTCTAGCTTAAGAATAATTAATTAGCGAACTTGTTGCTTCTCTCTATGATATTCTCTAAAGACATATATCAGAACGGCAAGATATGATTTTTTCTCTCTAAATAAATAGACGACCCCACTGGTCATTGGCTGCGGCAGCCCCACAGAGCGGCAATATATGAGTTTCTCTAAATAAATAGACGACCCCACTGGTCATTGGCTGCGGCAGCCCCACAGAGCGGCAATATATGTCTTTTCCTGAAAAATAGACTACCCCACTGGTCATTGGCTGCGGAGGCCCCACAGAGCGGCAATATATGAGTTTCTCTAAATAAATAGACGACCCCACTGGTCATTGGCTGCGGCAGCCCCACAGAGCGGCAATATATGTCTTTTCCTGAAAAATAGACGACCCCACTGGTCATTGGCTGCGGAGGCCCCACAGAGCGGCAATATATGAGTTTCCCTAAATAAATAGACGACCCCACTGGTCATTGGCTGCGGCAGCCCCACAGAGCGGCAATATATGTCTTTTACTGAAAAATATACGACCCCACTGGTCATTGGCTGCGGCAGCCCTATAGAGCGGCCCCATTTGTCATTGGCAGCACCGCGTATAAAATCATGAAATAAAACGGCCCACACGTCAGCGATAGATGGATGGCTGCTCCGACGTGTCTCCTGACCCTACCCGTCAGCACGAGACGGTCAGGGAGGAGCTGCCCCTGTGCGGCCCCACCCGGTCAGACTAACGGTCAAGGCCTCTGACCTGACGGCTACCGGCCGTTCCAGCACTTGTGCGTGTTTCAAACTAGAGGAGGGGAAAACTGAGGAAAAACTAAGGGACTGGGGAAAACTGAGTACAACTAACGAACCAGGGGCACGAAACTAGAAATCCCTTTATATTAAGGCATAGGGAGCTATAGGCGCTAAATCGCGGAGCCTCGAGCTAGCACTTTATTAATCAAAAAGCATTAATACAAAGTTTGTCGCGGATAAAACCCGGGAGCACTATCATGGAAGAAAATACTACCATAAAGTTTGGCTCTACGAGCTAAAACATGTGCTGGATTGTCACACAAATGGCTAACGACACGAAAAGTCACTGATGACATAGAAGGGGCGAGGGTTTTGATGTCCTCGAATGCTACACCGATCAAAGATTGATCATTGGTGATTGAATCCACTGGATGAAAGAGAGGCAGTAACCAATGCCAAGAGGATCCTGTCGAAACCTTCATCTTGAGCAAGGGTGACTGCACGCCTAACGGCATGTGCTTCTGCAAGTTTTGGCACCGCAACCTCTTCAAGCACCTAGCTGTGAGAAGTTACAAAGGTACCGTTGTGGTTTCTGATCATGGACCCTTGTAGTCAGGCCATGTTGGATGAATAGTTTGAGTCACTAGACTTAACCATTTCTAGTCGAGGATGGATCAAAAACAGCTAATTAAGCCATGTCCGTTTGGTTGGCTACTTTAGTTAGATCACGCCATCTAATATAGCTGGACTCAACGATGTTAGACCCTCTTAAAATTTTCTCAAATCCTCTAGGTAGAAAAAAACCCAGCTAGATCACGACATTTTGGGTGACTAGATTCAACAAAAACTAGTCAAACTAAATGCCTTGGCATGAACATCATTTAAGCCATCCAACATGGCGTGATCAAGAGGAGCCATAAAAGGTTTAAAGTTTTGGGGCGGCCACAAGTGGTTTAGAGTTTAGGAAAGGGTCTTTCAGGTCAAAGAACTCTGAAGATACAAATGCATAAGCATGCGAAAGCATGTGACTAAAAACTGGTAAATAAGGGCATGTACGAAGGTTGATAAGACTTACTTATTGCATGTGATTATAGAACGCAAAATAGCATGTTATACAATTAATAGATTATCTCTTAGCGTTACCACGGATAATTATGTTTCGCACGCTCATTAAATTATGTCATGATTAATAATGAACGACAAAATACCGTCAAAGATAAGATATCTCATACAATGGAGAAAAATGCCTTATCTTTTTTATTGATAGATGATCTCTTACTTAAGAGGAGACAACCCTCTTTAGTTTGTTTTTCTCACCTCCAACTCTGCAATGGTGTTATATGTGACATCTCTAATATAAAATCATTGTACATGCCTTAACCTGACTGATTTTGACTATAGAGCAGGGTGGAGTGGATGCCCTTTGCATTACATTGTCTAATAAAACCTAAACTAACACCAACAGCTTTAGGTTAAAAAAATAGTTTTTTTAGTTGTTGACTCTACATACTCACTCACTCCACCAAGTATTTACTCCCTCCGTTCAAGATAGAATGTTAGAAATTTGTCTGAATTTGGATATATCTATACACATCTAAATTTAGATAAACTTGTAACATTGTCTTAAAGACAGATGTAGTATTTGCTGTGTTCTATCAAAAAAAAGGACAAAAAAATGCTATAGGTTAAGGCCGAGCAAGGTCTAATCATGTGCCGTACGGCTAGCTTGTTCTTTTGACCACCGACCGCCGCAGATGCGGTCCAATTGTAAAAGCCACGCTTCGCTCCGCTTGGCATTGGATCACGCAGGTGCTCTCTAGCCAAAATATTAAACCTATCCACATCTCCTGTGCATGCCATGCGTACACGGCTTTGTTATTCTGCCACATGCCATGCACGCATGCGAGTAGTGCCGCTGTTCTGTTCCGCTTTCTTTCGACACGTTACGATGCAGAGAAAGAGAGAAAAGGTAAGGATACACAGCGATGTGGGAGGAAGGAAAGAAGATATGCAGAAAAAGCAATTGTTGTTGCCGCCGGTTTGCTCCTATTTGTGCAATGAGTTTGTTTTGCTTTTCACCTCCCGCGCGTGGTTATGTTCGTTCGATCGACCACTTTTCGGCCTGAAATACAAGTGGTGATTAATGGCGGTTGCTTTGATGGCCAGCTGGTTCTTCTTCTTCTTCATTAGTGAAAGGTTTGGCGGGTGCTTAGCTTTCTTTAATTTAATAATCCCTCTTGTTGGATTATTTTGTACCCCCTCCTACTCTATCTTGATCGTGGTTTCGCATATCACGATTAAACAAATCAATTTGTCCCATAATATACGAGTTACATTATATTTCGTATTTTACAATTAGATTATAAATCTTGTCCCATAATATATGAGTTGCGTGTCAAGTCAATCTCAATGTTTAAAGTTTTGTTTAGACAAATTCGTCGATATGAGTTTTGTGGCGCATGACCCATGTTTTGTAGGCCAAACAGATGCAAAATTTAAACCTCAAGACCTGCGGACGTCATATAAATAGGAACGGAAAGAGTATACGTTTCGCCTTTGGATGAGTGGTGGCCTTAGGTTCAACACTACAAAAAAAAATCTTCATTTTACAAACCATAATGTAACTCGTGTTTTTTTAACAAATATGGCCATTTTACAAGACTAACCACATCCAACCTTTATTTGAAACAATTTCCAAATCTAACTCTTAGGGCTTATATGTGGGTACCCTTTTGTTTAAACATCGCCAAATCTAGGTCCAAAATAAGCTACATGGTGTTGTCAAGGATAGATGTTTCTTTTCTTGGATCAACTCACTGGTTTATGTATCTGGCGATGGTTTCCTTGGTGTTATCTTGTTGACCATGAAATCAAGGATTATACCATATATAAGCAAAAAAACAGCTTTTCCGACGCAACTATAAACCATGTGTTCACGAAAGAGTGTATTTCCAGATTTCTTGGATAGCCAAACTATTTCAATCTTTGACTGAGTTCACGCAAAAAATAGCAATATTTGTGAAACCAAATAGCAATATATTGAAAATATATTTTATTATGAAACTAATAATGCTAATTTAGTGGCTTATATGTGGGTACCCTTTTGTTTAAACATGGCCAAACTTAAAATATTTGACTTCCCAAAATGTTAGAACTACACACACACGTGGGTATATGCAATATAATTTTCTTCTGGCCGTGCAAATAGAGGCGTGAATTCTTGGAAGGATTAAGTAACATTCTTTAGTTCTCTTATCACCTAGATAATTATAGCTCATTCTCAATCCCTCTATTTCAAAGAGTAGTAATCTTTATATACCACTACGAACTAATCCACATTATGCCAACATTAATATAGCAACAACATTACATGGTATCCCATATTGGTCTTCTTGATGTTGAGTGTAGAAACACTGCGCTAGAATATATTTTTCTTGTAAGTTTTATTTTGTTTAAACACACATGTACAATGTATTCTTGCATTGTGTGCTTTTGGTTAATGGAACTCTTGTATGCACCGCATTGGTTTATGTCATACAATCGAGGAGTGAGAGCAACCTTTTAGAGCTTGGACCACACTGAGCCCTTTATTTGAAAATTTTGAAACTAGATTTCAAAGTCTCAAAAAATTCAAAATTAATTCTTAATGTAGTCGGTTATGTATACTACAAACATGTAAAACCTAAATGTAAAAGAAATGGTTTCCAAGCCGCACAAAAATAACCAGAGTGTGAATATGTGCATAGTTTTTTTTTGAAACGGGGGCAAAAGCTTTTGCCCCAATCTATTAATACAGAAGCGGCATTTTTTGATAAATTAAATATATTAATATTAAGAAGAGACATGCCCAGTTAATTAACGATTGGGCAAGAATCCTTACAAAGAAAACACAAACAAACATTTCCAAAGCATGCAACTAGACAAGGCAACAAACTCTCACGAGCTACAACCAACAAATCCTCTCAACCTACTACAACCGCAAACTCATGACACACGGATCACCACGCCGCAAAGAAGACGCCACTAGATAGACACGGTATCCTGAAATGGGAGTTGGGGCCATCAATGAAGCAGATGTAGAGGCTTTCTTTGTGACGCCTCTCTTCTTTCTTATCCTCCGGAGAGACTTCTCCACCTTCCTGATTATACCCACCAAAGCCTCCCCCACCCGAAGATGCAAGCAATCTCCTTGCCATACCCAAGGTTAGCCGCCTCCAAACTGACAAGTAAGTTGTGATGCTCTTTTGCAAAGAGCGCATCAAATTTAAGTGCTAGCACACATGCCTCATCAATCTCGTCACTCGAAGACACCACATACCCAAACTTCACATCCCCACGATGCTCAAAGGCGAGCTGCCGGCAGGGCTCTGGCGGTGGTGCATGGTGAGGGTTCCATGGCATCTGTCAATGGCTCTAATAAGCCTAGCTCCATCGGAAGCACCATAGGTGATTCCCCGGATAGCTCCTTTAGTTCTGGCATAATTCCAAGAACAAGAGCCACCATCACGGAGCCACCACCCATTTTATATGTATAGCATACAATGCACATTTCTCAAGTCCAAAATTTGTCTTTCGTTATTTTTCTATGTCTTTAATACAGAAATTTCCCGTCAAAAAATTCTACCGACGACGAGAGGGATCGGTAGAGCGACCTACGGGAGGATGGTATCGAACCTTAGGCCCAATAGGAGGTATGGATGAATATATCAATGACAATAGCGGAACAAAACACAACAAACTGTTTTCTTGACTAAATGTCAACATCCGAATTTTTAAGTCTAGATGCCTATTATGTCATACATCGCAATCCCAGAAATATTGTTTTTGCGAGACATAATAGATTGATATCACAGAACATCATTCATTACAACTCATAATTGTCTTACATCAAAGGATCACATGATCCAATCTTAATACAACATAGTGGATCTAAGGATCCAATACAAAACACACAGCGGAAGCGAAGTAGCGGTCGTGGTCCATCTGTTCCACAGGCAACTGTTGACGTCAGGAGTAGTCCTAGTTATCATAGACGTCCTGCTATCCACCATCTTGGTTCTGGTACTCCTCTTCATAGTCTGGCCATTTGAATAGCCAGGGACAAAGCCATGCGTACTTTAAAGTACTCGCAAACTAATACTAATGTAAGCACTATCAACTATAGTAAGGGGGTGCTAAGCTCTAGGTTCATTTGCATAAAGCCAGTTTTATTTCATAAGCACTTTAGTAATAAAAGACTCTTCATTTGCCTAACTTACTCAAGTGGGAACATTAGTGTCATTCCCACAACTCTGTTGTGATCCATGCCAAATTCACCTTTCAAGATCAAGTCACAAGTCACCCTTCACATATCATATTTTTGAAAATGGTCTGATGACGGAACAGTATGGCCTTTCCAACCGTCCATAACCGTGGACACGGCTATTCGAATAGGTTTACACTCTGCAGAGGTTGTACACTTGTGCCACAACATTTGATTACATCCGTCAGGGATAGCCCTGAATAATCATACTCGGTATGCGGATCATCAACCATAACCTTTCACTTACATATCCTAGTATAGGCACCTCTCCCCATGAGCTTGGCCTCCCAGTGAAGACAAACCGTCAGCCTGGGAACTGCACAGGGCTTGGGCCGGACATTCACCTCATTTCACGTCATTTCACATCACTTCACTTTCAACGGAGGCAGCCTCGGCATAACCCCTATGACGCTTGTTTAGAGGGAACCCATACTAAGACACATAAACTTCCAGTTAAGCCCTACCCATAATCAGGTATTGTGGGGGTACTCAAAAATTGGAATGGTATCGCATCTGAACCCAACCATCAGTTTTTGTAAAGTTCACCATGTCATTCATAAGTCACATTCACCTTCAAAATCTTTCAATAGAATGACTCATCATTCCAAGGTTTTCAAAGTCATTTCATTTCACATGTTCCCATCTAGAGTAGTCAATTTTATTTGTTAGCACTAGCAACTAGTCATGAGGGGTGCTAACTAGCTTATAGCTTTCTAGGCTAAGTGTGATGCTCTTGTACTACTCCATAGCTAGACCAAGTGAATCATGAATAAAAAATAATCTTTGATAAACCAAAGTCAAAAATTGGTAAGGTAAAAACTTGGGATAGGATCATTAAGCATAAAGTAATATGTAATGGGGCCTTGCTCTTGTAGAGCTTTGCCTTTGGGTAGCTTGCAAGAATACTAGCTTGCCTTGGTTGGTGTACTGATCAAAGTGGTCTTCCTCTTCCTGGAAGTAGACCTCCTCCTCCTGATACTCCTCGGTACTAGCGTCTAAAAACGGATACGAGGTAACAATCACCAATCAAAGCTTAAGAGCTAGGCTAAGCACACAATTGGTTCATACCAGCTATTCTAACATCACCATAATATTAACATGTTTGGTTGACTTTGTTTTCTTTTTAAGAAAAATAATTTCCTCTCATTAAAAGTATTGATTAGGATTTCTATTTAGTTCTTTGAAGAAATATTTTCCTCTCATTGAATCTTGTTAAGATTTAATCTCCTCAAATAATAATGTATGAACCCATGTTGACCAAGGTCAACAATTCATAATTATCATTTGGGAAAATGATTTAAATGAGGTGCTACACCTCATGCAATTTAACACTACTATAGTAATAATTTAATGTCACCAAATAATTCCATATGAGATTATGTAGACCAAGGTCAATACTTCATGTGGAATTACTTGATACAATGATTTAAATGAGAGGAAACCTCTCATACCATTTAACATTTAATTTTGGGTACTTTAAATGGACTAGAAATGGCCACATAGCCATTATTTTGCTCTAGACCATGATCATATGAAGCAACCATGTTATATTTTTACATAATCAATTAGACAATATGAAATGTGATTTATGAGAGTTGGAATCAACTCAAAATCATTTATGGTTAATTTTTAATAAATTTTTGAAGTTTGAAAAGGCCCTGCCTTGTTATTTTTACTACCTTAATTCTACAGTGAATCTAGGGTTGAGGCCAGTGTAGTTATTTAGAGAATTTCATAAACTTTCCAAATATATAAAATGCATCAAATTTGGTTTAGCAGATTTGATTCAATTTAATTTTGAACATGGCATCAGTAAGGAATTTCATTTAAATCGAATTGTTTGAATTCAAACGAGTGGGCTTGAGCGGGAAACCTAACTGGGCCAAACAGAGAAAAGGAAACGGGCCAGCCCAGCAGTGTGTCTTGCACACGTGGGCCGTCTGATGTTGGGCCCCGCGCGTCAGTGACACTTAGACGCCGAAACGGTATGGGCTGTTCTGAGACGCACGATTAGAGCACGATCCAACGGATCAGGTGCATCGTCGTCGACGGCGAGAGGTGGCCTTACTGGCGGCGTGAGCAGGGGTCGGTGAGCTCACCGGCGCTCCGGCGGTCGTCGGCGAGGTGCGCAGGGATGTTGTCGTCGATGGCGGTTCGTCTGGTACCAGCGGCGTCTCCGGGGATGGCGTCAACCTCCGGCGAGCTTCTACGGCGGCTCACGGGCTCCGGTGATGCAATTGGGCGGCTCTGGTGGCTAATGTGGAGTGGCGAGTGGACGAGGACAATGAGTGAGATGAGAGGAAGCTTGCGGTGTGAAGAAATCGAGAGGGGAGTGGCTCCTTTTATAGCGGCGAGGCGAGGCCGTGGTGCTGCGGAGAAGTCGTCCATGGCGACGTCGCTACAGGGGCGCAGAGGGACTGGTGATGACGCGAGCGTGTTGGCGACATCATGGCGGCCATGCTGCGCTTGATTGCAGGGAAAAAGAGGCAGTGACGAGGGCAGGCAACCTTCGTCTCTGTCGCGGGTACTAGCGGACGTCGTCGATGGCGTCATCGTGTACAGGGTTCCCGCGGGCAGGTGAGCGTGTCTATGGCGTAGCTGGTGGCGTGGCGGAGCTGGTGGCGAGCAGAGAGAGCACGGGATGGCCAGAGGCAGTGGGGGAGCGTCGCGCTCTGGCACGCTCCGGTGCGTGTCCGTGCGCACTCTAGCGTGCACGGTGCGTCACTGGGCGTACTCGTGCCGCCTCGTGGCGTGCTCCATTTCGTCGAGCAAGTTGTCTAGCCTGCGTAGGAGAGTGAGAGGGAGTGCACTGACATGGTTTGGCACGTTGGATTTGACCAGAGAGAGGAATGGCATGGTGAGGTGGTGGCATGCCACGGCATGGTTGGGTTTGGTCAAAATGGTGACGATGTCCTGCTCCAAACCTTGTCTATGGTGCTTGGCAGGGTGCAAGAGGTACAGGGGAGTACATTTGATGATCAAAGCTTGATGGTTTAGGCCATGGTCTGCTGGTTAATAGGATGTCCAGAGTTGGCAGCGAAGTGCACACTAGGTGCTCGACCAAATGGACGCAAGAAGAAAATTTTCAAATTTTGAAATGAAATTTGATGGAGTTGATTCATATATTTATTGGAACACAATGGTGGTGGTGGTGTGCAAAGTTGAGTTGGTTTGTGAGATTTCAAATTTGGCACAATCTAGAATTTGTTTCAATGTTGCCAATTGGCTTGATCATAATTTGAAATTTAGCAAGAATTTGCAGGGGTGTGATTTACCAAAGTTGTTCACCTTGATGTGGTCTTGGATGAGGTGCAAAGAGTTGAGGTGGTTTAGTTTAAAAATCTCTTAATACAGAGGCTCAAAGTAGGTGTCATGATTAAAATTGCAGATTTGATCATTATCTTATGTAAGCTCATTTTGATTTCAAATTTGATTTGATTTGAGTTTATTTGATTCAAAAAGTGTTCTTAAGAGTTTAGTAACATTCTAAAACCAATGGCACAAGCCAAATTGGCCTAGGTTGTGATTTGACAAAAATGGCCATAAGCACATGTATGTGTTGATTTGGATTTTTCTCATTTCTTTTTCTTTGACTTTCTTTGAACCCAAAAGGTGTGGTGTTGTGTTCTTATGTATTATTTGAGTTTAGGATTGTGTTTCATCATTGCAAACAAAGGAGTAGGGCTTAGGCTCAAAATTTGCAACTTGGCCATATACCCACATATGTGAGGGTTTTGCAATTTTCTTATTTTCTTCCCTTTTTGATCTCAAAGGATCATGGTTAGGGTTTAGAGATGATGTCCAGCAATTCAAATCACAAGGCATGGCAAAGTCATACAATCATTCCTCCATATTATGCAACACATGGAAAATAAATAAAAAAAATTGTTAGCTCTAAATTTTGGAAATAGGGAAATTCCTTTTCTCTTTGTTTTAAAATTTGGGATGTTACAAACCCTTCCCCCTTAAACAAATCTCATCCCGAGATTTTAAGGAAAGTTAGGTTCCTAAGAGAGATTGGGAAATTGGGTTAACAGGAGACATACTTGGCATGACATTGGGTGCTTTCTGAGCTTCGGTGGCATTCATGTGGTAGAGACGGCCGTTGCGGTTGTTCGGGTTCCTTTTAGCTGCGAATCGGCGCTGTTGTTGGGCAGGTGCAGCGGTATGGGGCAAGTCTTGGCTAACCTTTTGGGGCACTCATTGGAGTAGTGACCCACAATTCCACATTCATAACAAGTTATGGTTGACTTATCCTTGGGGGTGACGGGAACAGCGTTACTTCCAGTTCTTGGGGCAGTATTGGGGTTGTTGTTGTTACCATTGGGGTGGTTGTTGTTGTTGGTGTGGTTGTTGTTGTTGTTATTGTTGTTGTGGCCTCCATTGTTGTTGTTGTTGTTTGGACGGTAAGTCTGAGCAGGTGGCTTGTTGTTTTTTGAGGCAAATCCCCCAGATGAATTGTTGCGGTACTTCTGTGTATGGTGGGGTCCATTCTGGTTCATCATTCTTCTCTTGCGGTTCTCGTTGGCTTGGTGCAGCTTCCCTTCCATCTGTATGGCTGAGTCCACAAGGGCTTCTAAGTCAGCGAACGGAATGTTCACTAACATAGTTTGCATTTCATCATGCAGTCCGTTCAGAAATCTCTCCTTCCTTTTCTCGATGGTGTCGGTCTCATCGGGGGCGTACCTTGACAGAGTGAGGAATCTGTCGCGGTATTCCACCACCGACATCCTTCCTTGCTTGAGTTCCCGGAACTCGTCTCTCATCTTCTTGATCAATCCTTGGGGCACATGGTATTTACTGAACTTGAGCTTGAAGTCTTCCCAAGTCATCATGTGTCCCGCATTCATTGCGCGGGCGCTGGTCCACTAGGCTCTGGCAGGTCCTGACAGGTAGTGGGTGGCGAACAGTACTTTTTTTGCGGCTTCTACTCCTGCAACTTCTAAGTTGTTCTCCATTGTTTGGAGCCAATCATCAGCATCTAGGGGCTCTTCAGTCTTGTTGAACATTGGAGGGTTTGTGTTCTGGAAATTCTTCAACTTCGATCGAGGGTGATCGTGGTTTCCATGGCCTTGATTGTTCTGAGCTATCTGCTGCAGTGCTGCAATATTGGCTTGTCGTTCAGCTCTCTCGGCTTCTCTATCGGCCATCATCATTTGCAACATCTGCATCATTGCGTCTTGGTTGGCGCTGCGGGTTGGTGGGGCCATCTGAACATTTGGGGTAGATCATAAGATAAGAGGGAAATTTCTATGGTTTGTTTGGGTTAAAGTTCAAAAAGTTTCAAAACTTGAGTAGTGTTGAGGGGGTAAAAACCAACAACACTTTTTCATTCATACCAAACATCACACATTACAAAGCTAACACACCGTTGGTTTTAAGAACCATTTATTCGTTCTACGATACAAGGGGACCGATACAAACTCACACCTACGGAAGTAATCAAGTGAAACTACTACTCATCATCCACGTCTATCGGGATGTGGTCATCCTCTCCGGCTTCCAGAAACTCATAGTCTTCCATATCAGTGTTCTCATCTTCCTTGAAATCCTCATCATCACTCAGGAAGGCTCCTCCTCCCTGAATGTCTTCACCTTCTTCTGCTCGCTCCATCAGCTGGTCCTCTTGGGCCTTGACAGTTGCCTCCAAGGATACTATCTTTGCACGGAGGCGCGCAATGGTAGCGTCCTTCTTGGCACGCTGCTGGCGGAGTGTCTTGCGATCCTTCGCAAGCATCTTGATAGCATCGGCATGCTGATCCAGGTGGAGGTGAGTCTGGTTGGCGTAGACACGCACGTTGTCCAGCTCCTTCTGGGTCTCGTGCAACATAAAGTCCAGATGCTCCACGTGGTACTTCAGCACCGGGTGTGATGATAGTGCCATGGGTCCTCCAGTGGAATCGTGCCTTGCAAAGTGAGCAAAGCGAGTCTCCTGGAGCTCATTCACGTGCTGCCCACACAGACGGGCAAGTGCTTCCTGCAGAGCACGAGCGAGTCCGTCCAGCCAGTTGCTTTCCCTGACGGAAAAGAGGATCCTCTCAGAAGTAGGAGGCTCCATCTTGCCCCTCAGATCAGCGGTGATAACCCACTGAAGTTCCCCTCAAGGCTGGTCGTTGACTTCAACTCCATGGAACTCAGGGTGCGGGCGATCGAGAAGGTCAGACAGGGCGTCCAACTGCCTCTCGAAAACCAAGCTCCCACCATTGCCCAGCTGGTAAAACTTGGTGTTGGTTGGCTCCATTTGAAAGTGAATTGGATGAGTAAGTTAGAGATGTGACCAAGTGTGGCAAAATTTTATGTAGATTCATAAGGAAGAGCATGACTTCTTATTTTGAAAAGATCTCAAAGAGAAGAAAGTGACTAAGTTTTTCAGAAATATTCACTTCATTTGTTTTTGAAATTAAGTTTTTCAGAACGTCCATTCTAACTAGGGTCTCCTAAGGTCAAACAATGGCTCTGATACCAACTTGTCAACACCCGGATTTTTAAGTCCAGATGCCTATTATGCCATACATCGCAATCCCATGAATATTGTTTTTGTGAGACATAATAGATTGCATCCGAACCCAACCATCAGTTTTTGTAAAGTTCACCATGTCATTCATAAGTCACATTCACCTTCAAAATCTTTCAATAGAATGACTCGTCATTCCAAGGTTTTCAAAGTCATTTCATTTCACATGTTCCCATCTAGAGTAGTCAATTTTATTTGTTAGCACTAGCAACTAGTCATGAGGGGTGCTAACTATCTTATAGCTTTCTAGGCTAAGTGTGATGCTCTTGTACTACTTGATGTCTACGAGTGCTTCTATTCTTGTAGACAGTGTTGGGCCTCCAAGAGCAGAGGTTTGTAGAACAGCAGCAAGTTTCCCTTAAGTGGATCATCCAAGGTTTATCGAACTCAGGGAGGAAGAGGTCAAAGATATCCCTCTCATGCAACCCTGCAACCACAAAGCAAGATGTCTCTTGTGTCCCCAACACACCTAATAGGTGCACTAGTTCGACGAAGAGATAGTGAAATACAAGTGGTATGAATGAATATGAGCAGTAGTACGGCGCCAGAAAAGTGCTTCTTTGGCGTGCGATTGATGCGATAATATTGCGAGCGGTATAAATGCGGTAAGAAACGATAAACAAGCAGCGATAGCAGTATTTAGGAACAAGGCCTAGGGATCATACTTTCACTAGTGGACACTCTCAACATTGATCACATAACAGAATAAATAGATAGATGCTAGACTCTACACCCTCTTGTTGGATGATGAACACCACTAACTGTGTAGGATTACACGAACCCTCAATGCCGGAGTTAACAAGCTCCACAATATTCAATGTTCATATTTAAATAACCTTAGAGTGCATAACAGATCAACATAACCAAACCAAGTACTAACATAGCATGCACACTGTCACCTTCACACTACGAAAGGAGGAATAGATCACATCAATACTATCATAGCAATATTTAACTTCATAATCTACAAGAGATCACAATCATAGCCTACGCCAAGTACTACACGATGCACACACTATCACCATTACACCGTGCAGGAGGAATAAACTACTTTAATAACATCACTAGAGTAGCACACAGATAAATTGTGATACAAAACACATTCCAATCATAAAGGGATATAAATAAGCACTTCACTATGCCATTCATAACAGTGAATAAGTATTCTGTGAAATATAGCCTAAGAGACCCACACGGTGCACACACTGTCACCTTTACACACGTGGGACAAGGAGTCTCCGGAGATCACATAAGTAAAACCCACTTGACTAGCATAATGACATCTAGATTACAAGCATCATCATATGAATCTCAATCATGTAAGGCAGCTCATGAGATTATTGTATTGAAGCACATAGGAGAGAGATTAACCACATAGCTACCGGTATAGCCCCGAGCCTGGATGGAGAACTACTCCCTCCTCATGGGAGACAGCAGCGTTGATGAAGATGGCGGTGGTGTTGATGGAGAAGCCTTCCGGGGGCACTGCCCCGTCCCGGCGGCGTGCCGGAACAGAGACTCCTGTCCCCCAGATCTTGGCTTCGCGATGGCGGCGGCTCTGGAAGGTTTCTCGTATCGTGGATTTTTCCGTATCGTGTTTTAGGTCAGGGACCTTTATATAGGCGAAGAGGCGGCGTCAGAAGGTCAACGAGGCGACGACACAACAGGGGGGCGCGGGCCCCCCCTTGGCCGCGCCGGCCTACTGTTTGGTGGGCCTGTGGCCCCCCTCTGGCAGCTCTCGGGTGTTCTGGAAGCTTCATGCAATCCTAAGATGCTGGGCGTTGATTTCGTCCGATTCCGAGAATATTTCCTTACTAGGATTTCTGAAACCAAAAACAGCAGAAAATAGCAACTGGCCCTTCGGCATCTCGACAATAGGTTAGTTCCGGAAAACGCATAAATATGACATAAAGTATGCATGAAACATGTAGATATCATCAATAATGTGGCATGGAACATAAGAAATTATCGATACGTCGGAGACGTATCAGCATCCCCAAGCTTAGTTCCTGCTCGTCCCGAGCAGGTAAACGATAACAAAGATAATTTCTGGAGTGACATGCCATCATAACCTTGATCATACTATTGTAAGCATATGTAATGAATGCAGCGATCAAAACAATGGTAATGACATGAGTAAACAAATGAATCATAAAGCAAAGACTTTTCATGAATAGTACTTTCAAGACAAGCATCAATAAGTCTTGCATAAGAGTTAACTCATAAAGCAATAAATCAAAGTAAAGGTATTGAAGCAACACAAAAGAAGATTGAGTTTCAGCGGTTGCTTTCAACTTATAACATGTATATCTCATGGATATTGTCAATGTAAAGTAATATAACAGGTGCAATATGCAAGTATGTAGGAATCAATGCACAGTTCACACAAGTGTTTTCTTCTTGAGGTGGAGAGAAATAGGTGAACTGACTCAACATAAAAGTAAAAGAAAGGCCCTTCGCAGAGGGAAGCATTGATTGCTATATTTGTGCCCGCACCTTGTCCTAATTAGCTTGGATTACCGGGATTGTCATCGCAATACACATGTTTTAACCAAGTGTCACAAAGGGGTACCTCTATGCCGCCTGTACAAAGGTCTAAGGAGAAAGCTCGCATTTGGATTTCTCGCTTTTGATTATTCTCAACTTAGACATCCATACCGGGACAACATAGACAACAGATAATGGACTCCTCTTTAATGCATAAGCATTTAGCAACAATTAATGTTCTCATATGAGATTGAGGATATATGTCCAAAACTAAAACTTCCACCATGATTCATGGCTTTAGTTAGCAGCCCAATGTTCTTCTCTAACATTATGCATGCTCTAACCATTAAATGAGTGGTAAATCTCCCTTACTTCAGACAAGACGGACATGCATAGCAACTCACATGATATTCAACAAAGAGTAGTTGATGGCGTCCCCAGGAACATGGTTATCGCACAACAAACAACTTAATAAGATATAAAGTGCATAAGTACATATTCAACACCACAATAGTTTTTAAGCTATTTGTCCCATGAGCTATATATTGCAAAGGTAAAGGATAGAAATTTTAAAGGTATCACTCAAGCAATTTACTTTGGAATGGCGGAGAAATGCCATGTAGTAGGTAGGTATGGTGGACACAAATGGCATAGTGGTTGGCTCAAGGATTTTGGATGCATGAGAAGTATTCCCTCTCGATACAAGGTTTAGGATAGCAAGGTTATTTGAAACAAACACAAGGATGAACCGGTGCAGCAAAACTCACATAAAAGACATATTGTAAACATTATAAGACTCTACACCGTCTTCCTTGTTGTTCAAACTCTTTACTAGAAATTATCTAGACCTTAGAGAGACCAATTATGCAAACCAAATTTTAGCAAGCTCTATGTATTTCTTCATTAATGGGTGCAAAGTATATGATGCAAGAGCTTAAACATGAGCACAATAATTGCCAAGTATCAAATTATTCAAGACATTTTATCAATTACTACATGTAGCATTTCCCGTTTCCAACCATATAACAATTAACGAAGCAGTTTCAACCTTCGCCATGAACATTAAAAGCTAAGAACACATGTGTTCATATGAACCAGCGGAGCGTGTCTCTCTCCCACACAAGCATTTATTCAAACAAAAACAAAAACAAAAACAAAAACAAACAGACGCTCCAAGTAAAGTACATAAGATGTGACCGAATAAAAATATAGTTTCAAGAGAAGAAACCTGATAAGTTGTCGATGAAGAAGGGGATGCCTTGGGCATCCCCAAGCTTAGATGCTTGAGTCTTCTTGAAATATGCAGGGATGAACCACGGGGGCATCCCCAAGCTTAGACTTTTCACTCTTCTTGATCATAGTATATCATCCTCCTCTCTTGACCCTTGAAAACTTCCTCCACACCAAACTCGAAACAAACTCATTAGAGGGTTAGTGCATAATCAAAAATTCACATGTTCAGAGGTGACACAATCATTCTTAACACTTCTAGACATTGCACAAAGCTTCTGAAAGTTAATGGAACAAAGAAATCCATCCAACACAGCAAAAGAGGCAATGCGAAATAAAAGGCAGAATCTGTCAAAACAGAACAGTCCGTAAAGACGAATTTTAAAGTGGCACCAGACTTGCTCAGATGAAAATGCTCAAATTGAATGAAAGTTGCGTACATATCTGTGGATCACGCACGTAAATTGGCAGATTTTTCTGAGTTACCTACAAAGAACCCTGCCCAAATTCGTGACAGCAAGAAATCTATTTCTGCGCAGTAATCCAAATCTAGTATTGACTTTACTATCAAAGACTTTACTTGGCACAACAATGCAATAAAATAAAGATAAGGAGAGGTTGCTACAGTAGTAACAACTTCCAAGACTCAAATATAAAACAAAAGTACTGTAGTAAAAAAAACACATGGGTTATCTCCCAAGAAGTTCTTTCTTTATAGCCATTAAGATGGGCTCAGTAATTTCAATGATGCACTCGCAAGAAATAAGAGTTGAAGCAAAAGAGAGCATCAAAAAAGCAAATTCAAAACACATTTAAGTCTAACATGCTTCCTATGCATAGGAATCTTGTAAATAAACAAATTCATGAAGCATAATGCAACAAGCATAGAAAGATAAAACAAGTGCAACTTCAAAAATTTCAGCATATAGAGAGGTGTTTTAGTAACATGAAAATTTCTACAACCATATTTTCCTCTCTCATAATAACTTTCAGAGGCATCATGAACAAACTCAACAATATAAGTATCACATAAAGCATTCTTATTCACATGCATAAAAGTATCATTACTCTCCACATAAGCATAATCAATTTTATTAGTTGTAGTGGGAGCAAATTCAACAAAGTAGCTATCATTATTATTCTCATCAAGTGTAGGAGGCATAGTATAATCATAATCAAATTTACTCTCCATAGTAGGCGGCACCAAAAGACCACTATCATTATAATCATCATATATGGGAGGCATATCATAATCAACATAAACTTTCTCCTCAATACCCGGAGGACTAAAGAGATCATTTTCATCAAAACCGACCTCCCCAAGCTTAAATTCTTCCATAGCATTAGCAACAATGGTGTTCAAAGCATTCATACTAATAACATTCCCATTAGCATGCATAAGTTCCATGGGTTTTTTAATTTTCTCTTCAAACACATCATATCCTAATTCAAGATAAAGTTCATAAAGATCTCTCATTTTATTGTTGTCTTCCATTAAACCTTACTAGTGTAAAACAAGAGACAAAAAGATGCAATTGCAGGATCTAAAGGAAATAGCTTCGAACACTTACACAACGGCAACAGAAAAGTACTTAGTTACCTGGGACCGGAGTATGAATGCCTTTTACCTTTCCTCCCCGGCAACGGCGCCAGAAAAGTGCTTGATGTCTACGGGTGCTTCTATTCTTGTAGACAGTATTGGGCCTCCAAGAGCAGAGGTTTGTAGAACAGCAGCAAGTTTCCCTTAAGTGGATCACCCAAGGTTTATCGAACTCAGGGAGGAAGAGGTCAAAGATATCCCTCTCATGCAACCCTGCAACCACAAAGCAAGAAGTCTCTTGTGTCCCCAACACACCTAATAGGTGCACTAGTTCGGCGAAGAGATAGTGAAATACAAGTGGTATGAATGAATATGAGCAGTATTAACAGCGCCCGAAAAGTGCTTGCTTTGGCGTGCGATTGATGGTAGTAATATTGCAGCAAGATAAATGCGGTAAACAAGGTAAACAAGCAGCGATAGCGATTTAGGAACAAGGCCTAGGGATCATACTTTCACTAGTGGACACTCTCAACATTGATCACATAACAGAATAAATAGATAGATGCTAGACTCTACACCCTCTTGTTGGATGATGAACACCACTAACTGTGTAGGATTACACGAACCCTCAATGCCGGAGTTAACAAGCTCCACAATATTCAATGTTCATATTTAAATAACCTTAGAGTGCATAACAGATCAACATAACCAAACCAAGTACTAACATAGCATGCACACTGTCACCTTCACACTACGAAAGGAGGAATAGATCACATCAATACTATCATAGCAATAGTTAACTTCATAATCTACAAGAGATCACAATCATAGCCTACGCCAAGTACTACACGATGCACACACTGTCACCATTACACCGTGCAGGAGGAATAAACTACTTTAATAACATCACTAGAGTAGCACACAGATAAATTGTGATACAAAACACATTGCAATCATAAAGGGATATAAATAAGCACTTCACTATGCCATTCATAACAGTGAATAAGTATTCTGTGAAATATAGCCTAAGAGACCCACACGGTGCACACACTGTCACCTTTACACACGTGGGACAAGGAGTCTCCGGAGATCACATAAGTAAAACCCACTTGACTAGCATAATGACATCTAGATTACAAGCATCATCATATGAATCTCAATCATGTAAGGCAGCTCATGAAATTATTGTATTGAAGCACATAGGAGAGAGATTAACCACATAGCTACCGGTACAGCCCCGAGCCTCGATGGAGAACTACTCCCTCCTCATGGGAGACAGCAGCGTTGATGAAGATGGCGGTGGTGTTGATGGAGAAGCCTTTCGGGGGCACTTCCCCGTCCCGGCGGCGTGCCGGAATAGAGACTCCTGTCCCCCAGATCTTGGCTTCGCAATGGCGGTGGCTCTGGAAGGTTTCTCATACCGTGGCTTTTTCCGTATCGTGTTTTAGGTCAGGGACCTTTATATAGGCGAAGAGACGGCGTCAGAAGGTCAACGAGGCGACGACACAATAGGGGGGCGCGGGCCCCCCCTTGGCCGCGCCGGCCTACTGTTTGGTGGGCCTGTGGCCCCCCTCTGGCGGCTCTCGGGTGTTCTGGAAGCTTCATGCAATCCTAAGATGCTGGGCGTTGATTTCGTCCGATTCCGAGAATATTTCCTTACTAGGATTTCTGAAACCAAAAACAGCAGAAAACAGCAACTGGCCCTTCGGCATCTCGTCAATAGGTTAGTTCCAGAAAACGCATAAATATGACATAAAGTATGCATAAAACATGTAGATATCATCAATAATGTGGCATGGAAATAAGAAATTATCGATATGTCGGAGACGTATGATGACCCACAAGTATAGGGGGTGTATCGTAGTATCTTCGATAAGTAAGAATGTCGATCCCAACGAGGAGCAGAAGGTGTTGACAAGCAGTTTCGATGAAGGATTCACTGTAAATGCTCACAGACAAGTATTCAGGGGGGTTTGATGTAACAGTTGAATAAAGTACGAGTATGTAAAGTGCGAAAGTAATAATTGCAGCGAGTGGCCCAATCCTTTTTAGCACAAAGGACAAGCCGGTTTGTTTACTTATAATGACCAAACGTTCTCGAGGACACACGGGATTTTAGTCTAGTGCTTTCGCTACATACGGCTAAATAATCTTCATTGTTGTGATAAGTGTTGTGTGGGTGAACCTATGCTAATGTACCGCCCTTCCTAGGACTAATACATACTTGTGATTATACCCCTTGCAAGCATCCGCAACTACAAGAAAGTAATTAAGAATTAAATCTAACCACAGCCTTAAACTCTGAGATCCTGCGATCCCTCCTGCATCGATATACCAACGGGGGTTTAGGTTTCTGTCACTCCGGCAACCCCGCAATTGGCAAACGAGTACAAGATGCATTCCCCTAGGCCCATAAATGGTGAAGTGTCATGTAGTCGACGTTCACATGACACCACTAGAAGAATAACACCACAACTTAAATATCATACCATTGAATATTACTCAACCATAGTTCACTACTAACATTTAGACTTCACCCATGTCCTCAAGAACTAAACGAACTACTCACAAGACATCATACGGAACATGATCAGAGGTGATATGATGATGAATAACAATCTGAACATAAACTTGGTTCAATGGTTTCACTCAATAGCATCAACAACAAGTAGAAATCGATACCGGGAGAGTTTCCCCTATCAAACAATCAAGATCAAACCCAAATTGCTACGGCGGTGGTGGTGTCCAGCGGTGATGACGGCGGTGATGATGGTGGAGATGATGATGATGGTGATGGCGATGATGTCCAGCTCGATGACGGTGTCGATGGCGTCGATTTCCCCCTCCCGGAGGGAATTTCCCCGGCGGATTCCTGCCCGCCGGAGAGCTCTGTTCTCTCTGGTGTTCTCCGCCCCGCAGAGGCGGCTGTAACTCTTCGCGAGGTACCCTCTGTGGCTTAGGTCTTCGGGACGAAGGGTTTGGCGAAGAAAAGGAGGCGAAAAGGGTCGTGGGCCCCCCAGACCATAGGCCGGCGCGGCCAGGGCCTGGGCCGCGCCGCCCTAGGGTGTGGGCCCACCCTGGCTCCTCCTGGCTCCTCCTTCTGGCTTCCTTCGTCATCTTGAAAAATAGGATTTTTTGTATAATTTCCTTCCAGAGTTGATCTTCCGAAATATTGCATTCTGACGGTGCTTTTTCCAGCAGAATCCTGGCTCCGGTGTTCGATCCTCCAATAATGATGAAACATGCAAAATAGATGAAATAACATAAGTATTGTGTCCCAATATGAAATATATCAATGAATAACAGCAAATTATGATATAAAATAGTGATGCAAATTGGACGTATCAACTCCCCCCAAGCTTAGACTTCGCTTGTCCCCAAGCGAAATCGAGCTCGATAGACATGACCACATGTTTATGGAGTGAAGAGTCGATGAATAAAATACGGACAAGAAGCATCATATTCATTCACACAGGACATTATAGTAAACAATCTCTTATAACTCATATTGAAACAAGTATAAGGTAATCACAAGTAAAGGTGCATAAGAAATCATAATTGGTGATGGCAAACTTCGTTCTTGGTCAGAGAACAATTAACAGATTATATCTCATTGAGCAGCGCTCCCATGTTAAAGTTTATAAGGCACAACTTGCATACTCAATCATAATGGTTTTCTCATGATCATTGATAACTTGCAAAGCTATATTCATTCAGATAAAACTTGTACTAAACAAAGAAGAATAAAAGACATGATGTAGCAAATCACAATATAATGGTTTGATCACAACTACTCAAATGCTTGCTTGAGATGGAGGGAAATAGGTTTACTGACTCAACATAAAGTAAAAGACAGGCCCTTCGCAGAGGGAAGCAGGGATTAGATCATGTGCTAGAGCTTTTTCAATTTTTGCAATCATATAAAGAGAATAAAAGTAACATTTTGAGAGGTGTTTGTTGTTGTCAACGACTGGTAGCGGGTACTCTAACCCCCTTGCCAGACAACCTCCTAAGAGCGGCTCCCCTATTATTTTCATTTTGTGTGGCACTCCTTCCAACCTTTCTTTCACAAACCATGGCTAACCGAATCCTCGGGTGCCTGCCAACAATCTCATACCATGAAGGAGTGCCTTTTTATTTTAGCTTTATTATGATGATGACACTCCCCCAACCTTTGCTTACACAAGCCATGGCTAACCGAATCCTTCGGGTGCCGTCCATCAATCACATACCATGGAGGAGTGTCTATTTAGTTTAATCAATTTGGGACTGGGAATCCCATTGCCAGCTCTTTTTGCAAAATTATTGGATAAGCGGGTGAAGCCACTAGTCCATTGGTGGAAGTTGCCCAACAAGATTGAAAGATAAAACACCACATACTTCCTCATGAGCTACGAAACATTGACACAAATAAGAGATACTAAGTTTTGAATTGTTTAAAGGTAGCACATGAAGTATTTACTTGGAATGGCAGAAAATACCATGTAGTAGGTAGGTATGGTGGACACAAATGGCATAGGTTTGGGTTAAGGTTTGGATGCACGAGAAGTATTCCCTCTCAGTACAGGTCTTTGGCTAGCAAGGTTAATTAGCAAGCATAAGAGTCGAGGGAAACAAACAAATATACATGTGATAGAAACAATCATGCATCTTCCTTGTAAGTACAAACAATTTTAACTTCAGAATAATAAGCTATGAGCTAACAAGAAAGACAATGAAACATCTACATGTATTTCTCTTTTCTATTTAAACCTCAAAGTGTTGTTGCTACTGACCAATGCTAAGTTTGCCAAAACCAAATAGATTTATTCAATGCTCCCAAAGTGATACCAATACTAACAACAAGGTGAATCATATAGTAGAGATTGCAAACTAAAATAAGATGTGCAATATGTAAATGATAAGACTTCTCATTAATATTCCATAACGATAACTCACACCAAGGGATACATAGATAACCAACTAAAGGAGAGATACTTCCAAACGCAACCCATCTTATATGATAACTTCCCTACTCATGATATGATACTACTTGACAATAAAAGTAAAAGGTAGTGATAATGTGATACGCGGCACTCCCCAAGCTTGGAACAAACCAAGGGGATGCCAATACCGATGATGAATTACTCCTTCGGTGATGGTGGTGATGAATTCCCGACAAGCTTCTCAATAAGCTCCTGAAGCTCGTCAATCCCGTATATGAGATTGCGAATCATCTCTGAATTGTGCTCGACGCGGTTAAAGAGTCCGTCCGATGGCGAGTCCCAGCTCTTGGAGTTATTTCCCACTCTTCACCTCGGGCTCCTTCTCTCTGCAGTGTTAGAGCGATCTATATCCCATTGGCTAGGCAATGCTGCCTTGGGAGTCCCTTCAATTTGATTATTGAAAATTAGATTGTGGAAGGGGTGATGAGTGCCTGATGGAGATGTTTTCGGAGCTAGGTAATGACGTGGGACTGCTCCTCCAGTGCGAATTCTTGCGCTCTTGTTTGCACAAAAAGGGTTGTCCACCACCTTGATGCTTGCGATGGTAGCACGCGGGCGTGCGCGCGAGTCTTCCTCCACCTCTTCTTCATCTTCTTCCTTGACGTCCTTGTCTTCCTCTTTCCACCCGAGATCTCGATCATCTTCATCCGGAAACTCCTTGCCCTTGTTCTTGGAGACCATGGTGCTTCTAAACCAAAAACAGATCCTGGCAGAAACAGCTCGAAACAAAACACGTCGAGAAAACGATATACGGACCTCCAGGGGTCCGGGGGATTATATAGCAAAATTTTTCACGACAAACGGAAAGCACCAGATCGAACCAGAGTCGGAAAGGGGCGACGAGGCAGCCAAACCATAGGCCGGCACGGGCCCAGGTCAGGCCGCGCCGCCCTATGGTGGCACCCCCTCGTGCGTCCTTTCCACTCCGTTTCGAACTCGTAATTTCTCATATTTTCCAAAAACAGCAAAAATATAGTTCGGAAAGTAAATTGCGTACTTTTCATTACCAGTACTGTTACCTATTCGAAGTCGAGTTCTGGCGGACTGTCAATTTGCCCTTTGATGTAGGCCTCCGGTGTTTCCACTTGAATAATATCAACATCAACATTATAAGAATCACCCGAGATATAATGCTTGAGTCTTTGTCCATACACCACTTGCGTAGCATTGCCTTGGAGAGAGCTAATTTTGATTGCTCCTGAACGATACACCTCCTCGACAACATATGGTCCTTCCCATTTCGAGAGTAATTTCCCTGCAAAGAATCTGAGACGAGACCGATACAATAGGACTTTATCCCCAATATTAAATTCTCTTTTGATAATCCTCCTATCATGCCATTTTTTAACTTTCTCTTTAAAGAGTTTAGCATTTTCATATGCTTCACTTCTCCATTCATCTAGAGAACTCAATTGCAACAACCTCTTATCACCGGCAAGTTTAGGATCTTTATTTAATTCTCTAACAGCCCAATAAGCTTTGTGCTCTAGTTCTAGAGGTAAATGACAAGCTTTCCCATAAACCATTTTATAAGGTGACATTCCCATGGGATTTTTATAAGCAGTTCTATAAGCCCAAAGTGCATCCTTCAATTTACTAGCCCAATTCTTTCTAGTTTTATTAACGGTCTTTCCCAAAATAGATTTAATCTCTCTATTTGATAATTCTACTTGACCACTAGTTTGAGGATGATAAGCAGAAGCAATTCTATGATTAATACCATACTTAGCAAGAGTTTTTCTAAAACCTCCATGAATAAAATGAGAACCTCCATCAGTCATAATATATCTAGGTACTCCAAATCTAGGAAAAATAATATCTAAGAGCATTCTTAAAGAGGTCTCACCATCAGCACTTTTTGTAGGTATAGCTTCCACCCATTTAGTAACATAATCAACAGCAACAAGTATATGAGTGTTACCTTCCGAAGACGGAAAAGGTCCCATAAAGTCAAATCCCCAACAATCAAACGGTTCAATAACAAGAGTATAATTCATAGGCATTTCATTGCGTCTGGAGATATTACCAACCCTTTGGCATTCATCACAAGATAAAATAAACTTTCTCGCATCCTTGAAGAGAGTTGGCCAATCAAAACCTGATTGTAAAACCTTTTGCGCGGTTCTTTCTCCAGCGTGATGTCCTCCATAAGCACTACCATGACATTTACTCAATATTTCTTGTTGTTCATACTCAGGAACACATCTTCGCATAATACCATCCACTCCTTCTTTATATAAGTGTGGGTCATCCCAGAAATAATGCCTCAAGTCATAAAAGAATTTCCTCCTTTGCTGAGCTGAAAAGGTTGTAGGCAAGTACTTGGAAACAATAAAGTTAGCATAATCAGCATACCAAGGACTGTCTCGCGAGCTCACCTTTATTACAGCCAATTGTTCATTTGGAAAACTATCATTAACAGAACAGGATCATAAGCAATATTTTCCAATCTAGACAAATTATCAGCAACAGGATTATCAGCACCTTTCCTATCTACAATATGTAGATCAAATTCTTGCAAAAGAAGTACCCATCTAATAAGCCTCGGCTTAGCATCTTTCTTTGTCATTAGGTATCTAATTGCAGCATGATCAGTATGAATAGTAACTTTTGAATCAACAATATAAGATCTAAATTTATCACAAGCAAAGACTACAGCTAATAATTCCTTTTCAGTTGTAGCATAATTTCTTTGAGCAGCATCAAGAGTTTTACTAGCATAATGAATAACATTCAGTTTTTTATCTACTCGCTGTCCAAGAACAGCGCCTACAAGAAAATCACTAGCATCACACATAATTTCAAATGGTAAGTTCCAATCGGAGGTTCAACTATAGGAGCAGTTGTTAAGGCTTTCTTAAGAGTTTCAAAAGCTTCCTTACAATCATCATCAAAAACAAATGGTACATCTTTTTGAAGAAGATTAGTAAGAGGCTTTGAAATCTTGGAGAAATCTTTAATAAATCTCCTATAAAACCCAGCATGACCAAGAACACTACGAATACCTTTAACATCCCTCGGATAGGGCATCTTCTCAATTGCTTCAACTTTAGCTCTATCAACTTCAATACCTCTCTCAGAAATTTTATGTCCCAATACAATTCCTTCATTAACCATAAAGTGGCATTTCTCCCAATTAAGAACAAGGTTAGTTTCTTCACATCTCTGCAAAACTTTATCAAGGTTTCGCAAGCAACTATCAAAAGAATTCCCATAGACGGAAAAATCATCCATGAATACCTCTACAATACTTTCACAAAAACCATGAAAAATAGCAGACATGCATCTTTGAAAAGTAGCAGAGCATTACTTAAACCAAAGGGCGTGCGTCTATTAGCATAAGTTCCATAAGGACAAGTAAAGGTGGTTTTCTCTTGATCTTTAGCTTTAATGACAATTTGTGAAAACCCGAATAACCATCAAGAAAGCAAAAATGAGTATTTTTAGACAATCTTTCTAGCATTTGATCAATAAATGGTAAAGGGTAATGATCTTTCTTAGTAACTTTATTAACTTTTCGAAAATCAATGCACATTCTATACCCTACAACTACTCTTTGAGGAATGAGCTCATCATTATCATTAGGCACAACAGTCATACCTCCTTTCTTGGGAACGCAATGCACAGGACTAACCCATCTACTATCAGCAATAGGATATATAATACCAGCTTCAAGAAGTCGTAATACCTCATTCCTTACCACTTCCTTCATCTTCGGAATTAGACGACGCTGAGGTTCAACAACAGCTTTGCATCATCTTCCATATTAATAGCATGTTGGCATATAGACGGAGAAATCCCCTTCAAATCATCAAGAGTGTAGCCAATAGCGCCTCGATGCTTCTTCAATATTTCCAATAACCTTTCTTCCTCAATCTCTGAAAGCTTAGAACTAATAATAACAGGATATATTTTCTTATCATCAATATGAGCATATTTAAGATTATCAGGTAAAGGCTTTAAATCAAAAACAGGATCTTCCTTTGGTGGCGGTGTTGTACCCAAATCTTCCACCGGTAAATCATGCTTGAGAATAGGTTGGCGAAGAAAAATTTCCTCAAGCTCATCTCTTTCTTTCCTAAAAATTTCGCTCTCGCTATCCTCCAAATGTTGCTGCAAAGGATTATTAGGAACAAGAACAATAGATGCACATTGCTCCATTTTAAAATCATTACTAGGCAAATCAGCTTTATAAGGAGTTTTAGTAAATTTAGAGAAGTTAAACTCATAAGATTCACTAGCGAATTTAGTCAAAATTTTCTCTTTCTTGCAATCTATAATAGCTCCACAAGTATTTAGAAAAGGTCTACCAAAAATAATAGGACAATAATCACTAGCAGCAGAACCAAGTACCAAAAAGTCAGCAGGATATTTAATCTTACCGCATAAAACTTCCACATCTCGAACAATACCAATTGGAGAAATAGTTTCTCTATTAGCCAGCTGAATAACCACATCAATATCTTCAAGTTCACAAGAATCAATTTCGTGCATAATCTCCGTAAAGCTCATACGGAATAGCACTAACACTTGCACCAATATCACATAATCCATAATAACAATGATCACCAATTTTAACAGATAGCATAGGAACACTAGCTTGTTTGGGTTTATTAGGATGTGAGACAATATTAGAAGCATCTTCACAGAAAATAATATGACCATCCTCCACATTTTCAGTCACAAGATCTTTAACTATTGCAACACAGGTTCAACTTTTATTTGTTCTTCAAAGTTCTACAGGTTTCTTTTCACTTTTATGAACCACACTATTTATAACAGAGTACTCTTTCATTTTAACAGGGAAAGGAGTTTTTTCAATATAAGCTTCAGGAATAACACGATCAGCAGTTTCAACTACAATGCATTTATTAATAGATGAATCAATTTTATCTTTATACGGTTCATGATACTTATCAAAATTCTTCTTTGGCAATTCATAATGAGAGGCAAAAGCTTTATAAAGATTTACAGCAACTTGAGAATCAAGACCATATATAGCACTCATATTACGAAATTTATCAGTATCCATAAAAGCTTCAATGCATTTATAATCATAAATTATACCTGATTCTCTATCCTTGTCGTTCTCCCAACCTTCAGTATTTTCTTGGATCCGATCAAGAAGGTCCCTTTTAAACTCTTCTTTGTTGCGTGTAAATGATCCAGAACAAGAAGTATCCAGCAAGGTCTTGTCTTGAAAAGAAAGTCTTGCATAGAAATTATCAATAATAACATTACTAGGAAGCTCATGAATGGGGCATTTGAGCATTAAAGACTTCAATCTCCCCCAAGCTTGGGCAATACTCTCTCCATCATGAGGCCAAAAATTATATATGTGATTCCGATCCTTATGAATTTCACTTGGAGGATAGAACTTAGAATAAAACCGGGGCACAATATCATTCCATTCAAGAGAATCCCCATTATCCAAGAATTTATACCAATGCGCCGCCTTACTGGGACAGCGACAAAGAGAATAGTTTCTTCCTCACTTCATCCATAGCAATACCTGCACATTTGAATAACCCGCATAATTCATGCAAAAACAGTAAATGATCACCAGGATGGACAGTTCCATCCCCTTCATAGCGGTTATCCATAACACGTTCAATAATTTTCATAGGTATTTTATATGGTATCACTTCCTCACCTGGCGCCTCATCCACTACCGTTGCAGTAGTAGTAGATTTCCCAAATAGAAATTGAAGAGAAGATCTCTCCATAATGACTTATAGCAAGAAAGTAAATAAAATCAGCACAACAAGAAAGGTTTTCCTTACCAATTCCACTTACCAATAGCGCTTCACTCCCCGCAACGGCGCCTTTAAAATAGTCTTGATGACCCACAAGTATAGGGGTGTATCGTAGTATCTTCGATAAGTAAGAATGTCGATCCCAACGAGGAGCGAGAAGGTGTTGACAAGCAGTTTCGATGAAGGATTCACTGTAAATGCTCACAGACAAGTATTCAGGGGGGTTTGATGTAACAGTTGAATAAAGTACGAGTATGTAAAGTGCGAAAGTAATAATTGCAGCGAGTGGCCCAATCCTTTTTAGCACAAAGGACAAGCCGGTTTGTTTACTTATAATGACCAAACGTTCTCGAGGACACACGGGATTTTAGTCTAGTGCTTTCGCTACATACGGCTAAATAATCTTCATTGTTGTGATAAGTGTTGTGTGGGTGAACCTATGCTAATGTACCGCCCTTCCTAGGACTAATACATACTTGTGATTATACCCCTTGCAAGCATCCGCAACTACAAGAAAGTAATTAAGAATTAAATCTAACCACAGCCTTAAACTCTGAGATCCTGCGATCCCTCCTGCATCGATATACCAACAGGGGTTTAGGTTTCTGTCACTCCGGCAACCCCGCAATTGGCAAACGAGTACAAGATGCATTCCCCTAGGCCCATAAATGGTGAAGTGTCATGTAGTCGACGTTCACATGACACCACTAGAAGAATAACACCACAACTTAAATATCATACCATTGAATATTACTCAACCATAGTTCACTACTAACATTTAGACTTCACCCATGTCCTCAAGAACTAAACGAACTACTCACAAGACATCATACGGAACATGATCAGAGGTGATATGATGATGAATAACAATCTGAACATAAACTTGGTTCAATAGTTTCACTCAATAGCATCAACAACAAGTAGAAATCGATACCGGGAGAGTTTCCCCTATCAAACAATCAAGATCAAACCCAAATTGCTACGGCGGTGGTGGTGTCCAGCGGTGATGACGGCGGTGATGATGGTGGAGATGATGATGATGGTGATGGCGATGATGTCCAGCTCGATGACGGTGTCGATGGCGTCGATTTCCCCCTCCCGGAGGGAATTTCCCCGGCGGATTCCTGCCCGCCGGAGAGCTCTTTTCTCTCTGGTGTTCTCCGCCCCGTAGAGGCGGCTGTAACTCTTCGCGAGGTACCCTCTGTGGCTTAGGTCTTC
This sequence comes from Lolium perenne, assembly GCF_019359855.2. Lineage (NCBI taxonomy): Eukaryota > Viridiplantae > Streptophyta > Magnoliopsida > Poales > Poaceae > Lolium > Lolium perenne. Next base: position 210,510,546 of record NC_067250.2, on the reverse strand, counting down.
GGGACGAAGGGTTTGGCGAAGAAAAGGAGGCGAAAAGGGTCGTGGGCCCCCCAGACCATAGGCCGGCGCGGCCAGGGCCTGGGCCGCGCCGCCCTAGGGTGTGGGCCCACCCTGGCTCCTCCTGGCTCCTCCTTCTCGCTTCCTTCGTCATCTTGAAAAATAGGATTTTTGGTATAATTTCCTTCCAGAGTTGATCTTCCGAAATATTGCATTCGACGGTGCTTTTTCCAAACAGAATCCTGGCTCCGGTGTTCGATCCTCCAATAATGATGAAACATGCAAAATAGATGAAATAACATAAGTATTGTGTCCCAATATGAAATATATCAATGAATAACAGCAAATTATGATATAAAATAGTGATGCAAATTGGACGTATCAACGTATCACTACTCCATAGCTATACCAAGTGAATCACGAATCAAAAATAATCTTTGATAAACCAAAGTCAAAAACTGGTAAGGTAAAAACTTGGGATAGGATCATTAAGCATAAAGTAATATGTAATGGGGCCTTGCTCTTGTAGAGCTTTGCCTTAGGGTAGCTTGCAAAAATACTAGCTTGCCTTGGTTGGTGTACTGATCAAAGTGGTCTTCCTCTTCCTGGAAGTAGACCTCCTCCTCCTGATACTTCTCGGTACTAGCATCTAAAAACGGATACAAGGTAACAATCGCCAATAAAAGCTTAAGAGCTAGGCTAAGCTCACAATTGGTTCATACCAGCTATTCTAACATCACCATAATATTAACATGTTTGGTTGACTTTGTTTTCTTTTTAAGAAAAATAATTTCCTCTCATTACAAGTATTGATTAGGATTTCTATTTAGTTCTTTGGAGAAATATTTTCCTCCCATTGAATCTTGTTAAGATTTAATCTCCTAAAATAATAATGTATGAACCCATGTTGACCAAGGTCAACAATTCATAATTATCATTTGGGAAAATGATTTAAATGAGGTTCTACACCTCATGCAATTTAACACTACTATAGTAATAATTTAATGTCACCAAATAATTTCATATGAGATTATGTAGACCAAGCTCAATACTTCATGTGGAATTACTTGAGACAATGATTTAAATGAGAGGAAACCTCTCATATCATTTAACATTTAATTTTGGGTACTTTAAAAATGGACTAGAAATGGCCACATAGCCATTATTTTGCTCTAGCCCATGATCATATGAAGCAACCATGTTATATTTTTACATAATCAATTAGACAATATGAAATGTGATTTATGGGAGTTGGAATCAACTCAAAATCATTTATGGTTAATTTTTAATAAATGTTTGAATTTTGAAAAGGCCCTGCCTTGTTATTTTTACTACCTTAATTCCACAATGAATCTAGGGTTGAGGCCAGTTATTTAGAGAATTTCATAAGCTTTCCAAATATATAAAATTCATCAAATTTGGTTTAGCAGATTTGATTCTATTTAATTTTGAACATGGTATCAGTAAGGAATTTTATTTAAATCGAATTGTTTGAATTCAAACGAGTGGGCTTGAGCGGGAAACCTAACTGGGCCAAACAGAGAAAAGGAAACGGGCCGGCCCAGCAGTGTGTCTTGCACACGCGGGCCGTCTGACGCTGGGCCCCACACGTTAGTGACACTTAGACGCCGAAACGGTTTGGGCTGTTCTAAGACGCACGATTAGAGCACGATCCAATGGATCAGGTGCATCGTCGTCGACGGCGAGAAGTGGCCTTACTGGCGGCGTGAGAAGGGGGTCGGCTGATACGTCCATTTTGCATCACTATTTTATATCATAATTTACTGTTATTCATTGATATATTTCATATTTAGAGATGATACTTATGTTATTTCACCTATTTTGCATGTTTCATGATTATTGGAGAATTACTCACCGGAGTCAGGATTCTGCTGGAAAAAGCACCGTCAGGATACAGTATTTCTGAAGATCAACAATTGACGGAAAATATACCGAAGTTCCTATTTTTCCAAATGACGGAGCCAGCCAGAAGGGGAGGCCGAGGAGGGCCACCATGGGCCCCCCATTGGCCGGCGCGGCCACCAGGCCTGGCGCGCCGCCATGTGGGGAGGTGGCCCACGACCCCCCCTCGGCCATCTCCCTTTCGCGTACTTCATCTCCAGAAAACCCTAAGGTGCAGGGGAACATCTAGGAGAGACACAGCCGCCTCTGCGGGGCGGAAAAACACCAGAGAGAAAAGAGCTCTCCGGCAAGCTGAAATCTGCCGGGGAAATTCCCTCCCGGAGGGGGAAATCATCGCCATTGTCACCGTCATCGAGCTGGACTTCATTGGGATCATCATCATCATCTCCACCGCCGACACCATCATCTCCACCGCTGCACCTCGTCTCCGCTGTAGCATCTAGGGTTGAATCTTGATTATTTCATAGGGGAAACTCTCCCGGTGTTGATTACTCCTTGTTATTGATGCTATTGAGTGAAACCATTGAACCAAGATTTATGTTCAGATTGTTATTCATCATCATATCACCTCTGATCATGTTCCATATGATGTCTTGTGAGTAGTTCGTTTAGTTTTTGAGGACATGGGTGAAGTCTAAATGTTAGTAGTGAACTATGTTGAGTAATATTTAATGGTTTGATATTTAAGTTGTGGTGTTATTCTTCTAGTGGTGTCCTGTGAACGTCGACTACATGACACTTCAACTTTATGGGCCTAGGGGAATGCATCCTGTATTCGTTTGCCAATTGTGGGGTTGCCGGAGTGACAGCAACCTGAACCCCCGTTGGTATATCGATGCATGAGAGATAGCAGGATCTCAGAGTTTAAGGCTGTGGTTAGATTTATCTTAATTATTTTCTTGTATTTGCGGATGCTTGCAAGGGGTTTAATCACAAGTATGTATTATTCCTAGGAAGGGCGGTGCATTAGCATAGGTTCACCCACACAACACTTATAAAAACAATGAAGATTAATCAACTATATGAAGCGAAAGCACTAGACTAAATTCCCGTGTGTCCTCAAGAACGTTTGGTCATCATAAGTAAACAAACCGGCTTGTCCTTTGTGCTAAAAAGGATTGGGCCACTTGCTGCAATTATTATTCTCGCACTTTACTTACTTGTATTTTATTTATCTGCTATATCAAAACCTCCTGAAAACTGGTCTGTGAGCATTTACAGTGAATCCTTCATCGAAACTGCTTGTCAACACCTTCTGCTCCTCGTTGGGTTCGACACTCTTATTTATCGAAAGTACTATGATACACCCCCTATACTTGTGGGTCATCAAGACTATTTTCTGGCGCTGTTGCCGGGGAGTGAAGTGCTATTGGTAAGTGGAATTGGTAAGGAAAACTTTTACTGTACGTGCTGTTTTTATTTCTGCCTACTGCTATAATTTATTATGGAGAGATCTTCTCTTGAATTCCTATTTGGAAAATCTGCTACTACTGCAAAGGTAGTGGATGAGGCGCCAGGTGAGAAAGAGATTCCATATAAAATACCTATGAAAATTATTGAACGTGTTGTAGATAACCGCTATGAAGGGGATGGAACTGTCCATCCTGGAGATCATTTACTGTTTTACATGAATTATGCGGGTTATTCAAGTGTGCAGGTATTTCTATGGATGAAGTTAGGACGAAACTATTATCTATATCGCTGTCGGGTAAAGTGGCGCATTGGTATAAATTGCTGAAGAATGGGAATTCTCTTGATTGGAAGGATATTGTGCCTCTATTTTATTCTAAATTTTATCCTCCAAGTGAAATTCATAAAGACCGAAACCGCATATATAATTTCTGGCCTCATGATGGAGAGAGTATTGCCCAAGCATGGGGGAGATTGAAGTCTTTAATGCTCAAATGCCCCATTCATGAGCTTCCTGGTAATATCATCATTGATAATTTCTATGCAAGACTTTCTTTTCAAGATAAAACCTTGCTGGAGACTGCTTGTTCTGGATCATCCACACGCAACAAAGAAGAGTTTAAATGGGACCTTCTTGATCGGATCCAAGAGAATACTGAAGGATGGGAGAACGACAAAGGTAGAGAGTCAGGTATAAATTATGATTATGAATGCATTGAAACTTTTATGGATACTGATAAATTTCGTAATATGAGTGCTACTTATGGTCTTGACTCTCAAGTTGTTGCAAATTTTTATAAAGCTTTTGCGTCTCATTTTGAATTTCCTAGGAAGAATTTTTATAAGTATCATGAACCTTACAAAGATAAAACTGATTCACCAATAGGTAAATGTATTGAAGTTAAAACTGTTGATCACATTCTTCCTGAAGCTTATATTGAAAAAAATCCTTTTCCTGCTAAAATGAAAGAGTATTCTGTTATAACTAGTGTGGTTAACAAAAGTGCAAAGAAACCTATAGAACCTGAGGAGCAAATAAATGTTGAACCTGCTGTTGCAATAGATAAAGACCTTGTCACTGAAAATGTAGAAGATGGTCACATCATTTTCTGTGAAGATGCTTCTAATATTGTTTCACATCCTAGTAAGTCTAGGAAAGCCAGTGTTCCTATGCTCTCTGTTAGAATTGGTGATCATTGTTATTATGGTTTATGCGATATTGGTGCAAGTACTAGTGCCATTCCTTATGAGCTTTACAAGGAAATCACGCATGAAATTGGTTCTTGTGAACTTGAAGATATTGATGTGGTTATTCGGCTAGCTAATAGAGAAACTATCTCTCCTATTGGTATTGTTCGAGATGTGGAAGTTCTATGTGGTAAGATTAAATACCCTGCTGACTTTTTGGTACTTGGTTCTGCTGCTAGTAAGACTTGTCCTATCATTTTTGGTAGACTGATACGTCCAATTTGCATCACTATTTTATATCATAATTTGTTGTTATTCATTGATATATTTCATATTGGGACACAATACTTATGTTATTTCATCTATTTTGCATATTTCATGATTATTGGAGGATCGAGCACCGGAGCCAGGATTCTGCTGGAAAAAGCACCATCAGAACGCAATATTTCGGAAGATCAACTGCGGAAGGAAATTATACCAAAAATCCTATTTTTCCAGATGACGAAGGAAGCTGTATGGGAGCCACCGGACCCAAGGTGGGCCCAGACCATAGGGCGGCGCGGCCCATGGCCTGGCCGCGCCACCTGGTGGGGAGGGGGGCCCACAGCCCCTTTGGCCTCCTTTTCTTCGCGAAACCCTTCGTCCCGAAAACCTAAGCTCCAGAGGGTACGTCGCGAAGAGCCACAGCCGCCTCTGCGGGGCGGAGAACACCAGAGAGAAAAGAGCTCTCCGGCGGGCAGGAATCCGCCGGGGAAATTCCCTCCCTGAGGGGGAAATCGACGCCATCGTCACCGCCATCAAGCTGGACATCATCTCCATCACCATCACCATCATCTTCATCATCATCACCGCCATCTCCACCGCAGCACCTCGTCACCGCTGTAGCAATTTGGGTTTGATCTTGATTGTTTGATAGGGGAAACTCTCCCGGTGTTGATTTCTACTTGTTATTGATGCTATTGAGTGAAACCGTTGAACTAAGGTTTATGTTCAGATTGTTATTCATCATCATATCACCTCTGATCCTGTTCCATATGATGTCTCGTGAGTAGTTCGTTTAGTTCTTGAGGACATGGGTGAAGTCTAAATGCTAGTAGTGAATTATGGTTGAGTAATATTCAATGTTATGATATTTAAGTTGTGGTGTCATTCTTCTAGTGGTGTCGTGTGAACGTCGACTACACGATACTTCACCATTTATGGGCCTAGGGAATACATCTTGTACTCGTTTGCCAATTGCGGGGTTGCTGTAGTGACAAACCTGAGTCCCCGTTGGTATATCGATGCAGGAGGGATCGCAGGATCTCAGAGTTTAAGGCTGTGGTTAGATTTATCTTAATTACTTTCTTGTAGTTGCGGATGCTTGCAAGGGGTATAATCACAAGTATGTATTATTCCTAGGAAGGGCGATACATTAGCATAGGTTCACCCACACAACACTTATCAAAACAATGAAGATTAATCAGCTGTATGTAGCGAAAGCACTAGACTAAAATCCCGTGTGTCCTCGAGAACGTTTGGTCATTATAAGTAAACAAACCGGCTTGTCCTTTGTGCTAAAAAGGATTGGGCCACTCGCTGCAATTATTTCTCTCGCATTTTACTTACTTGTACTTTATTCATCTGTTACATCAAAAACCCCTGAATACTTGTCTGTGAGCATTTACAGTGAATCCTTCATCGAAACTGCTTGTCAACACCTTCTGCTCCTCGTTGGGATCGACATTCTTACTTATCGAAGATACTACGATACACCCCCTATACTTGTGGGTCATCAAGACTATTTTCCGGGCGCTCGTTGCCGGGGAGTGAAGCGCTATTGGTAAGTGGAATTGGTAAGGAAAACCTTTCTTGTTTGTGCTGATTTTATTTCGCATCGCTGCTATAAGTCATTATGGAGAGATCTTCTCTTCAATTTCTATTTGGGAAATCTACTACTACTGCAACGGTAGTGGATGAGGCGCCAGGTGAGGAAGTGATACCATATAAAATACCTATGAAAATTATTGAACGTGTTATGGATAACCGCTATGAAGGGGATGGAACTGTCCATCCTGGTGATCATTTACTGTTTTTGCATGAATTATGCGGGTTATTCAAATGTGCAGGTATTGCTATGAATGAAGTTAGAAAGAAACTATTCTCTATATCGTTGTCTGGTAAAGCGGCGCATTGGTATAAATTGCTGAAGAATGGTGATTCTCTTGATTGGGAGGACATTGTGCCTTTATTTTATTCCAAATTCTATCCTCCAAGTGAAATTCACAAAGATCGTAACCGCATATATAATTTCTGGCCTCATGATGGAGAAAGTATTGCCCAAGCTTGGGGGAGATTGAAGTCTTTAATGCTCAAATTCCCCATTCATGAGCTTCCTGGTAATGTTATTATTGATAATTTCTATGCAAGACTTTCTTTTCAAGACAAGACCTTGCTGGATACTTCTTGTTCTGGATCATTTACACGCAACAAAGAAGAGTTTAAAAGGGACCTTCTTGATCGGATCCAAGAAAATACTGAAGGTTGGGAGAACGACAAGGATAGAGAATCGGGTATAATTTATGATTATAAATGCATTGAAGCTTTTATGGATACTGATAAATTTCGTAATATGAGTGCTACATATGGTCTTGATTCTCAAGTTGCTGCAAATCTTTATAAAGCTTTTGCCTCTCATTATCAATTGCCTAAGAAGAATTTTGATAAGTATCATGAACCGTATAAAGATAAAATTGATTCATCTATTAATAAATGTGTTGTAGTTGAAACTGCTGATCATGTTATTCCTGAAGCTTATATTGAAAAAACTCCTTTCCCTGCTAAAATGAAGGAGTACTCTGTTATAAATAGTGCGGTTCATAAAAGTGAAAAGAAACCTGTAGAACTTTGAAGAACAAATAAAAATTGAACCACATTGCAATAGTTAAAGATCTTGTGACTGAAAATGTGGAGGATGGTCATATTATTTTCTCGTGAAGATGCTTCTAATATTGTTTCACATCCTAATAAACCCAAACAAGTTAGTGTTCCTATGCTATCTGTTAGAATTGGTGATCATTGCTATTATGGTTTATGTGATATTGGTGCAAGTGTTAGTGCTATTCCTTATGAGCTTTACACGGAGATTATGCACGAAATTGATTCTTGTGAACTTGAAGATATTGATGTGGTTATTCAGCTGGCTAATAGAGAAACTATTTCTCCAATTGGTATTGTTCGAGATGTGGAAGTTCTATGTGGTAAGATTAAATATCCTGCTGACTTTTTGGTACTTGGTTCTGCGGCTAGTGATTATTGTCCTATCATTTTTGGTAGACCTTTTCTAAATACTTGTGGAGCTATTATAGATTGCAAGAAAGAGAAAATTTTGACTAAATTTGCTGGTGAATCTTATGAGTTTAACTTCTCTAAATTTACCAAAACTCCTTATAAAGCTGATTTGCCTAGTGATGATTTTAAAATGGAGCAGTGTGCATCTATTGTTCTTGTTCCTAATAATCCTTTGCAGCAACATTTGGAGAATAGCGAGAGTGAAGTTTTTAGGAAAGAAAGAGATGAGCTTGAAGAAATGTTTCTTCACCAACCTATTCTCAAGCATGATTTACCGGTGGAAGATTTGGGTAGAACACCGCCACCAAAGGAAGATCCTGTTTTTGATTTAAAGCCTTTGCCTGATAATCTTAAATATGCTCATATTGATGATAAGAAAATATATCCTGTTATTATTAGTTCTAAGCTTTCAGAGATTGAGGAAGAAAGGTTATTGGAAATATTGAAGAAACACCGAGGAGCTATTGGCTACACTCTTGATGATTTGAAGGGGATTTCTCCTTCTATTTGCCAACATGCTATTAATATGGAAGACGATGCAAAGCCTGTTGTTGAACATCAGCGTCGTCTAATTCCGAAGATGAAGGAGGTGGTAAGGAATGAGGTATTAAAACTTCTTGAAGCTGGTATTATATATCCTATTGCTGATAGTAGATGGGTTAGTCCTGTGCATTGCGTTCCCAAGAAAGGAGGAATGACTGTTGTGCCTAATGATAATGATGAGCTCATCCCTCAAAGAGTAGTTGTAGGGTATAGAATGTGCATTGATTTTCGAAAAGTTAATAAAGTTACTAAGAAAGATCATTACCCTTTACCATTTATTGATCAAATGCTAGAAAGATTGTCTAAAAATACTCATTTTTGCTTTTCTTGATGGTTATTCTGGGTTTTCACAAATTGCTGTTAAAACTAAAGATCAAGAGAAAACCAATTTTACTTGTCCCTATGGAACTTATGCTTATAGGCGTATGCCTTTTGGTTTATGTAATGCTCCTGCTACTTTTCAAAGATGCATGTCTGCTATTTTTCATGGCTTTTGTGAGAGTATTGTGGAAGTATTCATGGATGATTTTTCCGTCTATGGGAATTCTTTTGATAGTTGCTTGCAAAACCTTGATAAAGTTTTGCAGAGATGTGAAGAAACTAACCTTGTTCTTAATTGGGAGAAATGCCACTTTATGGTTAATGAAGGAATTGTATTGGGACATAAAATTTCTGAGAGAGGTATTGAAGTTGATAGAGCTAAAGTTGAAGCAATTGAGAAGATGCCCTATCCGAGGGATGTTAAAGGTATTCGTAGTGTTCTTGGTCATGCTGGGTTTTATAGGAGATTTATTAAAGATTTCTCCAAGATTTCAAAGCCTCTTACTAATCTTCTTCAAAAAGATGTACCTTTTGTTTTTGATGATGATTGTAAGGAAGCTTTTGAAACTCTAAAGAAAGCCTTACCAACTGCTCCTGTAGTTGAACCTCCTGATTGGAATTTGCCTTTTGAAATTATGTGTGATGCTAGTGATTTTGCTGTAGGCGCTGTTTTTGGACAACGAGTAGATAAAAAACTGAATGTTATTCATTATGCTAGTAAAACTCTTGATGCTGCTCAAAGAAATTATGCTACAACTGAAAAAGAATTATTAGCTATAGTCTTTGCTTGTGATAAATTTAGATCTTATATTGTTGATTCAAAAGTTACGATTCATACTGATCATGCTGCAATTAGATACCTTATGACAAAGAAAGATGCTAAGCCAAGGCTTATTAGATGGGTACTTCTTTTGCAAGAATTTGATTTACATATTGTAGATAGGAAAGGTCTTGATAATCCTGTTCTCGATAATTTGTCTAGATTGGAAAATATTGCTTATGATCCTGCTCTCAAGTTAATGATAGTTTTCCAAATGAACAATTGGCTGTAATAAAGGTGAGCTCGCGAGACAGTCCTTGGTATGCTGATTATGCTAACTTTATTGTTTCCAAGTACTTGCCTCCAACCTTTTCAGCTCAAAGAAAGGAGGAAATTCTTTTATGACTTGAGGCATTATTAGGGATGACCCACACTTATATAAAGAAGGAGTGGATGGTATTCTGCGAAGGTGTGTTCCCGAATATGAACAACAAGAGATATTGAGTAAATGTCATGGTAGTGCTTATGGAGGACATCACGCCGGAGAAAGAACCGCGCAAAAGGTTCTACAATCAGGTTTTTATTGGCCAACTCTCTTCAAGGATGCGAGAAAGTTTATTTTATCTTGTGATGAATGCCAAAGGGTTGGTAATATCTCCAGACGTAATGAAATGCCTATGAATTATACTCTTGTTATTGAACCATTTGATTGTTGGGGATTTGACTTCATGGGACCTTTTCCGTCTTCAGAAGGTAACACTCATATACTTGTTGCTGTGATTATGTTACTAAATGGGTGGAAGCCATACCTACAAAAAGTGCTGATGGTGAAACTTCTTTAAAAATGCTTTTAGATATTATTTTTCCTAGATTTGGAGTACCTAGATATATTATGACTGATGGAGGTTCTCATTTTATTCATGGAGGTTTTAGAAAAACTCTTGCTAGGTATGGTATTAATCATAGAATTGCTTCCGCTTATCACCCTCAAACTAGTGGTCAAGTAGAATTATCAAATAGAGAGATTAAATCTATTTTGGGAAAGACCATTAATAAATCTAGAAAGAATTGGGCTAGTAAATTGAAAGAAGCACTATGGGCTTATAGAACTGCTTATAAAAACCCCATGGGAATGTCACCTTATAAAATGGTTTACGGAAAAGCTTGTCATTTACCTTTAGAACTAGAGCACAAAGCTTATTGGGCTGTTAGAGAACTAAATAAAGATCCTAAACTAGCTGGTAATAAGAGGTTGCTGCAATTAAGTTCTCTAGATGAATGGAGAAGTGAAGCTTATGAAAATGCTAAACTCTTTAAAGAGAAAGTTAAGAAATGGCATGATAGAAGGATCATCAAAAGAGAGTTTAATGTTGGGGATAAAGTCCTATTGTATCGGTCTCTGTCTCGATTCTTTGTGGAAATTACTCTCGAAATGGGAAGGACCATATGTTGTTGAGGAGGTGTATCGTTCAGGAGCAATTAAAATTAGCTCTCTCCAAGGCAATGCTACGCAAGTGGTGAATGGACAAAGACTCAAGCATTATATCTCGGGTGATTCTTATAATGTTGATGTTGATATTATTCGAGTGGAAACACCGGAGGCTTTCATCAAAGGACAAATTGACAGTCTTAACTCGACTTTGAATAGGTAACAGCACTGGTAATGAAAAGTTCGCAATTTACTTTCCGAACAATATTTTTGCTGTTTTTGGAAAATATGAAAAATTACGAGATCGAAACGGAGTGGAAAAGACGCACGAGGGCGTGCCACCATAGGCCGGCGCGGCCTGGCCTGGGCCCGCGCCGCCCTATGGTCTGGCCGCCTCGTCGCCCCTTTCCGACTCTGGTTCGACCTGGTACTTTCCGTTTGTTCTGAAAATTGTTACTATATAATCCCCCGGACCCCTGGAAGTCCGTATATCGTTTTCTCGACGTGTTTTGTTTCAAGCTGTTTTTGCCAGGATTTGTTTCGGATCTAGAGCCATCATGTCTTCGTCGGGAACTCCGAAGGACAGCTCCTGCAAGGATGTTGGCAACTTGTACATGGAGGAGCTGAGGATGCACCCAAAGGAGTTGATGCTCGTCGAGGGAAAACTGCAGATCAAAGATGTTCAGGGTCCCAAAGGAGAAGGAAGCTTGGAAGACAGGATGGAGAAGCTAGAACAAGAGGTCTTCAATTACAAGAAGATGGCCGAGCGTGAAGTGGATATCTTCCACAAGATTGTGTCTGAACTCATTGCTGAACACGAGAAGGAAACTGCAAAGCTATGGGGCGACATCCTCTCACTTCACAACACCACCAACAAACTCCGAGCTCAACTCTATGACGTTCATAATCAGAACTGTGAGTATGAAAACAGGTTTAAACACATAAGCCGTGCTGCTAGTTTCAGGATTCCCGAGACCAAGATGTCATTTGTTGATGGAGAGCCTCTATCTTGGAAGTCTGAAGACGGGAATTCATCACCACCATCGCCAAAGGATTGATTCATCATCGGTATTGGCATCCCCTTGGTTTGTTCCAAGCTTGGGGGAGTGCCGCGGTATCACATCATCACTACCTTTTACTTTTTACTATCTAGTAGTGTCATATCATGAGTAGGGAGGTTATCGTATAAGATGGGTTGCAGTGTGGAAGTATCTCTCCTTTAGTTTGTCTATGTATCCCTTGGTGTGAGTTATCGTTATGAAATATTAATGAGAAGTCTTATCATTTACATATCGCACACCTTATTTTAGTTTGCAATTTCTACTATATGATTGATCTTGATTTTAGTATTGGTACCACTTTGGGAGCATTGAGTAAATCTATTTGGTTTTGGCAAACTTAGCAATGGTCAATAACAACAACACTTTGAGTTTAAGAAGAGGAAATACATGTAGAAGATGTTATTATCTTTCTTATCAGTTCTTAGCTTAGTATTCTGAAGTTAAAACTGTTTGTACTTACAAGTAAGATGCATGATTGTTTCTATCACATGTATATTTGTTTGTTTCCCTCAACTCCTATGCTTGCTATTTAACCTTGCTAGCCAAAGACCTGTACTGAGAGGGAATACTTCTCGTGCATCCAAACCTTAGCCCAAACCTATGCCATTTGTGTCCACCATATCTACCTACTGCATGGTATTTTCTGCCATTCCAAGTAAATACTTCATGTGCTACCTTTAAACAATTCAAAAATTATTACTTCTTATTTGTGTCAATGTTTTATAGCTCATGAGGAAGTATGTGGTGTTTTATCTTTCAGTCTTGTTAGGCAGCCTCCACTAATGGACTAGTGGCTTCATCCACTTATCCTATAATTTTGCAATAAGAGCTGGCAACGGGGTTCCCAGCCCCAACTAATCAACTTTCATTAATAATTCTCTTCACATGTTTTGCCCTGATTCATCAGTAAGCAATTTAATTTTGCAATAGACACTCCTCCATGGTATGAGATTGTTGGAAGGCACCCGAGGATTCGGTTAGCCATGGCTTGTGTAAGCAAAGGTTGGGGGGAGTGTCATCCTTAAATAAACTAAAATACATGTGTAAACAAAAGAGAAGAGGGATGATCTACCTTGCTGGTGGAGATAACGTCCTTGATGGGGGCCGCTCTTTGGAGGTCTGTTTGGCAAGGGGGTTAGAGTACCCGCTACCAGTCGTTGACAACGACAAACACCTCTCAAAACTTTACTTTTATTCTCTTTATATGATTTCAAAACTGAAAAGCTCTAGCACATGATTTAATCCCTGCTTCCCTCTGCGAAGGGCCTGTCTTTTATTTTATGTTGAGTCAGTAAACCTATTTCCCTCCATCTCAAGCAAGCATTTTAGTTGTTGTGATCAAACTATTATATTGTGATTTGCTTCATCATGTCTTTACTCTTCCTTGTTTAGTACAAGTTTTACCTGAATGAATATTGCTTTGAAAGTCATCAATGATTAATATGATTGAGTATGCAAGTTTACCATAAGCTTTAATATGAGAGTGCTGCTCAATAGATAAGTATAATCTGTTAACTGTTCTCTGACCAAGAACAAAGTTTGCCATCACCAATTATGATTTCTTATGCACCTTTATTTGTGATTACCTTATACTTGTTTCAAGATTGAGTTATATGAGGAAGTTGTTTACTATAATGTCTTGTGTGAATGAATATGATGCTTCTTGTCCGTATTTTATTTATCGACTCTTCACTCCATAAACATGTGGTCCTGTTTACCGAGTTCAGTTTCGCTTGGGGACAAGCGAAGTCTAAGCTTGGGGGGAGTTGATACGTCCAATTTGCATCACTATTTTATATCATAATTTGCTGTTATTCATTGATATATTTCATATTGGGACACAATACTTATGTTATTTCATCTATTTTGCATATTTCATGATTATTGGAGGATCGAGCACCGGAGCCAGGATTCTGCTGGAAAAAGCACCATCAGAACGCAATATTTCGGAAGATCAACTGCGGAAGGAAATTATACCAAAAATCCTATTTTTCCAGATGATGAAGGAAGCCAGAAGGGGGAGCCAGCTGGACCCAAGGTGGGCCCAGACCATAGGGCGGCGCGGCCCATGGCCTGGCCACGCCACCTGGTGGTGAGGGGGCCCCACAGCCCCTTTGGCCTCCTTTTCTTCGCGAAACCCTTCGTCCCGAAAACCTAAGCTCCAGAGGGTACGTCGCGAAGAGCCACAACCGCCTCTGCGGGGCGGAGAACACCAGAGAGAAAAGAGCTCTCCGGCGGGTAGGAATCCGCCGGGGAAATTCCCTCCCGGAGGGGGAAATCGATGCCATCGTCACCGCCATCAAGCTGCACATCATCTCCATCACCATCACCATCATCTTCATCATCATCACCGCCATCTCCACCGCAGCACCTCGTCACCGCTGTAGCAATTTGGGTTTGATCTTGATTGTTTGATAGGGGAAACTCTCCCGGTGTTGATTTCTACTTGTTATTGATGCTATTGAGTGAAACCGTTGAACTAAGGTTTATGTTCAGATTGTTATTCATCATCATATCACCTATGATCCTGTTCCATATGATGTCTCGTGAGTAGTTCGTTTAGTTCTTGAGGACATGGGTGAAGTCTAAATGCTAGTAGTGAATTATGGTTGAGTAATATTCAATGTTATGATATTTAAGTTGTGGTGTCATTCTTCTAGTGGTGTCGTGTGAACGTCGACTACACGATACTTCACCATTTATGGGCCTAGGGGAATACATCTTGTACTCGTTTGCCAATTGCGGGGTTGCCGGAGTGACAGAAACCTGAGTCCCCGTTGGTATATCGATGCAGGAGGGATCGCAGGATCTCAGAGTTTAAGGCTGTGGTTAGATTTATCTTAATTACTTTCTTGTAGTTGCGGATGCTTGCAAGGGGTATAATCACAAGTATGTATTAGTCCTAGGAAGGGCGATACATTAGCATAGGTTCACCCACACAACACTTATCAAAACAATGAAGATTAATCAGCTGTATGTAGCGAAAGCACTAGACTAAAATCCCGTGTGTCCTCGAGAACGTTTGGTCATTATAAGTAAACAAACCGGCTTGTCCTTTGTGCTAAAAAGGATTGGGCCACTCGCTGCAATTATTTCTCTCGCATTTTACTTACTTGTACTTTATTCATCTGTTACATCAAAACCCCCTGAATACTTGTCTGTGAGCATTTACAGTGAATCCTTCATCGAAACTGCTTGTCAACACCTTCTGCTCCTCGTTGGGATCGACATTCTTACTTATCGAAGATACTACGATACACCCCCTATACTTGTGGGTCATCATAGACCTTTTCTAAATACTTGTGGAGCTATTATAGATTGCAAGAAAGAGAAAATTGTGACTAAATTTGCTGGTGAATCTTATGAGTTTAATTTCTCTAAATTTGCCAAAGTTCCTTATGAAGCTGAATTGCCTAATGATGATTTTAGATTTGAACAGCTTGCATCTATTGCTCTTGCTCCTAATAATCCTTTGCAGCAACATTTGGAGGATCGTGAGAGTGAAGTCTTTAGGGAAGAAAGGAATGAGCTTGATGAAATTTTCCTTCGTCAACCTATTCTTAAACATGACTTACCGGTTGAAGATCTAGGTACAACACCACCGCCAAAGGAAGATCCTATTTTTGATTTGAAACCGTTGCCTGATAATCTTAAGTATGCTTATATTGATGATAAGAAAACATATCCTGTTATTATTAGTGCTAAGCTTTCAGATTTTCAGGAAGAAAGATTATTGGAAATATTGAAGAAACACCGAGGAGCTATTGGCTACACTCTTGATGACTTGAAAGGGATTTCTCCCTCTATTTGCCAACATGCCATCAACATGGAAGATGATGCAAAGCCTGTTGTTGAACATCAGCGTCGTCTAATTCCTAAGATGAAGGATGTGGTAAGGAATGAGGTATTGAAACTTCTTGAAGCTGGTATTATATATCCTATTGCTAATAGTAGATGGGTTAGTCCTGTGCATTGTGTTCCTAAGAAGGAGGTATAACTGTTGTACCTAATGATAATGATGAGCTCATCCCTCAAAGAGTAGTTGTAGGGTATAGAATGTGCATTGACTTTCGAAAAGTTAATAAACTTACTAAGAAAGATCATTACCCTTTACCTTTTATTGATCAAATGTTAGAAAGGTTATCTAAAAACACTCATTTCTGTTTTCTTGATGGATATTCTGGATTTTCACAAATTGCTGTTAGAACTAAAGATCAAGAGAAACCACTTTCACTTGTCCCTATGGAACTTATGCTTATAGGCGTATGCCTTTTGGTTTATGTAATGCTCCTGCTACTTTTCAAAGATGCATGTCTGCTATTTTCATGGCTTTTGTGAAAAGATTGTAGAGGTATTCATGGACGATTTTTCTGTCTATGGGAATTCTTTTGATAATTGTTTGCGAAATCTTGATAAAGTTTTGCAGAGATGTGAAGAAACTAACCTTGTTCTTAATTGGGAGAAACGCCACTTTATGGTTAATGAAGGAATTGTAGTGGGACATAAAATTTCTGAGAGAGGTATTGAAGTTGATAGAGCTAAAGTTGAAGCAATTGAGAAGATGCCCTATCCTAGGGATGTTAAAGGTATTCGTAGTGTTCTTGGTCATGCTGGTTTTTATAGGAGATTTATTAAAGACTTCTCTAAAATTTCAAAGCCTCTTACTAATCTTCTTCAAAAAGATGTACCTTTTGTTTTTGATGATGATTGTAAGGAAGCTTTTGAAACTCTAAAGAAAGCCTTAACAACTGCTCCTGTAGTTGAACCTCCTGATTGGAATTTACCTTTTGAAATTATGTGTGATGCTAGTGATTTTGCTGTAGGTGCTGTTCTTGGACAGCAAGTAGATAAAAAATTGAATGTTATTCATTATGCTAGTAAGACTCTTGATGCTGCCCAAAGAAATTATGCTACAACTGAAAAAGAGCTATTAGCTATAGTTTTTGCTTGTGACAAGTTTAGACCTTATATTGTTGACTCAAAAGTTACAGTTCATACTGATCATGCTGCAATTAGGTACCTTATGGAAAAGAAAGATGCTAAGCCAAGGCTTATTAGATGGGTGCTTCTTTTGCAAGAATTTGATTTACATATTGTAGATAGGAAAGGTGCTGATAATCCTGTTGCTGATAATTTGTCTAGATTGGAAAATATTGCTTATGATCTTGTTCCTGTTAATGATAGTTTTCCAAATGAACAATTGGCTGTAATAAAGGTGAGCTCGCGAGATAGTCCTTGGTATGCTGATTATGCTAACTTTATCGTTTCGAACTATTTGCCTCCAACCTTTTCAGCTCAGCAAAGGAGGAAATTCTTTTATGATTTGAGGCATTATTTTTGGGATGACCCATACTTATATAAAGAAGGAGTGGATGGTATTATGCGAAGATGTGTCCCCGAATATGAACAACAAGAGATATTGAGTAAGTGTGATGGTAGTGTTTATGGAGGACATCACGCCGGAGATAGAACCGCACAAAAGGTTCTACAGTCAGGTTTTTATTGGCCAACTCTCTTTAAAGATGCAAGGAAGTTTATGTTATCTTGTGATGAATGTCAAAGAGTTGGTAATATCTCTAGGCGCAATGAAATGCCTATGAATTATACTCTTGTTATTGAACCATTTGATTGTTGGGGATTTGACTTCATGGGTCCTTTCCCTTCTTCAGAAGGTAACACTCATATACTTGTTGATGTTGATTATATTACTAAATGGGTGGAAGCTATACCCACAAAAAGTGCTGATGGTGAGACTTCTTTAAAAATGCTTTTAGATGTTATTTTTCCTAGGTTTGGAGTACCTAGATATCTTATGACTGATGGAGGTTCTCATTTTATTCATGGTGGTTTTAGAAAAACCCTTGCTAAATATGGTATTAATCATAGGATTGCTTCCGCTTATCATCCTCAAACTAGTGGGCAAGTAGAATTATCAAATAGAGAAATTAAATCTATCTTGCAAAAGACTGTTAATAAATCTAGGAAAAAATGGGCTAGTAAGTTGAAGGAAGCGTTGTGGGCTTATAGAACTGCTTATAAAAATCCTATGGGTATGTCTCCTTATAAAATGGTTTATGGAAAAGCTTGTCATCTACCTTTAGAACTAGAGCACAAATCTTATTGGGCTGTAAGAGAACTTAATAAAGATTTTAAACTTGCCGGTAAGAAAAGGTTGCTACAATTGAGTTCTCTAGATGAGTGGAGAAGTGAAGCTTATGAAAACGCTAAACTTTTTAAAGAGAAAGTTAAGAAATGGCATGATAGAAGAATTATTAAAAGAGAATTTAATATTGGAGATAAAGTCCTATTGTATCGGTCTCGTCTCAGATTTTTTGCAGTGAAATTACTCTCAAAATGGGAAGGACCATATGTCATTGTGGAGGTGTATCGTTCAGGGGCAATAAAAATTGCTTCGCTGAAAGGTGATGCCACACAAGTGGTGAATGGACAAAGACTCAAGCATTATATTTCTGGAGATTCTTATAATGAAGATGTTGATGTTATTCGAGTGGTGACTCCGGAAACTTTCATCAAAGATCAAATTGATAGTTCTGCAGAGTTTGACTTCGAATAGGTAACAGTTATGGTAGTAAAAAGTCCGCGTTTAACTTTCCGAACAATATTTTTGCTATTTTGAGAAAATATGAAAAATTACGAGATCAAATCGGAGTGGAGGAGGCGCACGAGGGCGCGTCCCCACGTGGTGGCGTGGGCCCCACCCTAGCCGCGTCGCCATATGGTGACGGCTCCTCGGAGTCCCTCTCCCACTCGGGTTCGACCAGGTACTTTCCTTTTGTCATGAAATTTTTTGCTATATAATCCCCTGGATCTCCCGAGGTCCGTATATCATTTTCTCGTCATGTTTTGTTTCGAGCTGTTTTCTGCCAGATACTGTTTTCAGATCTAGAGCCACCATGTCTTCGTCGGGAGCTCCGAAGGACAGCGTCTTTGAGAACGGCGTCAACCCGTACATGAACGAGCTAAAGATGCATCCCAAGGAATTGTTGCTCGTAGATGGAGAGTTGCAGATTGAAGATGTCCGGGGTCCTAAAGGAGAAGGAAGTTTGGAGGACGGGATGGAGAAACTAGAACAAGAGGTCTTCACCTACAAGAAGATGGCTGAACGTGAAGTGGACATCTTCCACAAAATTGTGTCTGAACTTATTGATGAACGTAAGAAGGAGACCGCAAGGCTGTGGGACGATATCCTCTCGCTCCACAACACTACCAACAAACTCCAGGCGCAACTTTATGATGTTCAGAATCAAAACTGTGAGTATGAAAACAAGTTTAAACACATAAGCTATGCTGCCAGTTTTAGGATTCCTGAGACCAAGATGTCGTTTGTTGATGGAGAGCCTCTTCCTTGGAAGTCTGATGACGGGAAGAATTCATCATCACCACCGAAGGAGTAATTCATCACTGGTATTGGCATCCCCTTGGTTTGTTCCAAGCTTGGTGGGGGGAGTGCCGCGGTATCACATCATCACTATCTTTTACCTTTTTACTATCAAGTAGTGTCATATCATGAGTAGGGAAGTTATCATATAAGATGGTTTGCAGTGTGGAAGTATCTCTATTTTAGTTGGTTATCTATGTATCCCTTGGTGTGAGTTATTGATGTCTACGCACGCTTCTATTCCTGTAGACAGTGTTGGGCCTCCAAGAGCAGAGGTTTGTAGAACAGCAGCAAGTTTCCCTTAAGTGAATCACCCAAGGTTTATCGAACTCAGGGAGGTAGAGGTCAGAGATATTCCTCTCAAGCAATCCTGCAATTAAGATACAAGAAGTCTCTTGTGTCCCCAACACACCTAATACACTTGTCAGATGTATAGGTGCACTAGTTCGGCGAAGAGATAGTGAAATACAAGTAATATGGATGATTATAAGTAGCAATTGCAATCTGAAATAAAAATGGCAGAAAGCGAACATGTAGCAGAACTTGATGGAAACGGTGGTTCAATGCTTAGAAACAAGGCCTAGGAATCATACTTTCACTAGTGGACACTCTCAATAATGATCACATAAATAAATAACTTCTCTTCACTTGTGCTACTTTCAAACACTCTCTTGTTGGATAACAAACACCATTCATTGTGTAGGGCTACAAGAGCACACCTCAAGCCGGAGTAAACAAGCTCCACAACGTCCGGAGTTCATATTAAAGTAACCTCTAGAGTGCATAATAGACCGTTGCAATTTAGACCGAGTACTAACATAGCATACACACTATCACCAATAGCTATGAAAGGGGGAATAGATCACATCAATACTATCATAGTAATAGTTAACTTCATAATCTACAAGAGATTACAATCATAACCTACGCCAAGTACTACATGATGCACACACTGTCAACTTTACATCATGGAGGAGGAATAGAATACTTTAATAACATCACTAGAGTAGCACATAGATTAATAGTGATACAAAGCTCATGATCACATAAAGATCACACCATGGGAGAGAGAGATGAACCACATAGCTACCGGTAGAGCCCTCAGCCTCGGGGGAGAACTACTCCCTCCTCATCATGGGAGACAGCAACGGCGATGAAGATGGTGGTGGTGTCGATGGAGATGACTCCGGGGGCAATTCCCCGTCCCGGCAGCGTGCCGGAACAGAGACTTCTGTCCCCCAAAACTTGTCTTCGCGATGGCGGCGGCTACGGAACTCTTCGTGGAATATCGTCGGGTCTTTTAGGGTTTTCGCGACGGAGAGAATATATAGGCGAAGGGGCGATGTCGGTGGAGTCTCGAGGTGGGGTCCCCACCTGGCGGCGCGGCCAAGGGGTGGCCCGCGCCCCCTAGGGTGTGGGTGATACGTCTCCAACATATCTATAATTTCTTATGTTCCATGCTAGTTTTATGACAATACCTACATGTTTTATTCATACTTTATATTGTTTTGATGCATTTTCTGGAACTAACCTATTAACAAGATGCCGAAGTGCCAGTTCCTGTTTTCTGCTGTTTTTGGTTCCAGAAAGGTTGTTCGGGACTTCGGGCAATATTCTCGGAATTTGACGAAACAAAAGCCAAACATCTTATTTCACCGAGACGGACCAGAACACCGAAGGGGACCCGGAGAGGAGGCCCAGGGCCCCCACACCATAAGGCGGCGCGGGTGGCCCCTGGCCGCGCCAGCCTATGGGGTGGGCCCCCCAGGCACCCCCTTGCGCCGCCTCTTCGCCTATAAAATCCCTCGCGACCTAAAAACCCGATACCAATTGACGAAACTCCAGAAAGACTCCAGGGGCGCCGCCGCCATCGCGAAACTCCGTTTTGGGGGACAAAAGTCTCTGTTCTGGCACGCCGCCGGGACGGGGAAGTGCCCCCGGAAGCCATCTCCGTCGACGCCACCGCCTCCATCATGCTCCGTGAGTAGTTCCCCCATGGACTACGGGTTCTAGCTGTAGCTAGTTGGTACTCTCTCTCCCATGTAGTTCAATACAATGATCTCATGAGCTGCCTTACATGATTGAGATCCATCTGATGTAATCGGTGTTGTGTTTGTTGGGATCCGATGGATTGTTACATTATGATTAGTCTATCTATATAAGTTTGTGAAGTTATTGTTGCTGCAATCTTGTTGTGTTTAATGCTTGTCACTAGTGCACGAGTGGCATGATCTTAGATTTAAGCTCTATAATTATTGCTTAGATTGTATCTACAAGTTGTTTGCACATTTCTTATGTCCGAAACCCGAGGCCCCAGAGTGATAGCAACTGGGATAACTGGAGGGGAAGGCTTAGATATGAGGATCACATGTTTTCACCAAGTGTTAATGCTTTGCTCCGGTGCTATATTAAAAGGAGTACCTTAATTTCCAGTAGATTCCCTTGAGGCCCGGCTGCCACCGGCTGGTAGGACAAAAGATGTTATGCAAGTTTCTCATTGCGAGCACGTATGACTATATATGGAAAACATGCCTACATAATTAATAGACTTGATGTTCTGTCTTAATGCTATTTCAATCCTATCAATTGCCCAACTGTAATTTGTTCACCCAACACTTGTTACTTGTTATTTGAGAGTTACCACTAGTGTAGATAGCTGGGAACCCCGGTCCATCTCTTATCATCATATACTCGTTCTATATGTCATTGGAAGTAGTATCAACTATTTTCTGGTGCCATCACCTCTGTGTTACTGCTACTGCTGATGTGTTACTGTTACTATTGCTCTCATATTACTGCTGCTTTCACATCACCCCTGTTACTAGTGCTTTTCCAGGTCCAGCTGAATTGACAACTCAGTTGTTAAGGCTTATAAGTATTCTTTACCTCCCCTTGTGTCGAATCAATAAATTTGGGTTTTACTTCGCTCGAAGACTGTTGCGATCCCCTATACTTGTGGGTTATCAAGACTATTTTCTGGCGCCGTTGCCGGGGAGGCATAGCTCTACTCATAAGTTCACCTGGGGAGTACACTCTACCTCTTTCTCTGTTTTTATTTTATTTTATTTTGTTTTGCTTAGTTTACTTCTGTCTAGTTTATTTGTGCTTAGTTTATTTCTGTCTAGTTTTGTTTTGCTTAGTTTACTTTTGTCTAGTTTTATTTTTCTTATATACCCAAAAATCCATAAAAATTTGAAAAATCGAAAAATTAAAAACTGCTGTTATGGGAGAACCCACAACCTATTTGGAGCTTATTGAAATATATATGAATTATAGAGAATCAAGAACGGGTAAAGTCATGAGTGCTGTGATAGAAAAATTGAATACAATTGCTAAAATCTTGCTTAAACGCCATGATATAAACTGTTTCTCTAAACAGGATACTAAACATCTGAAATTCCAATGTGGCTTTAGTGAAGAAGTTTTAATTAAGAACTATAATTGGAATAACTATATTCATTTTGGGTTCGAAGAGGTAGAACAATTTGTCTTATTTATGGGAGATTCTGAGATCGAATCCTTCATGTCTAAAAATTATGAAACTTGTGTTGTTTGTAAGGACCTTAAAGATTATGTCTCTTCTATCCTTAATTTTTGCATAGAAAGTTACAGTGATAATTCTTATATCATTGATTATAAAGAGAGACTCATTAATGCACAAGAATGCACTCACAATTTGCAGGAACCTGTGAAAGAAGAAATTGATGAACCTGAAAGCTCATTGGATGAAAAAGAGGAGGAAATTGATGAACCTGAAAGCTCATTGGATGAAAAAGAGGAGGAGAGTGATGAACAAAAGGAGGAAGAATGGATTAGCTACCCATGCCAACCTTCTAATGAGAGTAACTCTTTATCTCTTACACTATTTGATTGTCCTCCGTGCTTACCAAAGGAGGATGAGTGTTATGTTCCTGTGGATTCTCTTGAAATATTCCCTATGAGTAAAACTTGTGATAATAATTATGCTACTGTTGTCTATGATAATCCATGCTATTTCGAAAAATGTTATGATAATGCTTTGTTTGTGCCTGATATCGAAATGCATGGTACTAAAGAGTTTTGCTTAGCAAATGTTTATGATAAAGCTCTAGATGATGGTCCTATGACACTTGATAATATTAATTATACCACTAATGAAAAAGGGATTGGAGAAGTCTTGACTTTATCTAGGAGTCCCATATCTTTTGAGATTGATCAATCATCTTGTTATATTATTGATAAAAGTGGGTTTGAAAGTTTTAATCCCACTATTTTTGAGCTTGATAAAAATTATGTGTTTGTAGATCATGAAAAGCATGCTGTATGTGATAGTTATATTGTTGAGTGTATTCATGAAGCTA
Source organism: Lolium perenne (assembly GCF_019359855.2). Lineage (NCBI taxonomy): Eukaryota > Viridiplantae > Streptophyta > Magnoliopsida > Poales > Poaceae > Lolium > Lolium perenne. Next base: position 210,486,845 of record NC_067250.2, on the reverse strand, counting down.
CTGAAAATTATTATGAGAGAGGAAAATATGGTTGTAGAAATTTGCATGGTACTAAAACACCTCTCTATATGCTGAAACTTTTGAAGTTGCTCGTGTTTTATCTTCTTATGCTTGTCACTTGGTTCTTCATGAATTTATTTGTGTACAAGATTCCTATGCATAGGAAGTGGGTTAGACTTAAATGTGTTTTGAACTTGCTTTTTGATGCTCTCTTTTGCTTCAACTCTTATCCTTATGTGAGCATCATTAAAATTGCTGAGCCCATCTTAATGGCTATAAAGAAAGCACTTCTTGGGAGATAACCCATGTCTTTATTTTGCTACTGTTTTGTTGTGTCTTGGAAGTTGTTACTACTGTAGCAACCTCTCATTATCTTTATTTTATTGCATTGTTGTGCCAAGTAAAGTCTCTAATAGAAGGTTGATGCTAGATTTGGATTTCTGCGCAGAAACAGATTTCTATCTGTCACGAATTTGAGTAGGTCTCTCTGTAGGAAACTCAGAAAAATCTGCTAATTTTCATGCGTGTTCCACAGATATGTACGCAACTTTCATTAGTTTTGAGTTTTCTGATTTGAGCAACGGAAGTACCACTTAAAAATTCGTCTTTACGGGCTGTTCTGTTTTGACAGATTCTGTCTCTGTTTTTTGCATTGTCTCTTGTGGACTTTAAGTAAGGCTTTCTAGAAGTGGAGAGCTGTAGCTAATGTTTTATTGAGTTCTTGCAATGTGTCACTACAGGACCAAAGTGGATTAAAGTTTTTTGAGTACTAACCCCTCTAATGAAGTTTATGAGAAGTTTGGTGTGGCAGAAGTTTTCAAGGGTCAAGAGAGAAGGATGATATATGATCAAGAAGAGTGAAAAGTCTAAGCTTGGGGATACCCCCGTGGTTCATCCCTGCATATTTTAAGAAGACTCAAGCGTCTAAGCTAGGGGATGCCTGATAACCCACAAGTATAGGGGATCGCGATAGTCTTCGAGGGTAGTATAACCCAATTTATTGATTCGACACAAGGGGAGGTAAAGAATACTTATAAGCCTTAACAACTGAGTTGTCAATTCAGCTGCACCTGGAAAAGCACTAGCAACAGGGGTGATGTGAAAGTAACAGTAATATGAGAGCAATAGTAACAGTAACACAGCAGCAGTAATAGCAATATGAGAGCAATGGCACGAGAAGATAGTTGATACTACTTCCAATGACATGTAGAACAAGTATATGATGATGAGAGATGGACCGGGGTTCCCAGCGATCTACACTAGTGGTAACTCTCCAATAACAAGTGTTGGGTGAACAAATTACAGTTGGGCAATTGATAGGAATCAAAGCATTAAGATAGAACATCAGGCTTATTAATTATGTAGGCATGTTTTCCGTATATAGTCGTACGTGCTCGCAATGAGAAACTTGCACAACATCTTTTGTCCTACCAGCCGGTGGCAGCCGGGCCTCAAGGGAAACTACTGGATATTAAGGTACTCCTTTTAATAGAGCACCGGAGCAAAGCATTAACACACCGTGAAAACATGTGATCCTCACATCACTACCATCCCCTCCGGTTGTCCCGATTTCTGTCACTTCGGGGCCATTGGTTCCGGACAGTGACATGTGCATACAACTTGTAGATACAATCTAAGCAATAAGTATAGAGCTCAAATCTAAGATCATGCCACTCGGGCCCTAGTGACAAGCATTAAGAATAACAAGATTGCAGCAACAATAACTTCACAAACTTTATAGATAGACTAATCATAATGTATCATCCATCGGATCCCAACAAACACAACACCGATTACATCAGATGAATCTCAATCATGTAAGGCAGCTCATGAGACCATTGTATTGAAGTACATGGGGGAGAGTATACCGACATAGCTACTGCTAGAACCCGTAGTCCATGGGGGAACTACTCACGGAGCATGATGGAGGCGGTGGCGTTGATGGAGATGGCTTCCGGGGGCACTTCCCCGTTCCGGCAGGGTGCCGGAACAGAGTTCTGTCCCCCGAATTGGAGTTTCGCGATGGCGGCGGCGCCCCTGGAGTCTTTCTGGAGTTTCGTCAATTGGTACGGTGTTTTTAGGTCGAAAGGGATTTTATAGGCGAAGAGGCGGCGCAGGGGGGCACCTGGGGGCTCCACACCATAGGGTGGCGCGGGCCCAGGCCAGGCCGCGCCGCCTTATGGTCTGGTGGCCCTCTGGCCCCTCTCCGACTCTTCTTCGGTGTTCTGGAGCCTTCCGGGAAAAATAGGAGGTTTGGCGTTGATTTCGTCCAATTCCGAGAATATTGCCCGAACAGCCTTTCTGGAACCAAAAACAGTAGAAAACAGGAACTGGCACTGTGGCATCTCGTTAATAGGTTAGTTCCGGAAAATGCATGAAATCATCATAAAGTGCAAGCAAAACATGTAAGTATTGTCATAAAACAAGCATGGAACGACAGAAATTATGGATACGTCGGGGACGTATCAGCATCCCCAAGCTTAGTTCCTGCTCGTCCCGAGCAGGTAAACGATAAAAAGAATAATTTCTGTAGTGACATGCTACTTACATAACCTTGATCATACTATTACAAAGCATATGAAATGAATGAAGTGACTCAAGGCAATGATCTATAGTTGCTAACAAGTAGATAACATATAGCAAAACTTTTCATGGAGAGTACTTTCAAGACAAGCATCAAAAGATTGCACAAGAGTTAACTCATAAAGCAATAGATTCAAAGTAAAGGCATCGAAGCAACACAAAGGAAGATATAAGTTTCAGCGGTTGCTTTCAACTTTCAACATGCATATCTCATGGATAATTGTCAACACAAAGTAATATGATGAATGCAAATATGCAAGTATGTAAGAATCAATGCACAGTTAACACAAGTGTTTGCTTCTAAGGTGGGAGGAAATGGGTAAACTGACTCAACATAAAGTAAAAGAATGGTCCTTCAAAGAGGAAAGCATCGATTGCTATATTTGTGCTAGAGCTTTGGTTTTGAAAACATATAGAGAGCATAAAAGTAGAGTTTTGAGAGGTGTTTGTTGTTGTCAACGAATGGTAACGGGTACACTAACTACCTCGCCAACCGGACATTCAAGAGCGGCTCCCATTTTATTTTATTTTTGGGTGGCACTCCTTCCAACCTTTCTTTCACAAACCATGGCTAACCGAATCCTCGGGTGCCTGCCAACAATCTCATACCATGAAGGAGTGCCTTTTTATTTTAGTTTTATTATGATGATGACACTCCCCCCAACCTTTGCTTACACAAGCCATGGCTAACCGAATCCTTCGGGTGCCGTCCAACAATCACAAACCATGGAGGAGTGTCTATTTAAGTTAATTAATTCGGGACTGGGAATCCCATTGCCAGCTCTTTTTGCAAAATTATTGGATAAGCGGATGTGCCACTAGTCCATATGAGAGTCCGTCAAAAGTAAATGACAAGGTTGAAAGCTAAACACCACATACTTCCTCATGAGCTATAAAACATTGACACAAATCAGAGGTGATAAATTTTGAATTGTTTAAAGGTAGCACTCAAGCAATTTACTTTGGAATGGCAGGAAATACCACATAGTAGGTAGGTATGGTGGACACAAATGGCATAGTTTTTGGCTCAAGGATTTTGGATGCATGAGAAGTATTCCCTCTCGATACAAGGCTTAGGCTAGCAAGGTTGTTTGAAGCAAACACAAGTATGAACCGGTACAGCAAAACTTACATAAGAACATATCGCAAGCATTATAATACTCTACACTGTCTTCCTTGTTGCTCAAACACTTTTACCAGAAAATATCTAGACCTTAAGAGAGATCAATTATGCAAACCAATTTTAACAAGCTTTACGGTAGTTCTCCACTAATAGGTTTAAACTACATGCAAAAACTTATGATCTACTTGAGAGCTCAAAACAATTGCCAAGTATCAAATTATCCAAGACATATGAGGCATTTTCCTTTTCCAACCAAATAAAGATAAGTATTGTAGCTTCCAACTTTTATCATTGAACATTAAAAGTAAAACGAAGAACAAGTGTTCATATGAAAAAGCGGAGCGTGTCTCTCTCCCAAACAAGGATTGCTAGGATCCGAATTTATTCAAACAAAAACAAAACGAAAATAAACACACAGACGCTCCAAGTAAAGCACATATGATGTGACTGAATAAAAATATAGTTTCAGGGGAGGAACCTGATAAGTTGATGAAGAAGGGGATGCCTTGGGCATCCCCAAGCTTAGACGCTTGAGTCTTCTTGAAATATGCAGGGATGAACCACGGGGGCATCCCCAAGCTTAGACTTTTCACTCTTCTTGATCATATATCATCCTCCTCTCTTGACCCTTGAAAACTTCCTTCACAACAAACTTCTCATAAACTTCATTAGAGGGGTTAGTACTCAAAAAATTTGAATCCACCTTGGTCCTGTAGTGGCACATTGCAAGAACTCAATAAAACATTAGCTACAGCTCTCTACGTCTAGAAAGGCTCGCTTAAAGTCCACAAGAGACAATGCAAAAAACAGAGACAGAATCTGCCAAAACAGAACAGCCAGTAAAGACGAATTTTAATAAAATACTTCCGTTGCTCAAATCAGAAAACTCAAAACTAATGAAAGTTGCGTACATATCTGAGGAACACGCACGTAAATTGGCATATTTTTCTGATTTTTCTACAGAGAAAACAGCCCAGATTCGTGACAGATAGAAATCTGTTTCTGCTCAGAAATCCAAATCTAGTATCAACCTTCGATTAGAGGCTTCACTTGGCACAACAAAACATAAAACTAAGATACGGAGAGGTTGCTACAGTAGTAAACAACTTCCAAGACACAAATATAAAACAAAGTACTGTAGCAAAATAACACATGGGTTATCTCCCAAGAAGTTGCTTTCTTTATAGCCATTAAGATGGGCTCAGCAGTTTTGATGATGCACTCGCAAGAAGTAGTATTTGAAGCAAAAGAGAGCATCAAGAGGCAAATTCAAAACACATTTAAGCCTAACATGCTTCCTATGCAAAGGAATCTTGTAAATAAACAAGTTCATGAAAAGCAAAGTAACAAGCATAGGAAGATAGAATAAGTATAACTTCAAAATTTTAAGCATATAGAGAGGCGTATTAGTACTATGCAAATTTCTACAACCATGTTTTCCTCTCTCATAATAATTTTCAGTAGCTTCATGAACAAACTCAACAATATAGCTATCACATGCAGCATACTTTTCATGATCCACAAACATATAATTTTTATCAAGTTCAAGAATAGTGGATTTAATGCTTTCAAACTTACTTTTATTAATAATATAACAAGGTAGTTGCTCATTCTCAAGAGATATGGGACTCATAGAATAAGTCAAGAACTCTCCAATCCCATTTTCATTAGTAGCACAATTAATATTATCAAGTAACATAGGACCATCATCTAGAGATTTATCATAAACATTTGCCAAGCAAAATTCTTTAGTACCATGCATTTCGACATCAGGCACAAACAAAGCATTATCATAAGATTTATCAAAGTAGCATGGATTATCATAAATAACAGTAGCATAATTATTCTCACAAGTATTACTCATAGGTACTATTTCAAGAGAATCCACAGGAACATAACATTCAACCTCTTCCGGTAAGCATAGAGGACAATCAAATAGTGTAAGGGATAAAGAGTTACTCTCATTAGAAGGTTGGCATGGGTAGCTAATCCATTCTTCCTCCTTTTGTTCGTCGCTCTCCTCTTCTTTTTCATCCAATGAGCTTTCAGGTTCATCAATTTCCTCCTCTTTTTCATCCAATGAGCTTTCAGGTTCATCAATTTCTTCTTCCACCGGTTCCTGCAAATTGTGAGTGCATTCTTGTGCATTAATGTGTCTCTCTTTATAATCAATGATATAAGGATTATTACCGAAGCATTCTATGCAACAATTAAGGATAGAAGAGACATAATCTTTAAGGTCCTTACAAACAACACAAGTTTCATAATTCTCAACCATGAAGGATTCGATCTCAGAGGCTCCCATAAATACGACAAATTGTTCTACCTCTTCGAACCCATAATGAATATAGCAATTCCGATTATAGTTCTTAATTAAAATTTCCTCACTAAAGCCACATTGAAATTTAAGATGTTTAGTATCCTGTTGAGAGCAACAGTTTATATCATGGCGTTTAAGCAAGATTTTAGCAATTGTATTCACTTTTTCTATCATAGCACTCATTACTTCACCAGCTCTTGATTTCCTATAATTATTATAACATTCTATGAGCTCCAAGTAGGTTGTTGGTTCTCCCATAACAGTAGTTTTTAATTTTTTGGTTTTTCAAATTTTTATGGATTTTTGGGTATATGAGACAAATAAAACAAGACAAAAATAAACTAAGCAAAAGTAAACTACGCAAACTAATACTAGACAGAAATAAACTAAGCACAAGTAAACTAGGAAAAAGTAAACTAAGCAAAACAAAATAAAATAAAACAGAGAGAGAGGTAGAGTGTACTCCCCAGGTGAACTTATGAGTAGAGCTATGCCTCCCCGGCAACGGCGCCAGAAAACAGTCTTGATAACCCACAAGTATAGGGTATCGCGATAGTCTTCGAGGGTAGTATAACCCAATTTATTGATTCGACACAAGGGGAGGTAAAGAATACTTATAAGCCTTAACAACTGAGTTGTCAATTCATTGCACTCGAAAAGCACTAGCAACGGGGGTGATGTGAAAGTAACAGTAATATGAGAGCAATAGTAACAAGAATACAAACAGCAGTAATAGCAATATGAGAGCAATGGCACGAGAAGATAGTTGATACTACTTCCAATGACATGTAGAACAAGTATATGATGATGAGAGATGGACCGGGGTTCCCAGCGATCTACACTAGTGGTAACTCTCCAATAACAAGTGTTGGGTGAACAAATTACAGTTGGGCAATTGATAGGAATCAAAGCATTAAGATAGAACATCAGGCTTATTAATTATGTAGGCATGTTTTCCGTATATAGTCGTACGTGCTCGCAATGAGAAACTTGCACAACATCTTTTGTCCTACCAGCCGGTGGCAGCCGGGCCTCAAGGGAAACTACTGGATATTAAGGTACTCCTTTTAATAGAGCACCGGAGCAAAGCATTAACACACCGTGAAAACATGTGATCCTCCCATCACTACCATCCCCTCCGGTTGTCCCGATTTCTGTCACTTCGGGGCCATTGGTTCCGGACAGTGACATGTGCATACAACTTGTAGATACAATCTAAGCAATAAGTATAGAGCTCAAATCTAAGATCATGCCACTCGGGCCCTAGTGACAAGCATTAAGAATAACAAGATTGCAGCAACAATAACTTCACAAACTTTATAGATAGACTAATCATAATGTATCATCCATCGGATCCCAACAAACACAACACCGATTACATCAGATGAATCTCAATCATGTAAGGCAGCTCATGAGACCATTGTATTGAAGTACATGGGGGAGAGTATACCGACATAGCTACTGCTAGAACCCGTAGTCCATGGGGGAACTACTCACGGAGCATGATGGAGGCGGTGGCGTTGATGGAGATGGCTTCCGGGGGCACTTCCCCGTTCCGGCAGGGTGCCGGAACAGAGTTCTGTCCCCCGAATTGGAGTTTCGCGATGGCGGCGGCGCCCCTGGAGTCTTTCTGGAGTTTCGTCAATTGGTACGGTGTTTTTAGGTCGAAAGGGATTTTATAGGCGAAGAGGCGGCGCAGGGGGGCACCTGGGGGCTCCACACCATAGGGTGGCGCGGGCCCAGGCCAGGCCGCGCCGCCTTATGGTCTGGTGGCCCTCTGGCCCCTCTCCGACTCTTCTTCGGTGTTCTGGAGCCTTCCGGGAAAAATAGGAGGTTTGGCGTTGATTTCGTCCAATTCCGAGAATATTGCCCGAACAGCCTTTCTGGAACCAAAAACAGCAGAAACAGAACCGGCACTGTGGCATCTCGTTAATAGGTTAGTTCCGGAAAATGCATGAAATCATCATAAAGTGCAAGCAAAACATGTAAGTATTGTCATAAAACAAGCATGGAACGACAGAAATTATGGATACGTCGGGGACGTATCAATGCCCAAGGCATCCCCTTCTTCATCAACAACTTATCAGGTCACTTCTAGTGAAACTATATTTTTATTCAGTCACATCATATGTTCTTTACTTGGAGCGTCTGTGTGCTTTTATTTTTATGTTTGAATAAATTTGGATCCTAGCAATCCTTGTGTGGGAGAGAGACACGCTCCGCTTTTTCATATGAACACTTGTGTTCTTAGCTTTATTTTAATGTTCATGGCGGAGTTGAAAATCGCAGCACTTGTTGTTATTTGGTTGGAAACAGAAAATGCTTCATATTGTCTTGAATAATTTGATACTTGGCAATTGTTTTGAGCTCTCAAGTAGATCATGTTTAAGCTCATGCACCATGTAGTTTAAACCTATTAGTGGAGAACTACCGTAGAGCTTGTTGAAATTTGGTTTTGCGTGATTGGTCTCTCTAAGGTCTAGATATTTTCTGGTAAAAGTGTTTGAGCAACAAGGAAGACAGTGTAGAGTCTTATAATGCTTGCAATTTGTTCTTATGTAAGTTTTGCTGTACCGGTTCATACTTGTGTTTGCTTCAAACAACCTTGCTAGCCAAAGCCTTGTACTGAGAGGGAATGCTTCTCGTGCATCCAAAACCTTGAGCCAAAACCTATGCCATTTGTGTCCACCATATCTACCTACTATGTGGTATTTTCTGCCATTCCAAGTAAATACTTCATGTGCTACCTTTAAACAATTCAAAAGCTATTATCTCTTATTTGTGACAATGTTTTATAGCTCATGAGGAAGTGTGTGGTGTTTATCTTTCGATCTTGTCATTTACTTCTGACAGACTTTCACCAATGGACTAGTCGCATATACATCCGCTTATCCAATAATTTTGCAAAAAGAGCTGGCAATGGGGTGCCCAGCCCCAATTAATTAACTTGCATTAATAATTCTCTTCACATGTTTTGCCCTGACCTATCAGTAAGCAACCTAATTTTGCAAATAGACACTCCTCCATGGTATGTGAATGTTGGAAGGCACCCGAGGATTCGGTTAGCCATGGCTTGGGTAAGAAAAAGGTTGGGAGGAGTGTCATCAATAATGAAACTAAAATACATGTGTAAACAAAAGAGAAGAGGGATGATCTACCTTGCTGGTAGAGATAACGTCCTTCATGGGAGCCGCTCTTGAAAGTCTGGTTGATAAGGTAGTTAGAGTACCCGCTACCATTCGTTGACAACAACAAACACCTCTCAAAACTTTACTTTTATGCTCTCTACATGATTTCAAAACTTGAAAAGCTCTAACACATGATTTAATCCCTGCTTCCCTCTGCGAAGGGCCTTTCTTTTACTTTATGTTGAGTCAGTTTACCTACTTCTTTCCATCTTAGAAGCAAACACTTGTGTCAACTGTGCATTGATTCTTACATGCTTGCTTATTGCACTTATTATACTACTTTGTGTTGACAATTATCCATGAGATATGCATGTTGAAAGTTGAAAGCAATTGCTGAAACTTAAATCTTCCTTTGTGTTGCTTCAAACCTCTTATTAAGAATTTATTGCTTTATGAGTTAACTCTTATGCAAGACTTTTTGATGCTTGTCTTGAAATTACTATTCATGAAAAGTTTTGCTATATGTTATCTATTTGTTAGCAAACTATAGATCATTGCCTTGAGTCACTTCATTTATCTCATATGCTTTACAATAGTATGATCAAGATTATGTTGGTAGCATGTCACTTCAGAAATTATTCTTTTTACCGTTTACCTACTCGAGGGCGAGTAGGAACTAAGCTTGTGGATGCTTGATACGTCTCCAACGTATCTATAATTTCTTATGTTCCATGCTAGTTTTATGACAATACCTACATGTTTTATTCATACTTTATATCATTTTGATGCATTTTCCGGAACTAACCTATTAACAAGATGCCGAAGTGCCAGTTCCCGTTTTCTGCTGTTTTTGGTTCCAGAAAGGCTGTTCGGGCAACATTCTCGGAATTCGACGAAACAAAAGCCAAACATCTTATTTCACCGAGACGGACCAGAACACCGAAGGGGACCCGGAGAGGAGGCCCAGGGCCCCCACACCATAAGGCGGCGCGGGTGGCCCCCTGGCCGCGCCAGCCTATGGGGTGGGCCCCCCAGGCACCCCCTTGCGCCGCCTCTTCGCCTATAAAATCCCTCCCGACCTAAAAACCCGATACCAATTGACGAAACTCCAGAAAGACTCCAGGGGCGCCGCCGCCATCGCGAAACTCCGTTTCGGGGGACAGAAGTCTCTGTTCCGGCACGCCGCCGGGACGGGGAAGTGCCCCCGGAAGCCATCTCCATCGACGCCACTGCCTCCATCATGCTCCGTGAGTAGTTCCCCCATGGACTACGGGTTCTAGCTGTAGCTAGTTGGTACTCTCTCTCCCATGTAGTTCAATACAATGATCTCATGAGCTGCCTTACATGATTGAGATCCATCTGATGTAATCGGTGTTGTGTTTGTTGGGATCCGATGGATTGTTACATTATGATTAGTCTATCTATATAAGTTTGTGAAGTTATTGTTGCTGCAATCTTGTTGTGTTTAATGCTTGTCACCAGTGCACGAGTGGCATGATCTTAGATTTAAGCTCTATAATTATTGCTTAGATTGTATCTACAAGTTGTTTGCACATGTCTATGTCCGGAACCCGAGGCCCCAGAGTGACAAAGAATCGGGATAACTGGAGGGGAAGGCTTAGATATGAGGATCACATGTTTTCACCAAGTGTTAATGCTTTGCTCCGGTGCTCTATTAAAAGGAGTACCTTAATTTCCAGTAGATTCCCTTGAGGCCCGGCTGCCACCGGCTGGTAGGACAAAAGATGTTATGCAAGTTTCTCATTGCGAGCACGTATGACTATATATGGAAAACATGCCTACATAATTAATAGACTTGATGTTTTGTCTTAATGCTATTTCAATCCTATCAATTGCCCAACTGTAATTTGTTCACCCAACACTTGTTACTTGTTATTTGAGAGTTACCACTAGTGTAGATAGCTGGGAACCCCGGTCCATCTCTTATCATCATATACTCGTTCTATATGTCATTGGAAGTAGTATCAACTATTTTCTGGTGCCATCACCTCTGTGTTACTGCTACTGTTGCTGTGTTACTGTTACTATTGCTCTCATATTACTGCTGCTTTCACATCACCCCTGTTACAAGTGCTTTTCCAGGTGCAGCTGAATTGACAACTCAGTTGTTAAGGCTTATAAGTATTCTTTACCTCCCCTTGTGTCGAATCAATAAATTTGGGTTTTACTTCCCTCGAAGACTGTTGCGATCCCCTATACTTGTGGGTTATCAGTGGGCTCCTCGCGGCCCCCCTTCGTCTCTCCTTCGGACTCCGTGAAGCCCCTGGAAAAATAAGAACGTGGCCTTTTGTTTCGTCCAATTCTGAGAATATTTCCTGTGTAAGATTTCTGAAACCAAAAACAGCAGAAAACAAGAACTGGCGCTTCGGCATCTTGTTAATAGGTTAGTGCCGGAAAATGCATCAAAATGATATAAAGTATGAACAAATCATGTAAGTATTGTCATATAACTAGCATGGAACATAAGAAATTATAGATACGCTGGAGACGTATCAAGCATCCCCAAGCTTAGTTCCTACTCGCCCTCGAGTAGGTAAACGATAACAAGGATAATTTCTTAAGTGACATGCTACCAACATGATCTTGATCAATACTATTGTAAAACATATGAGATGAATGAAGTGACTCAAAGCAATGGTCTATAGTTTGTTAACAAAAAGATAATGACTAAACAACTGAATCATATATCAAAGACTTTTCATGAATAGTACTTTCAAGACAAGCATCAATAAGTCTTGCATAAGAGTTAACTCATCAAGCAATAGATTCTTAATAGAAGGTTTTGAAGCAACACAAAGGATGATTAAGTTTCAGCAATTGCTTTCAACTTGTAACATGTATATCTCATGGATAGTTGTCAACATAAAGCAATATAACAAGTGCAATAGGTAAACATGTACGAATCAATGCACACAGTTGACACAAGTGTTTGCTTCTAAGATAGAAAGAGGTGGGTAAACTGACTCAACATAAAGTAAAAGAAAGGCCCTTCGCAGAGGGAAACATGGATTACTCATGTGCTAGAGCTTTTTATTTTGAAAACATGGGAACAATTTTGTCAACGGTAGTAATAATTCATATGTGTTATGCATAAAACCTCCTATAAGTTGCAAGCCTCGTGCATCGAATACCAATAGTGCCCGCACCTTGTCCTAATTAGCTCGGATTTACATGGATTATCATTGCATTACATATGTTTCAACCAAGTGTCACAAAGGGGTACCTCTATGCCACCTGTACAAAGGTCCAAGGAGATAGATCGCATTTGATTTCTCAGTTTTGATAGATCTCAACTTGAGGACATCCATACCGGGACAACATAGAAAACAGATAATGGACTCCTCTTTTATGCTTTAAGCATTCAACAACAGATAATATTCTCATAAGAGATTTGAGGATTAATGTCCAAACTGAAACTTCCACCATGATACATGGCTTTGGTTGGCGGCCCAATGTTCTTCTCTAACAATATGCATACTCAAACCATTTAATCATGAGAAATCTCCCTTACTTCAGACAAGACGAGCATACATAGCAACTCACATGATATTCAACAAAGTTGTAAAAAGTTGATGGCGTCCCCAGAAACATGGTTACCGCTCAACAAGCAACTTATAAGAAATGAGATACATAAGCGACATATTCAATACCACAATAGTTTTTAAACTATTTTCCCATGAGCTATGTATTGCAAAAACAAGGAATGAAATTTTAAAGGTAGCATGCAAGCAATTTACTTTGGAAAGGCAGAGAAATACCACTTAGTAGGTAGTTATGGTGGACACAAATGGCATGAGTTTTGGCTCAAGGTTTTGGATGCACGAGAATCATTTCCTCTCAGTACAAGGCTTAGGCTAGCAAGGTTGTTTGAAGCAAACACAAGTATGAACCGGTACAGCAAAACTTACATAAGAACATATTGCAAGCATTATAAGACTCTACACTATCTCCTTGTTGCTCAAACACTTTTACCAGAAAATATCTAGACTGTAGAGAGATCAATCATGCAATCCAAATTTCCACAAGCTCTACGGTAGTTCTCCACTAATAGGTTTAAACTACATGATGCAAGAGCTTAAACATGATCTATTTGAGAGCTCAAAACAATTGCCAAGTATCATATTATTCAAGACAATATACCATCTACCACATGAAGCATTTTCTGTTTCCAACCAAATAGCAATAAATGCTGCGGCTTTCAGCTTCCGCCATGAACATGAATTAAGAACACAAGTGTTCATATGAAAAAGCGGAGCGTGTCTCTTGATACGTCTCCAACGTATCTATAATTTCTTATGTTCCATGCTACTTTTATGATGATACACATATGTTTTATACACACTTTACATCGTTTTTATGCGTTTTCCGGAACTAACCTATTGACGAGATGCCGAAGGGCCAGTTGCTGTTTTCTGCTGTTTTTGGTTTCAGAAATCCTACAAAGGAAATATTCTCGGAATCGGACAAAATCAACGCCTAGAGAACCTTATTTTTCTCGGAAGCTTCCAGAGAGCCAGAGAGGGACCAGAGGGGGGCCCTGGGGGCCCCACACGTGGTGGCGGCGCGTGATGGCATGTACAGCACACGTCCGTTGGGAACCCCAAGAGGAAGGTGTGATGCAGACAGTAGCAAGTTTTCCCTCAGAAAGAAACCAAGGTTTATCGAACCAGGAGGAGCCAAGAAGCACGTTGAAGGTTGTTGGTGGCGGGATGTAGTGCGGCACAACACCAGGGATTTCGGCGCCAACGTGGAACCTGCACAACACAACCAAAGTACTTTGCCCCAACGAAACGGTGAGGTTGTCAATCTCACCGGCTTGCTGTAACAAAGGATTAGATGTATAGTGTGGATGATGATTGTTTGCAGAAAACAGTAAAGCAAGTATTGCAGTAGATTGTATTCGATGTAAAAGAATGGACCGGGGTCCACAGTTCACTAGAGGTGTCTCTCTCATAAGATAAATAGCATGTTGGGTGAACAAATTACAGTCGGGCAATTGACAAATAGAGAGGGCATGACAATGCACATACATGATACGATGAGTATTGTGAGATTTAATTGGGCATTGCAACAAAGTACATAGACCGCTATCCAGCATGCATCTATGCCTAAAAAGTCCACCTTCAGGTTATCATCCGAACCCCTTCCAGTATTAAGTTGCAAACAATAGACAATTGCATTAAGTATGGTGCGTAATGTAATCAATAACTACATCCTCGGACATATCATCAATGTTTTATCCCTAGTGGCAGCAGCACATCCACAACCTTAGAACTTTCTGTCACTGTCCCAGATTTAATGGAGGCATGAACCCACTATCGAGCATAAATACTCCTTCTTGGAGTTAAGAGTAAAAACTTGGCTAGAGCCTCTACTAATAACGGAGAGCATGCAAGATCATAAACAACACATAGGTAATAGATTGATAATCAACATAACATAGTATTCTCTATCCATCGGATCCCGACAAACACAACATATAGAATTACAGATAGATGATCTTGATCATGTTAGGCAGCTCACAAGATCCAACAATGAAGCACATGAGGAGAAGACGACCATCTAGCTACTGCTATGGACCCATAGTCCAGGGGTGAACTACTCACTCATCACTCCGGAGGCGACCATGGCGGTGAAGAGTCCTCCGGGAGATGATTCCCCTCTCCGGCAGGGTGCCGGAGGCGATCTCGAGAATCCCCCGAGATGGGATTGGCGGCGGCGGCGTCTCAGTAAGGTTTTCCGTATCGTGGCTCTCGGTACTGGGGGTTTCGCGACGAAGGCTTTAAGTAGGCGGAAGGGCAGGTCAGGAGGCGTCACGAGGGCCCCACACAACAGGGCCGCGCGGGCCCTATGCTGGCCACGCCGCCCTAGTGTGGCGGCGCCCCGTGGCCCCACTTCGTGACTCCTTCGGTCTTCTGGAAGCTTCGTGTAAAAATAGGCCCCTGGGCGTTGATTTCGTCCAATTCCGAGAATATTTCTTTACTAGGATTTCTGAAACCAAAAACAGCAGAAAACAGCAACTGGCTCTTCGGCATCTCGTTAATAGGTTAGTGCCGGAAAATGCATAAATATGACATAAAGTATGCATAAAACATGTAGATATCATCAATAATGTGGCATGGAACATAAGAAATTATCGATACGTCGGAGACGTATCAGCATCCCCAAGCTTAGTTCCTGCTCGTCCCGAGCAGGTAAACGATAACAAAGATAATTTCTGGAGTGACATGCCATCATAACCTTGATCATACTATTGTAAGCATATGTAATGAATGCAGCAATCAAAACAATGGTAATGACATGAGTAAACAAATGAATCATAAAGCAAAGACTTTTCATGAATAGTACTTCAAGACAAGCATCAATAAGTCTTGCATAAGAGTTAACTCATAAAGCAATAAATCAAAGTAAAGGTATTGAAGCAACACAAAGGAAGATTAAGTTTCAGCGGTTGCTTTCAACTTATAACATGTATATCTCATGGATATTGTCAATGTAAAGTAATATAACAAGTGCAATATGCAAGTATGTAGGAATCAATGCACAGTTCACACAAGTGTTTGCTTCTTAAGGTGGAGAGAGATAGGTGAACTGACTCAACATAAAAGTAAAAGAAAGGTCCTTCAAAGAGGAAAGCATCAATTGCTATATTTGTGCTAGAGCTTTTATTTTGAAAACATGAAACAATTTTGTCAACGGTAGTAATAAAGCATATGTATCATGTAAATTATATCTTACAAGTTGCAAGCCTCATGCATAGTGTACTAATAGTGCCCGCACCTTGTCCTAATTAGCTTGGGTTAACACTGATTATCATTGCATAACATATGTTTCAACCAAGTGTCACAAAGGGGTACCTCTATGCCGCCTGTACAAGGGTCTAAGGAGAAAGTTCGCATTGGATTTCTCGCTTTTGATCATTCTTCAACTTAGACACCCATACCGGGACAACATAGACAATAGATAATGGACTCCTCTTTTAATGCTTAAGCATTCAATAGTTAATATTCTCATAAGAGATTGAGGTTTTATGTCCAAACTGAAACTTCCACCATGATTCATGGCTTTAGTTAGCGGCCCAATGTTCTTCTCTAACAGTATGCATACTCAAACCATTTGATTGTGAAAACGGCCCTTACTTCAGACAAGACGAACATGCATAGCAACTCACATGATGTTCAACAAAGAGTTGATGGCGTCCCCAGAAAACATGGTTATCGCACAACAAGCAACTTAATAAGAGATAAAGTGCATAAGTACATATTCAATACCACAATAGTTTTTAAGGATATTTTGTCCCATGAGCTATATATTGCAAAGGCGAATGATGGAAATTTAAAGGTAGCACTCAAGCAATTTACTTTGGAATGGCGGAGAAATACCATGTAGTAGGTAGGTATGATGGACACAAATGGCATAGTGGTTGGCTCAAGGATTTTGGATGCATGAGAAGTATTCCCTCTCGATACAAGGTTTAGGCTAGCAAGGTTTATTTGAAACAAACACAAGGATGAACCGGTGCAGCAAAACTCACATAAAAGACATATTGTAAACATTATAAGACTCTACACCGTCTTCCTTGTTGTTCAAAACTCAATACTAGAAATTATCTAGACTTTAGAGAGACCAAATATGCAAACCAAATTTTAGCAAGCTCTATGTATTTCTTCATTAATGGGTGCAAAGTATATGATGCAAGAGCTTAAACATGAGCACAACAATTTCCAAGTATCAAATTATTCAAGACATTTTAGAATTACTACTTGTAGCATTTCCCGATTCCAACCATATAACAATTTAACGAAGAAGATTCAACCTTCGCCATGAATACTATGAGTAAAGCCTAAGGACATATTTGTCCATATGCAACAGCGGAGCGTGTCTCTCTCCCACACAATGAATGCTAGGATCCATTTTATTCAAGCAAAAACAAAAACAAAAACAAACCGACGCTCCAAGCAAAGCACATAAGATGTGACTGAATATAGTTTCAGGGGAGGAACCTGATGATGTTGTCGATGAAGAAGGGGATGCCTTGGGCATCCCCAAGCTTAGACGCTTGAGTCTTCTTAAAATATGCAGGGGTGAACCACCGGGGCATCCCCAAGCTTAGAGCTTTCACTCCTCTTGATCATAATATATCATACTCCTCTCTTGACCCTTGAAAACTTCCTTCACACCAAACTTCAAGCAAACTCGTTAGAGGGTTAGTGCACAATCAAAAATTCACATGTTCAGAGGTGACACAATCATTCTTAACACTTCTGGACATTGCACAAAGCTACTGGACATTAATGGATCAAAGAAATTCATCCAACATAGCAAAAGAGGCAATGCGAAATAAAAGGCAGAATCTGTCAAAAACAGAACAGTCCGTAAAAACGAACCTGGAAGGGGCACTTAACTTGCTCAAACGGAAAAACTCAAAACTAATGAAAGTTACGTACATATTTGAGGATCACGCACGTAAATTTGCAGATTTTTTTGATTTTTTTACAGAGACTTCTGCGCGAATTCGTGACAGACAGCAATGCTGTTTCTGTGCAGCAATCCAAATCTAGCATCAACTTTACCATAGAGACTTTACTTGGCACAAAAACATGATAAGGAGAGGTTGCTACAGTAGTAAACAACTTCCAAGACTCAAATATAAAACAAAGTACTGTAGTAAAAGCATGGGTTGTCTCCCATAAGCGCTTTTCTTTAACGCCTTTCAGCTAGGCGCAGAAAGTGTGTATCAAGTATTATCAAGAGATGAAGCATCGACATTACCTCGGGTGTTGGGAGTTGCCTCAACAATGCATGTTATCTTATCTATGTAAGTTTCAGAGGTTCCCTTTTCATTACTCTTAGGCTTGCTATTCTCATTAAACAAATTTTCAGGAACAATCCAATCATAATTCTTTTCTAGTGCCTCGAACATTCCTACGAGCTTGCAAGGTATTGATGTCTTAATATCCCCTACATCATTAATATTATTAGTGTACTTTATTCTATCAATGTCCATCTTTTCAAGGGTACTAGCAAAGTTGGTGCAAGAACCAAGCATCTTATATTTAATAAAGACTTTTCTAGCCTCTCTTGCTACACCACCAAATTCTTTAAGAAGGGTTTCTAAAACAAAATCTTTCTTTTCCCCTTTTTCCATATCACCAAGTGTGAGAAACATGTGTTGGATTATAGGATTAAGATTAAAAAATTTAGTTTCCAACATGCGAACTAAAGAAGCGGCAGCAATTTCATAAGTAGGAGCAAGTTCTACCAAGTGTCTATCTTCAAAATCTTCAACTTTACTAACATGAGTGAAAAAATCTTCTATATTATCTCTTCCAATGATAGACCCACGTCCTACTGGTATGTCTTTTAGAGTGTAATTAGGGGGAAACATGATGAAATAAACAAAAGGTAAATAAAGTAAATGCAAGTAACTAATTTTTTGTGTTTTTGATATGGAGAACAAGACAGTAAATAAAGTAAAGCTAGCAACTAATTTTTTGTGTTTTGTTTAAGTGCAGCAAACAAAGTAGTAAATAAAGCAAGACAAAAACAAAGTAAAGAGATTGGATTGTGGAGACTCCCCTTGCAGCGTGTCTTGATTTCCCCGGCAATGGCGCCAGAAAAAATGCTTGATGGCGTGTACAGCACACGTCCGTTGGGAACCCCAAGAGGAAGGTGTGATGCAGACAGTAGCAAGTTTTCCCTCAGAAAGAAACCAAGGTTTATCGAACCAGGAGGATCCAAGAAGCACGTTGAAGGTTGTTGGTGGCGGGATGTAGTGCGGCGCAACACCAGGGATTCCGGCGCCAACGTGGAACCTGCACAACACAACCAAAGTACTTTGCCCCAACGAAACAGTGAGGTTGTCAATCTCACCAGCTTGCTGTAACAAAGGATTAGATGTATAGTGTGGATGATAATTGTTTGCAGAAAACAGTAAAGCAAGTATTGCAGTAGATTGTATTCGATGTAAAAGAATGGACCGGGGTCCACAGTTCACTAGAGGTGTCTCTCCCATAAGATAAATAGCATGTTGGGTGAACAAATTACAGTCGGGCAATTGACAAATAGAGAGGGCATGAAAATGCACATACATGATACGATGAGTATTGTGAGATTTAATTGGGCATTACGACAAAGTACATAGACCGCTATCCAGCATGCATCTATGCCTAAAAAGTCCACCTTCAGGTTATCATCCGAACCCCTTCCAGTATTAAGTTGCAAACAACAGACAATTGCATTAAGTATGGTGCGTAATGTAATCAATAACTACATCCTCGGACATAGCATCAATGTTTTATCCCTAGTGGCAACAGCACATCCACAACCTTAGAACTTTCTGTCACTGTCGCAGATTTAATGGAGGCATGAACCCACTATCGAGCATAAATACTCCCTCTTGGAGTTAAGAGTAAAAACTTGGCCAGAGCCTCTACTAATAACGGAGAGCATGCAAGATCATAAACAACACATAGGTAATAGATTGATAATCAACATAACATAGTATTCTCTATCCATCGGATCCCGACAAACACAACATATAGAATTACAGATAGACGATCTTGATCATGTTAGGCAGCTCACAAGATCCAACAATGAAGCACATGAGGAGAAGACGACTATCTAGCTACTGCTATGGACCCATAGTCCAGGGGTGAACTACTCACTCATCACTCCGGAGGCGACCATGGCGGTGAAGAGTCCTCCGGGAGATGATTCCCCTCTCCGGCAGGGTGCCGGAGGCGATCTCCAGAATCCCCCGAGATGGGATTGGCGGCGGCGGCGTCTCAGTAAGGTTTTCCGTATCGTGGCTCTCGGTACTGGGGGTTTCGCGACGAATGCTTTAAGTAGGCGGAAGGGCAGGTCAGGAGGCGTCACGGGTGACATAGGCATCCCAAATGGGCCTGCCGAAGATAGTACCCGGAGTTTACTGAAGGCCCACTACCCGAAGAATAAAGAAGATTCGGGAGCCCAAGATGTATTTAAGGAAAGATAGAATTATAATAGGAAGTGTTATTTGTAATCTTGTGGGATGAGTTAGAAATCTTCCCGGACTATGTAACTTGTATTACACGAATCCCTCGGCTCCGCCTCCTATATAAGGGGGAGTCGAGGGACGCAGAGATCATCGAATCATTGTTTACGAACCCTAGTTTTCATAATTGTCGAGTACTTTCCGGCTGAAACCTTCGAGATCTACTTGCCCTCTACTTCCAACTAAACCCTAGCCTACAATCCATAGGCATTGACAAGTTGATACCTTGTCAATTGGCGCCGTCTGTGGGAACTAGAGGCGTAAGGATCTGATCTCGATGGCACGTTCAAGATCTTCGACATCATCAACTGCAAGCAACGCAATGGATCGAGGTAAACAGATCGCTGCTGGTCCTGTCGATTTTGTTCCTCACCCACCCTCCCGTTTGGATGCATATGCGTATCTGGAGGAGCCAATGGAGATGACGTTCGGAAGGTTTCGCTTTCGCGTCGAGAAAGAAGGATCGTATCGTGTCGAAATTCCGATTTCGTCGGGATCGTCGGCGGTCGATTCTGATTTTTCAAACTATACATCGTCAACCGAATCAGGAGAAGAAGAAACTTCGTCGACACGCTACGTCAGCACCAGGGCAAGAGAGAAACTCGCCAAGATCTTCAGCGACATGTCGTTTGAATCATCTGCGGACTCATATATAAGCGATGGCTCAAGCGATGTCGACAGTTATGACTTCATCGACAAATCTATTACAGTGGGCAAGGTCTTCATCAATCTCAACGATGGTGTCACCAAACCCAACATAGATCTGAATACAAAATATCATCAGATTTATGCCATTGAAGATCAAGAGGAAACATCTGAGGCTTTCGACGATCTGGGAAATCCATACGTCGATCCCTCCGATCTGCGACGAGGCCTGGGCAATAAATACGTCGGGCCACAGCCGCGAGACAGAGTTCAACTCTCGCAAGCAGTGTGGGATAGAGCCGCGAGAGCTATGGACGGCTCAGAACCAATGGCCACCACAGCTACGCCAGAGGAGTTGCAAGCATATCAATATAGGCTCGCACGAGCTGCAAGAGAACTGGAAAAACAGACAGCTGAGTTAAACAGAAGAAAGGAGGCAGCTTCTGCATCCAGCAGGAGAAGGGCAGATCTGAGTCAACAATCTAGAACTTCGGGTGATAGCCACAGGGAGGCTCGGAACAGAGCAAGATCAAGGTTACAACACATACCCGAAGCAGAAAGAGAGCACTTGGTCCAAAACCTCGACATGTCTTTTATGTCGATAGATACAAGAGGAAATATCATCCCTAAGACACCAGAGGCTGGGTATATGGCGACACACGCTTTTATCCTCGCATCTAAACCACCTCCAGGCGATCCAAGGGAAACACTATACAATATGGCGGTAGCAGGAGTTGGAGCTATGGGGACAGCGTTTGTATCAATGCCTCCCGAAGGAGCGGCAAGGCAAAATAGTCCACGACCTGCAGCAGCAACAGCGGCAGCCCCTGAAGGACCAAGCGGAGCAAGAGACACGGCAGCACAAGCAAGGGTCGACAGAGCGCGGCAAAGCAGAAGGGAACATCGGTAATCCCCGGAGCTTAACGACGAAGATATGTGCGGTCTGCCATGCTTCACGAGGAGAGTCCGAAAAACTCGAGTCCCTTCAGGATTCAAGTTACCCGACAATTTCAAGAAATTCGACGGCCTTCAAGATCCAGAGGAATGGCTAGTTGATTATCTCGAGACAGTAAAGCTCACAGGAGGAACCAGAGCAACAGCTATGCAAAGCATCCAGGTGCACCTGAGTGGAGCCGCACGATCTTGGATAAAGAAACTTACCCCAGGATCTATCGACAGCTGGGAAAGCTTCGAGGATGTGTTCGTCAAGAATTTCCGGTCCACATGCAAGAAACCTGCGTCGTTGGAAGAGTTGAGAGCATGTCGACAAAAGCCAGATGAGCCAATGAGAAAATACATCCAAAGGTGGAACATCATCAAAAACTCGGCAGAAAATATATCTGACGAGAGAGCGATAGATGCGTTTGTCGCAGGAATCAGGCGTGGAGATTTCATCGAGGACTTGGGAAGGACCAACCCAAAGACAGTATCCGCGTTAATGGAGATAGCAAACAGATGGGCAGATGGAGAAGATGCTGTCCACAACAAAAGGCACAGGTCGCCAGAGGAGGATCGTGGTCGAAATTATCAACCGAGGCGACGATTTCCTCGGCAGTACCCGAACTATGACGCTCCAGGACAAATTTCGGCAGGTTTTCGGGCAAACACAGGAGGAAACAACAGAGATGATTACCAAAGAAGCAGTGAGCAGCGAGGCGATAACAGGGACGATTCTCGCAACAACAGGCAAAATAGCGGACCTAGGTTCCCGAGGCCTTTCGTTTCCCCCGAAGAAATGATGAATGGGCCGTGTCAGATGCACTTTTTCCTCGACAGCAACGGAAAAAGACAGTCAGGGCACCTGCAGAAAGACTGTCGCAATTTCCAGGCAATGCTAAGGTATGCAGAGAACGCTAACGCTCGGGCAGCACAGAGAAATCCTCGAGAACCCAGGAGCGAGATTCACCTGCCACCACCTCCCGCGATTACAGAAGACAATCGACATCAGCTCAGAATAGCGGCAGCACCTCCACCACCACCTTATGTTGATCCCAACTCTAACGGAGCAGTGTCGATGATTCAGAAGGGAAGGCCATCCAATAGAGCTCAGAAAGTAATCTCACGACAGGTGTTTATGGCAGAAAAAATGCCTCCACCAACTGTCGAGTATCTTAATTGGTCAGGGCAAGATATTGGCTTCACCATAGCAGATCATCCGCAGCAAGTTCCTCGACCAGGGCAGTCAGCACTTATTTTACCAGCAGTTATTGCGGGATTCGATGTCTCTCGAGTGTTCATAGACGGCGGCAGCAGCTTAAACCTTATGTATGCAGATACATTGAGGAAGATGAACATATCCCTAGCAAACTTGAAGCCAACAGACACAAGGTTCCACGGTATCACACCGGAGAAACCAAGTTACCCATTGGGGAAGATCAATCTCGACGTTCAGTTTGGAACCCGAGAAAATTATAGAATCGAGAGGCTGGAATTTGAAGTCGTGGATTTTCCGTCACAATACCACGCTTTGTTGGGACGACCAGCATATGCTAGATTTATGGCGGTGCCACATTATACATACCTGTTATGGAGGTTGCCTGGACCAAAGGGACCAATCACGGTCAAAGGAAGCTTCGCCTTAGCCGATAAGTGCGATAAGGATTTTCACCGGATATCAGAAACTTTCGGGATGCAAGCTGAGTATCTGGCGTCAAGGAGTATGACTGACTACGACGTGCTGCCAGACGTTGGAAGACCAAACAAAGAATCAACTTTCAACACCGAGAAAAATTCTACGGAGGTGCAGATTCACCCGACAGACCCGAAAAAGACGACGTCCATCGCAAACGACATGGACCTCGCATAGGAAAGCGCGCTCGTCGAGTTCCTCCGTGAGAACTGGAAAATCTTCGCATCGTGTCCAGCTGACATGCCAGGAGTACCCAGGGAACTTGCCGAGCACCACCTAAACTTGGATCCATTAGCGAGACCAATCAAACAACCTCTGCGGCGTTTTTCGGAACCAAACTGCAAAGCTATGCTATCAGAAGTAAATCGACTTAAGGAAGCTGGTTTTATCAAAGAGATATCTACAGAAGCCACATGGGTAGCTAACCTAGTGATGGTGCCAAAGAAACACACTACAGTCCTTCGCATGTGCGTCGACTTTACGTGTCTCAATAAACATTGTCCTAAGGATCACTTTCCCCTCCCAAGGATCGATCAAATCATCGACTCCACGGTAGGATGTGAACGTCTTTCCTTCTTGGATGCATACTCTGGTTATAATCAGATCAGACTAAAAGAAGACGATGAGGCCAAAACAGCGTTCATAACACCTTACGGCGTGTTCTGCTACAGAACAATGCCTTTCGGTTTAAAAAACGCGGGAGCAACATATCAGAGGATGATGCAGAAGTGTTTGGCGACACAGATTGGGAAAAACGTGCAAGTATACATCGACGATGTCGTCATAACATCAAAAAAGGGGGCAACGCTGATCGAGGATCTCAAGGAAACCTTCGATAACCTCAACAAATTCTGCCTCAAGCTGAACCCGACGAAGTGTTCCTTTGGCGTCCCAGCAGGAGAACTTCTGGGGTTTCTAGTTTCAGCAAGAGGGATTGAAGCAAATCCCAACAAAATACAAGCTATCGTAACAATGAGAAAACCAACAAAGTTGAAAGAAATACAGCAGTTAACTGGGCGAGTCGCAGCTTTGAGCAGATTCGTAGCCAGGCTGGGAGAAAAAGCGCTACCATTTTACGCTCTGATAAAGCAAGGAGATAAATTCCAGTGGAACGAAGAGGCTGACAGAGCTTTCGAAGATTTGAAACGCACAATCTCGACACCACCAATTTTAGTGGCGCCGAAGGAAAAGGAACCGCTCCTGCTGTATATTGCAGCCACGCCCCAAGTGGTTAGCACGGTGTTAGTCGTTGAAAGAGAAGAGGAAGGAAAACTCCATGGAGTGCAAAGGCCAGTATATTTCATCAGTGAAGTTCTGTCGCCTTCAAAACAGCGGTACCCGCAGTACCAAAAGCTAGCATATGGAGTAATTGCAACGGCAAGGAAGTTGCGCCACTATTTTTTGGCACACCCGATAATAGTGGTCAATGAAGCACCTCTCTCAAATATACTGAACAACCCAGAAGCTACAGGGCGTGTCTCCCTTTGGAGAATAGAACTTCCCCCTCGGGACATCACGTATGAAAAAAGAAAGGCAATCAAGTCGCAAGTTCTGCCAGATTTCATTGCAGAGTGGATGGAGCTACAAAACACGGGACCTCCAGATTTGTCGAGAACTTGGACCATGAACTTCGATGGGTCCAAGAGGGTAGAAGGAGCTGGCGCAGGAGTAGTACTTATATCACCTGAAGGCGACAAGTTGAAATACGTCCTTCAGATGACGTTCCCTAACGCATCTAACAATGAAGCAGAATATGAAGCCCTCATACACGGGATGAAGATGGCGAAAGCTTGCGGTGCAACTCGACTAAAAATCTTTGGCGACTCACAATTGGTGGCTCAGCAAGTTATGAACCAATGTGACGCAGTCAATGATAGCATGATGGCATACAAGGAGGTGTACAATGAGCTCGAGAAGCTGTTTGATGGATGCGAAGTAAACCACATCAGCCGACTAAGCAATGATGAAGCCGACGTTCTCGCAAACATCGAGTCGCAGTGCCTCCCAATCCCGCCAGGAGTACTTTGGGAAGAAATAGCGGAGAGATCCACGAAACCAAAAAAGATGCAGAAAAAAGCAAAAGAAGAGAAAACTTCGACGCTTCCGAAAGAAACCACGGAGGATGAAGAGGAGCAAGAACTTGTGATGATGGTTCAAATTCCATGGATGCAAGCATATATATCATACATCCTTAGGAAGGAAATACCCGACGATCCAGTTGAAGCAAGGCGAGTTATTCGACGATCCAAAGCTTTCACAGTGATCAAAGGGGAATTATACAAGCGAAGTATTTTGGGCGTCCTGCAAAAGTGTGTCACACCTGAAGAAGGAAGAATAATTCTGAAGGATGTACACGAAGGAATATGTGGCCACCACGCAAGTAGTCGAGCTATTGCAGCCAAAGTTTTTCGAGCAGGATTCTATTGGCTAACAGCAATTGAGGATGCCAAGGAAATAGTAAGGACTTGCGACGCGTGTCAAAGATTCGCCGCCAAACCTCACTCTCCAGCAGCGGAATTAACACCAATACCATTGTCGTGGCCCTTTGCCCAATGGGGACTTGACATGGTGGGCAAGTTGCACAAAGCTTCGCCAGGAGGATATGAGTACTTGCTGGTTGCTGTCGACAAATTCACCAAGTGGATAGAAGCAAAGCCGATAAATTCACCAGATGCAGCATCAGCAATAAAATTCGTGAAGGACATCGTTTTTCGATTTGGAGTACCTCATAGCATTGTCACAGACAATGGCAGCAACTTCACGTCAAAGGAGTTCAAGGCATACTGTGCAGAGGTAGGCATCAAATTGCACTTCGCGTCAGTTGCACATCCTCAAACCAATGGTCAAGTCGAGAAAGCCAATGGCATCATCTGCAATGGCATCAAGAAACGCCTATTAGGACCACTGGAAAAAGCTCGACATACCTGGCCAGAAGAATTACCAAGTGTGTTATGGAGCATCCGAACAACACCAAATACAGCGACACAGGAGACCCCGTTTTTTCTTGTCCATGGAGCAGAGGCAGTACTACCAATAGAAATAGAGCACGACTCCCCCAGAGTCACAGAGTATAATGAAGATGCTTCCAGGAAAGCATTGGAAGACGACGTCGACGCACTTGACGAAGCTCGAGACGAAGTACTATCAAGGGTAACCAAATATCAGCAGGACCTGAAAAATTACCACAGTCGACGTTTGAGACCAAGATCTTTTCAAGTGGGAGACTTAGTTTTGCGACTCAATCAAGAGCGCACTGAAAAACTCGAGTCGCCATGGCTTGGCCCCTACGTCATAACGGAAGTAATCGAAGGAGGAGCGTACAGGATAAAGGACAAGAAGACAGGGGTTCCCGAGAAAAACCACTGGAACGTAGCACAGCTCAGGCGGTTCTACGCCTAGAGTCGAAATATAGTCCTTCTCTGTAAAAATACAATGTACTGAAATGCCCGCGAGTTTTCAGACGCACTCTTTTCCTTTTCGGGGCACCGAGTGGGGCCGGAAAGGTTTTTAATGAGGCGGGCTCGCGGTGCTGCAATATAATAAAGATAGTGGAGATATATTTCTTATTCTTCGACACGCCCGGGGGCTCAACGTCTTCAAGTTTCAAAATACGTACAATATAGACATATTAGACTTACCAAAATATTTCGCCTTGGTACACTAAATACCTCGCCAAATATCGGAAGCTATGCGCCAAAGAAACTTACTGCTTTGGTCTAAGAACCTCGCAACAAAAATATAGAACTGTGACACCACAACACTCGGGGGCTTCCAACCCATCAATAAAAAAACAGAGATATCTTATTACGACAGGAGGGAAAACCTCCGAGATAGAAAAATAGTATAGACTCCAGCCAAGAGCTCGGGGGCTCAGTGATCAAAAACACAGCTTGACAATATAGATTGTATTTACAAATACACCAAAAAGTACTAAAGATAGAAATACAGCAAAGAAGAGGAAAAAGTTTTCAAGGGAAACCTAGCACATGATCTATGGTTATCCGCTCAGTAGAAGGACGAGTACTATGTTCAGCATAGCTTCCCTTCACGAAGAACTCAGAATCCATCCGAAGAAGTTCATCCATCATATCTTCAGCAACAGGAGTCACCAAATCATCAATCTTGCCCATATTTCTCTTTTTCTTTGCCATCTTCGCCAAACAAGTAGGAACAATTTGATCTATGGGCAATTTTGGATGACAAATTTTTATCATCATCATGGCAAATCTTGCGCCAGCAGAAAGTTGAGCTCGCACAAAGCCATGGATCCGAGGAGCATCTCGAAATTTCTCCATTAAAGCTGGAAGGGTTTCTGGCATTTTGTTCCGAGGGAACATGGTTCCATAAACTAAGAATAAAGTTTTTGTACAGAAGTCAAGGAAATCGCGGACCTGAGCCGCGCGATCTTGAAATCTGACGATTTGACGGGTACATTCAGGAGTAACCCAAAAATTAGACCCATGTTGTGCAGCCAGTCTCAGCAAAACAGTGGTTCGAGCTTCAACACGTTGGTCTTCGGCAGCAGCTTCCAGAAACGAGCCTGGCACATCGAATAAAAAATCAAGGAACGAATGGTGGAGAATAATATCCAATATAGTTACGAGCAGGAAACATACCTGTCATGTCCAAACTGGCATCAGTCATTAGCTGAAGCATATAATTCTCGCGGGGAAGCGCTTTCAGCTTCAAAGAATAAAGAAGCATCCTTCGCCGCGATGGTTTCTTTTGCCTGTTGAAGAGCAATTTCCCTTCTCTCGGACGCTTGTCGCGATTTTTCCATCATCGCAAGAGTTTGTTTCTTCATGGATTGAAGTTGCTGTCGAAGTTCTTGCAAATCTTCTGACGAATGTTTGCTTGAAGAACCTTCGAGGGGGTTGTCATCGGTTAGCATTTTCTTCGAGAAGGAAGAAGCAGGAGAAGCATCGGCAGAGCAAGGATTGGTCGAATAGTTGTCAAATATTAACTGGAAAAGAAAGCGCCAGGATCAATGATAGTGCCAGAGGGAATTTCATTAATTTCTAGAAATATTTACATAGGCATTACAAAAGAAGTTTCTCCTAAAGGACTACTAGGATAATTGTCGCCACAGCTAAATTGGCGACAAGGGCAAAAGAAACAGAGAAAGAAAAAACAAAGAAGCATGCAACTAGACCTCCGGCCTTGATGAGCTAGGAGTTGAAGCTGGTTTGATCCCGAGATAGGCCAGGATTTTCTTCGTGTTGGGCTTGGCCGCCTTAATCAACGACCTCCATCTTGACTGTTCTATCTGATCGGTGTCGCCAACCTTCATCCAATCAACAGTTTGTTGGCTGTCAGCGACAAGGGCAACAAGATTCTCGACAAAGAATCTTCATGTTTTCCTGGCGCATCTTCAGTCCAAGGTCTTCTGATGAATTGAAGCTCTGGGCAAGGGCAAGGAAAGTCTTGGGCTCCTCTTTCTTCGGGAAGAAGTAGGGGAACAACGCCGATAGTCCCGCGTCAGCATTCGCCACGCCTTCACGAATTTCGGATCCATGAAGCTCCAGATAAGAAAGAGCGTCAAGGAGAGGATCATTGTCGGGATTTTCCAGGTCAAACTCTTGGTTTGTTTGACCTGCCACAGGAAACAAACGTTGGTCAAAAACAAGAAACAGCGGGTCTCATAAAAAATAGAAGGGATCAATAGTATTACCTTGAATGCGTCGACTTTGCGATTTCAGGCGCTTGAGAATTCCCTGCTCACGAGCAGCCTGTGCGGCTTTGTGCTCGTTTAAAGCAGTTTCAGCATCTTCAAGTTTTTTCTGCAGTTCCTCGACACTAGCAGTTTTTGCATTGGCTTCATCAGCCTCTGCTTTGCCTTTGCTAGCAACAAGTTCGGCTTTCTTGCGGGCCGCTTCACTTTGCTCCAGTTTTTGAGCAAGTGCGTCGGCACGTTTGTTGGCCTCTGCAAGTTTCTCTGTCGGAAAAAAAAGAAAGGTCAAAAATTGCGACAAACAACAGGAGCAAGAAGTCAGAAAGAACGACAAGTATAAAAGTTGTTTCCTTCAGTTCCGCTGGCATACTCACGGTACCCAATAAATTGGGATCCGATGCGGATAAGCTCTTTGATCATGGGCTGTCAAAGAAGAACAAAGAAAGAGAAACATCGGTATGAAAAAAGAGTGAAGGCGTCAAAAAGCAAAATAGAGGAAATATATATATCGGCAAGAAAATTAAAACACTTACATCATCCAAGAGCAGAGTAGAAGAGCTACCCAATTGAGGGGCAGGCTCAGTGATCGTCTCAATCCTTGTCCTTTTTGGTGAAGGAGCAAGGGGGCTTGATGGTGGAGTAGTGGTAACGACGTTTCGTTGAGGAGGCGAGGATTCTTCTCCTTCAACTAACGTGTTCGAGGCAAGTAAAGTATGTGACGTGCTCGTCCGAGGAGCCACGTCAACAGTTGGTATTTCTTCCTCATCATCGCTGTGATTAAAAATCGACAGCATAAAAAGCAAGACAAGATAAACATTTTGAGTACAGAAATAAGGAGAAGTAAAAATGACTTACGAGCTGACGAGGGATCCAAGATAAGGATCGTAAGCTGCCTTCTGACGTGAAGGATCAACTTCTTCGGCTTTGGAAGTGCCGGAATCTTCGACATCATTCCTCTTCCTTTTGCCTTTCGGGGAGACAGCGGGAGGAGGAGATTGTGCCGACGCAGTGCCTTCGGAAGAACCCGCAGATTTTCGAGAATCTACGGGCTCATTCACAAAAGACGGGGCTTCTTGATTGTCATCAGTGACAATCGCCCTTTCTTCGACTTCTCCACCCTCAGGGAGAGGAGGAAGCGAGACAAGATCTGGATGATCCTGTGCACAAAAAAATAGGGAGAGACGTCAGATAAGGAGTTACAAAACAGTTAGCAAAGCAACACCAGGACAATAGACAAAGATTACCTCGGGAAGTGGATTGGCGGCGCTGAATGGCGTCACACGGCAAGAAGAAGGGACAACATCTTTTTTGTTAAGAGATGAAATTTTTCGGACAAGTTTTTCTAAATCCTTGACCTCCAAATTCACCGACAGCCGATCTACGTCCTTATCGCCGGCATATTTCCAGAGAGGATGCTTGCGAGCCTGAAGCGGCTGCACCCTAGTCCTAAGAAAGTATGCAGTGATTTGGATACCCGATAACTCCTTGCCGCGAGTATTTTGCAACTCGTGGATACGAGCCATCAAGGCTTCTGTCGACGCCCTTTCTTCTTCGGTGGCCTCCGCGTCCCATGAGCGGCGGCGAAAGATTTTTTCGGCGCCATCAAAAGGAGGGATGTTGTCCTCCGCGCATCCGTGGTTTTCCTCCTGAATGTACAACCACTTCTTGCGCCACCCTTGAACTGAGTCAGGCAGCTTGACGTCGAAGTAGTCGACAGTGGGCCGAACAGAAATCACAACGCCGCCTATATTATAGGCGACATTGGGCGAGCCATTACGGCGGCAGAAGAAAATGCACTTCCATAGCGCCCAGTTAGGCTGGACGCCAAGGAAGGCCTCGCACAGAGTGATGAAAATAGAAATATGGAGGACTGAATTTGGCGTGAGGTGGTGGAGTTGCAGACCATAGACAAAAAGAAGTCCACGGAGAAAAGGATGAATGGGGGCGGAAAGACCGCGGATGAGGTGGTCGACAAAACTTACCCGGTACCCCATTGGAGGGGTTGGGTAGCTTTCCTCACTGGGGAAGCGCAATGCCTGGGATTTCTTGCTGATCCCCAGCTTCTTCAGCATGTTGACGTCCTGAGCGGAGATCTTCGATCTTTCCCACTCCGCCGTTCCGAGATCCACGGCGGCCATGGAGGACTCCGGCGTGCTATGCCTTGTCAAGCGACGAGGTGGCATCAACAATGGCTTAGGATTCACAGCAGGGAGGCAAAGAGCTTAGGAAACTGTGAATCGCAGGAGAAATTTGCAGCTGAGAGAAGGAAGACGGCGCGGGCGGAGGTGCCCAAGGAAGAAGAAGACGGATTTATATAGGGGTGCGGTGAAACGACGAACCGTTGGATAAGGAAAATGTGTGACAGATGATAGCCACGTGGTAACAAGGGTAAAAAAGAAATTCAACGATACGGAAGTTACGGTGACTGCGCCAGAAAAAGTGGAGGACGTGTGTCCCCCACCTGCACGACATGTCAAGAAAGTGGATCAATTGGGCCCGCATGGCAGCGAGAACAGACTTGTCGCAAAATTCTGACTAGCAATCGTGGCTATCGTCAGCAATAACGTCACCTTGGCAGAAGGAAAAATTCGACTACACAACTTCAGAAAAGGTGACATGGGAAAAATAATGCTGAGCCTTTGATCAAATACAAGTTTCTGATCAAATGCTCGGGGGCTACTTTGGAAAAAAGGAAAAAGAGATCTAGAGACAAAATAGAAATGGCGTGAGCCTATGACCAAATACAAATATTTGGTCATAGCCTCGGGGGCTACTCCCATCGGGAGCGCTGTTCGCGCACCCGAGAAATTATAAAACTTCGGGAGATAAAAAGAAAATATAGCGGCATAAGGCGTGGAGCCTACAACCAAGTACAAGTCCTTGGCTGTAGCCTCGGGGGCTACTCCCATCGGGAACGCTGTTCGCGTGCCCGATAAAATCATAAGAAAGAAAGAGGAAAAATGAAAGATAGCAGAGTATATTTCGAGTTATAAATAACTCTGCATATACTCCCATCGGGAAAGCAATATAAGTCATCTTTGACTCGATAAAATGTGCCATTCCAACAGCCGAAATAGCACTCGACAATATATTCTCAGAACGCCGAAGTTGCGATCAATTTCTGAATGCCGCAAAATTGCGAAGGTAAGACCCCAGATCCGTTCTGCCGGCGTGGCATCGCCGAAGATCGCGTCACATTTTTATCCGTATCAACAGATACGAAGAAAAATCCTAACGGACGCGTTAGGTACTCGATAAATTTTATCGGGACTCGACGAATGGTAAGACCTTAAGCGGCACTCGTCGAAGTTTACACGATATCCCGAGGTCATGTCCAGGGACGTGATCTTGAAGTAGGTTTTTGCGGATTGCCACGAGAGCAGTTAACTAGTACCTGATCCGTCAGATGAAATAGCCCCAACTACCATTATCCCTGTACAATATAGAAGTTTATGAGAAGAAATATAAAAGAAGTTGAATTTGTCGAATAAAAATAAACAGTGGAGATTTTCCTTAACTCTGCGATTCAAGCAAAATCTCGGGGGCTACTGACATAGGCATCCCAAATGGGCCTGCCGAAGATAGTACCCGGAGTTTACTGAAGGCCCACTACCCGAAGAATAAAGAAGATTCGGGAGCCCAAGATGTATTTAAGGAAAGATAGAATTATAATAGGAAGTGTTATTTGTAATCTTGTGGGATGAGTTAGAAACCTTCCCGGACTATGTAACTTGTATTACACGAATCCCTCGGCTCCGCCTCCTATATAAGGGGGAGTCGAGGGACGCAGAGATCATCGAATCATTGTTTACGAACCCTAGTTTTCATAATTGTCGAGTACTTTCCGGCTGAAACCTTCGAGATCTACTTGCCCTCTACTTCCAACTAAACCCTAGCCTACAATCCATAGGCATTGACAAGTTGATACCTTGTCAACGGGGGCCCCACACAACAGGGCCGCGCGGGCCCTATGCTGGCCGCGCCGCCCTAGTGTGGCGGCGCCCCGTAGCCCCACTTCGTGACTCCTTCGGTCTTCTGGAAGCTTCGTGTAAAAATAGGCCCCTGGGCGTTGATTTCGTCCAATTCCGAGAATATTTCTTTACTAGGATTTCTGAAACCAAAAACAACAGAAAACAACAACTGGCTCTTCGGCATCTCGTTAATAGGTTAGTGCCGGAAAATACATAAATATGACATAAAGTATGCATAAAACATGTAGATATCATCAATAATGTGGCATGGAACATAAGAAATTATCGATACGTCGGAGACGTATCAGCGCGGCCCAGGGGGCGCGCCCCCCCTAGTGTGTGGGACCCCCGTGGCCCCTCCGACTCCGCCTCTTCGCCTATTTAAGCCGTCCTGACCTAAATCTTCGACACGGATTGACGAAACACCAGAAAACCTTCCAGAGCCGCCGCCATCGCAAAACTCCAATTCGGGGGACAGAAGTCTCTGTTCCGGCACCCTGCTGGGACGGGGAAGTGCCCCCGGAAGGCATCTCCACCGCCATCTTCACCGCCATCGCTGTCTCCATGATGAGGAGGGAGTAATTCTCCCCCGAGGCTGAGGGCTCTACCGTAGCTATGTGGTTCATCTCTCTCTTTGTGATCTAGTTGAATATCATCTATGTGTTACTCTGGTGATGTTATTAAAGTAGTCTATTCCTCCTCCATGATGTAATGTTGACAGTGTGTGCATCATGAAGTACTTGGTATAGGTTATGATTGTGATCTCTTGTAGATTATGAAGTTAACTATTACTATGATAGTATTGATGTGATCTATTCCCCCTTTCATAGCTGATATTGACAGTGTGCATGCTATGTTAGTACTCGGTATAATTGCGTTGGTCTATCATGCACTCTAAGGTTATTTAAATATGAACATCGAATGTTGTGGAGCTTGTTAACTCCGGCATTGAGGTGCTCTTGTAGCCCTACACAATTAATGGTGTTTGTCATCCAACAAGAGAGTGTAGAGTGGTTTTATTATGTGATCAATGTTGAGAGTGTCCACTAGTGAAAGTATGATCCCTAGGCCTTGTTTCCAAACATCAAATCTCCGTTTATTTACTGTTCTGTTGCATGTTTACTTGCTGCCATATTTATTTTAGATTGTTATTACCACTCATATTCATCTATACCACCTGCGTTTTACTATCTCTTCGCCGAACTAGTGCACCTATACATCTGACAAGTGTATTAGGTGTGTTGGGGACAGAAGAGACTTCTTGTATCTTAATTGCAGGGTTGCTTGAGAGGAATATCTCTGACCTCTACCTCCCTGAGATCGATAAACCTTGGGTGATTCACTTAAGGAAAACTTGCTGCTGTTCTACAAACCTCTGCTCTTGGAGGCCCAACACTGTCTACAGGAATAGAAGCGTGCGTAGACATCATCTCTCTCCCACACAAACATGGTATGATGGTGCCCACTTTATTGAAAATAAAATACACAACAGAAAATAAAGACGCTCCAAGAATAACACATAGTATATGAAGCAATAAAAATATAGTGAACAGAAACAGGACCTGATATTTTTATTGATGAAGAAGGGGATGCCTTGGGCATCCCCAAGCTTTGACGCTTGTACTTCTTGAATATATCTTGGGGTGACATGGGCATCCCCAAACTTGAGCTTTTGTCCATTCTTCATCTCATCTCATCATTCTTCTTTCCTACACTTGAAAACTTAGTTCATACAAAACTCATCACAAATCTCATTAGCAGCGTTAGTGCAATGATAATATTAATCAAATCTACAAAGTTCAGTATGACATATAAAAAGCATTTTAATGAGCATTAGCTACTGTAGCACAACTTCAATAAGGTTCTTTGATCAAGAGAACTCAAAAAGGTGGGCAAAAAGATGCAAATGCGAAACAGTGCAAGAATCTGTCAAAACAGAACAGTTCATAAAAATTGATTTTTGAAAAATAGTTACGCTGCGTAACTCGAAAAACTCTGAACTAATGAAAGTTAGATAAATACCTGGGGACGATTCTTGTAAATTGGCAGCTCAAACTTACGTTCTGGTGATTTTTGACGTTTTTTCTCGTGACGAACCAGAAACAGTAAACAAGATTGCAAATATCCCAAATACCACTTTCTTATCATTAGAGGAAATTCTTGGTACAAAAACAAAATAAACATGATAAGGAGAGGTTGCTACAGTAGTAACAACTTCCAAGACACAACAAAACAGTAGCAAAATAAAAACATGGGTTATCTCCCAAGAAGTGTTTTCTTTATAGCCATTAAGATGGGCTCAGTAATTTTAATGATGCTCACATGAAAATAGAAAATGAAGCAAAAGGAGCATCAAGAAGCAAATTCAAAACAATTTTAAGCCTAACCCGCTTCCTATGCATAGGAATCTTGTACACAAATAAATTCATGAAGAACAAAGTGACAAGCATAGGAAGATAAAACACGAGTAACTTCAAAATTTTTAGCATGTAGAGAGGTGTTTTAGTACCATGACAATTTCTACAACCATATTTTCCTCTCTCATAATAATTTCCAATAGCATCATGAACAAACTCAACAATATAACTATCACATAAAGCATTCTTATTCACATGCATAAAAGTATAATTACTCTCCACATAAGCATAGTCATTACTATTAATTGTAGTGGAAGCAAATTCAATAAAATAGCTATCATTATTATTCTCATCACCATAATCATCATATATAGGAGGCATATTGTAATCATAATTAATTTTCTCCTCAATAGTAGGTGGACTGAAAATATGATAGTCATCATTGTAATCATCATATATAGGAGGTAAAGTATCATCAAAGTAAAGTTTCTCCTCCATGCTTGGGGGACTAAAAATATCATGCTCCTCAAAACCATCTTCCCCAAGCTTAGAATTTTCCATAGCATTAGCAACAATGGTGTTCAAAGCATTCATACTAATAACATTGCCATTAGCATGCATATAAAGTTCCATAGTTTTTTAATTTTCTCTTCAAACACATCATGTCCTAATTCAAGATAAAGTTCATAAAGATCTCTAATTTTGTTGTTGTTTTCCATTAAGCCTGACTAGTGAAAATAAAAACAAGAGACAAAAAGATAAAATTGCAGAATCTAAAGGAGATACCTTCGAGCACTCACACACCGGCAACAGTGCTAGGAAATAGCTTAGTAGTCGGAGGATGTGAATACCTTTTACCTTACCTCCCCGGCAATGGTGCCAGAAAATATCTTGATGTCTACGCACGCTTCTATTCCTGTAGACAGTGTTGGGCCTCCAAGAGCAGAGGTTTGTAGAACAGCAACAAGTTTCCCTTAAGTGAATTACCCAAGGTTTATCGAACTCAGGGAGGTACAGGTCAGAGATATTCCTCTCAAGCAATCCTGCAATTAAGATACAAGAAGTCTCTTGTGTCCCCAACACACCTAATGCACTTGTCAGATGTATAGGTGCACTAGTTCGGCGAAGAGATAGTGAAATACAAGTAATATGGATGATTATAAGTAGCAATTGCAATCTGAAATAAAAATGGCAGCAAGCGAACATGTAGCAGAACTTGATGGAAACGGTGTTTCAATGCTTAGAAACAAGGCCTAGGGATCATACTTTCACTAGTGGACACTCTCAATAGTGATCACATAAATAAATAACTTCTCTTCACTTGTGCTACTCTCAAACACTCTCTCGTTGGATAACAAACACCATTCATTGTGTAGGGCTACAAGAGCACACCTCAAGCCGGAGTAAACAAGCTCCACAACGTCCGGAGTTCATATTAAAGTAACCTCTAGAGTGCATAATAGACCGTTGCAATTTAGACCGAGTACTAACATAGCATACACACTGTCACCAATAGCTATGAAAGGGGGAATAGATCACATCAATACTATCATAGTAATAGTTAACTTCATAATCTACAAGAGATTACAATCATAACCTACGCCAAGTACTACATGATGCACACACTGTCAACTTTACATCATGGAGGAGGAATAGAATACTTTAATAACATCACTAGAGTAGCACATAGATTAATAGTGATACAAAGCTCATGATCACATAAAGATCACACCATGGGAGAGCAGTGGCGGAGGAGCCATTCTGGCAAGCTGTGGCGTTTGCCATAGCTTAATTTGGCCAGGTCCCTGATTGAGCCAGGAATTATAGTTTATAAGTCAAAGATTGACACCTTTTTTTATTTATTGTTCATCAGTTTGCCATACCAAATTTTTTGTTTGTCCTCCGCCACTGTGGGAGAGAGAGATGAACCACATAGCTACCGGTAGAGCCCTCAGCCTCGGGGGAGAACTACTCCCTCCTCATCATGGGAGACAGCAACGGCGATGAAGATGGCGGTGGTGTCGATGTAGATGACTCCGGGGGCAATTCCCCGTCCCGGCAGCGTGCCGGAACAGAGACTTCTGTCCCCCGAAACTTGTCTTCGCGATGGCGGCGGCTACGGAACTCTTCGTGGAATATCATTGGGTCTTTTAGGGTTTTCGCGACGGAGAGAATATATAGGCGAAGGGGCGATGTCGGTGGAGTCCCGAGGTGGGGTCCCCACCTGGCGGCGCGGCCAAGGGGTGGCCCGCGCCCCCCTAGGGTGTGGGCTCCTCGTGGCCCCCTTCGTCTCTCCTTCGGACTCCGTGAAGCCCCTGGAAAAATAAGAACGTGGCCTTTTGTTTCGTCCAATTCCGAGAATATTTCCTGTGTAAGATTTCTGAAACCAAAAATAGCAGAAAACAGGAACTGGCGCTTCGGCATCTTGTTAATAGGTTAGTGCCGGAAAATGCATCAAAATGATATAAAGTGTGAACAAATCATGTAAGTATTGTCATATAACTAGCATGGAACATAAGAAATTATAGATACGTTGGAGACGTATCAGTTATCGTTATGGAATATTAATGAGAAGTTTTATCATTTACATTTTGCACACCTTATTTTAGTTTGCAATTTCTGTTATATGATTGATCTTGTTGTTAGTATTGGCATCACTTTGGTAGCATCAAGTAAATCTATTTGGTTTTGGCAAACTTAGCATTGGTCAACAGCAACAGTACTTTGAGGCTTAAGTAGAAAAGAGGGAAGTACATGTAGATATATTATTTCATTATCTATCTTTCTTGTTAGCTAATGAGTTTAGTATTCTGAAGTTAAAATTGTTTGTGCTTACAAAGAAGATGCATGATTGTTTCTATCACATGTATATTTGTTTGTTTCCCTCAACTCTTATGCTTGCTAACCAACCTTGCTAGCCAAAGACCTGTACTGAGAGGGAATGCTTCTCGTGCATCCAAAGCTTTAAACCAAACCCCTGCCATTTGTGTCCACCATAACTACCTATTATGTGGTATTTTGCGCCACTCCAAGTAAATACTTCATGTGCTACCTTTAAAACAATTCAAAAGTTAATATCTCTTACTTGTGTCAATGTTTCATAGCTCATGAGGAAGTATGTGGTGTTTTATCTTTCAATCTTGTTGGGCGGACTTTCACCAATGGACTAGTGGCATATACATCCGCTTATCCAATAATTTTGCAAAAAGAGATGGCAACGGGCTTATCCAATAAACCTATTTCCCTCTATCTCAAGCAAGTAATTGAGTTGTTGTGATCCAACCATTTATATTGTGATCTATTTAATCATGTCTTTCATTCTTCCTTGTTTAGTACAAATTTTATCTGAATGAATATGACCTTGAAGGTTATCTATGCTCGAAAAATAAGTACAATCTGTTAATTGTTCTTTGACCAAGAACGAAGTTTGCCATCACCAATTATGATTTCCTATGTACCTTTATTTGTGATTTCCCTTTACTTGTCTCAAGTTGAGTTATATGAGGAAGTTGTTTACTAGAATGTCTTGTGTGAGTTAATAAATGTGATGCTTCTTGTCCGTATTTCATTTATCGACTCTTCACTCCATAAACATGTGGTCTTGTTTACTGAGTTCAGTTTCGCTTGGGGACAAGCGAGGTCTAAGCTTGGGGGAGTTGATACGTTCATTTTGCATCACTATTTTATATCATAATTTACTATTATTCATTGATATATTTCATATTTAGAGATGATACTTATGTTATTTCACCTATTTTGCATGTTTCATGATTATTGCAGAATTACTCACCGGAGTCAGGATTCTGCTGGAAAAAGCACAGTCAGGATACAATATTTCTGAAGATCAACAATTGACGGAAAATATACCGAAGCTCCTATTTTTCCAAATGACGGAGCCAGCCAGAAGGGGAGGCCGAGGAGGGCCACCATGCCCCCCCCCATAGGCCGGCGCGGCCACCAGGCCTAGCGCGCCGCCATGTGGGGAGGTGGCCCACGACCCCCCTCGGCCATCTCCCTTTCACGTACTTCATCTCCAGAAAACCCTAAGGTGCAGGGGAACATCGAGGAGAGACACAGCCGCCTCTGCGGGGCGGAAAAACACCAGAGAGAAAATAGCTCTCCGCCAGGCTGAAATCTGCCGGGGAAATTCCCTCCCGGAGGGGGAAATCGTCGCCATCGTCACCGTCATCGAGCTGGACTTCATTGGGATCATCATCATCATCATCTCCACCGCCGACACCATCATCTCCACCGCTGCACCTCATCTCCGCTGTAACATCTAGGGTTGAATCTTGATTATTTCATAGGGGAAACTCTCCCGGTGTTGATTACTCCTTGTTATTGATGCTATTGAGTGAAACCATTGAACCAAGGTTTATGTTCAGATTGTTATTCATCATCATATCACCTCTGATCATGTTCCATATGATGTCTTGTGAGTAGTTCGTTTAGTTCTTGAGGACATGGGTGAAGTCTAAATATTAGTAGTGAACTATGTTGAGTAATATTTAATGGTTTGATATTTAAGTTGTGGTGTTATTCTTCTAGTGGTGTCATGTGAACGTCGACTACATGATACTTCACCTTTATGAGCCTAGGGGAATGCATCTTGTATTCGTTTGCCAATTATGGAGTTGCCGGAGTAACAGCAACCTGAACCCCCGTTGGTATATCGATGCATGAGGGATAGCAGGATCTCAGAGTTTAAGGCTGTGGTTAGATTTATCTTAATTATTTTCTTGTATTTGCGGATGCTTGCAAGGGGTTTAATCACAAGTATGTATTAGTCCTAGGAAAGACGGTGCATTAGCATAGGTTCACCCACACAACACTTATCAAAACAATGAAGATTAATCAACTATATGAAGCGAAAGCACTAGACTAAATTCC
Organism: Lolium perenne; assembly: GCF_019359855.2. NCBI lineage: Eukaryota > Viridiplantae > Streptophyta > Magnoliopsida > Poales > Poaceae > Lolium > Lolium perenne. The sequence goes on along the minus strand of NC_067250.2, from coordinate 210,446,472 downwards.
CGTGTGTCCTCAAGAATGTTTGGTCATCATAAGTAAACAAACCGGCTTGTCCTTTGTGCTAAAAAGGATTGGGCCACTCGCTGCAATTATTACTCTCGCATTTTACTTACTTCTACTTTATTTATCTGCTATATCAAAACCCCCTGAAAACTTGTCTGTGAGCATTTACAGTGAATCCTTCATCGAAAATGCTTGTCAACACCTTCTGCTCCTCGTTGGGTTCGACACTCTTATTTATCGAAAGTACTACGATACACCCCCTATACTTGTGGGTCATCATCGGCAAGCTCACCGGTGCTTCGGCGGTCGTCGGCGAGGTGCGCAGGGACGTTGTCGTTAACGGCGGTTCGTCTGGTACCAGCGGCGTCTCCGGGATGGCGTCAATCTCCGGCGAGCTTCTGCGGCAGCTCACGGACTCCGGTGATGCAATTGGGCGGCTCTGGTGGCTAATGTGGAGCGGCGAGTGGACGAGGAGAATGAGTGAGATGAGAGGAAGCTTGCGGTGTGAAGAAATCGAGAGGGGAGTGGCTCCTTTTATAGCGGCGAGGCGAGGCCGTGGTGCTGCGGAGAAGTCGTCCATGGAGATGTCGCTACAGGGGCGCAAAGGGACTGGCGATGACGCGAGCGTGTTGGCGACGTCACAGCGGCCATGCTGCGCTTGATTGCGGGAAAAAAGAGGCAGTGACGAGCGCAGGCGACCTTCGTCTCTGTCACGGGTACCGGCGGACGTCGTCGATGGCATCGTCGTGTACAGGGTTCCCGCGGGCAGGTGAGCCTGTCTATGGCGTAGCTGGTGGCGTGGCGGAGCTGGTGGCGAGCGGAGAGAGCACGGGATGGCCAGAGGCAGTGGGGAGCGTCGCGCTCTGGCACGCTCCGGTGCGTGTCCGTGCGCACTCTGGCGTGCACGGTGCGTCACTGGGCATCCTCGTGCCGCCTCGTGGCGTGCTCCATTTCGTCGAGCAAGTTGTCTAGCCTGCGTAGGAGAGTGAGAGGGAGTGCACTGACATGGTTTGGCACGTTGGATTTGACCAGAGAGAGGAATGGCATGGTGAGGTGGTGGCATGCCACGACATGGTTGGGTTTGGTCAAAATGGTGACGATGTCCTGCTCCAAACCTTGTCTATGGTGCTTGGCAGGGTGCAAGAGGTACAGGGGAGTACATTTGATGATCAAAGCTTGATGGTTTAGGCCATGGTCTGCTGGTTAATAGGGTGTCCAGAGTTGGCAGCGAAGTGCTAGGTGCTCGACCAAATGGCCGCAAGAAGAAAATTTTCAAATTTTGAAATGAAATTTGGTGGAGTTGATTCATATATTTATTGGCACACAATGGTGGTGGTGGTGTGCAAAGTTGAGTTGGTTTGTGAGATTTCAAATTTGGCACAATCTAGAATTTGTTTCAATGTTGCCAATGGGCTTGATCATAATTTGAAATTTAGCAAGAATTTGCAGGGGTGTGCTTTACCAAAGTTGTTCACCTTGATGTGGTCTTGGATGAGGCGCAAAAAGTTGAGGTGGTTTAGTTTCAAAATCTCTTAATACAGAGGCTCAAAGTAGGTGTCATGATTAAAATTGCAGATTTGACCATTATCTTATGTGAGCTCATTTTGATTTCAAATTTTATTTGATTTGAGTTTCTTTGATTCAAAAAGTGTTCTTAAGTGTTTAATAACATTCTACAACCAATGGCACAAGCCAAATTGGCCTAGGTTGTGATTTGACAAAAATGGCCATAAGCACATGTATGTGTTGATTTGGATTTTTCTCATTTCTTTTTCTTTGACTTTCTTTGAACCCAAAAGGTGTGGTGTTGTGTTCTTATGTATTATTTGATTTTAGGATTGTGTTTCATCATTGCAAACAAAGGAGTAGGGCTTAGGCTCAAAATTTGCAACTTGGCCATATACCCACATATGTGAGGGTTTTGCAATTTTATTATTTTCTTATTTTCTTCCCTTTTTGATCTCAAATGATCATGGTTAGGGTTTAGAGATGATGTCCAGCAATTCAAATCACAAGGCATGGCAAAGTCATACAATCATGCCTCCATATTATGCAACACATGGAAAAAAAATAAAAAAAATTGTTAGCTCTAAATTTTGGAAATAGGGAAATTCCTTTTCTCTTTGTTTTAAAATTCGGGATGTTACACTAAAGTGGTGGTAATTGTTGTAAATTCAATTGATAAATAGGGCAATAAAGAACATCCGAACAAGAAGATGTTTTGCTTTTATTATTAGATATAGGTATTCAAACAACTGTGTATGCCATACCTTAGCATACAAGAAACGTGAACATACGAAAATAATAACTCGGTTAATATTTGATGTTGATAATTTTGAGTTGAATCGGAATTAACTTAGTTCTCAATCAGATGGCGTTATCAAATATCACTTACAACCCATGTTGCAATAAAATGAATTCCTTTTGTATATAAGGATAGGTTGCTAATGTTGCTAATTCATTTTATTTCTTTGATGCAATATAGGATCAAAGTAAAGCATAAAGATAGGTTGCTCTCTTGGAGTAGGTCCGTGCCTTAGAGCCTTTCTCTTTCTTTTTTGTTCTTTCTTCTTTTGTATATAACTTTGTTTAATTTGGAGTAATAAATTGATGTGGGGCTCTTTGCCTCACAGTCTTGGGTTTCAAAAAAAATGAATTCCAAAGCAAATCTAATGGTTTAGAGCAATTTTCTTAGTTGCATTTTCACTTGCAGCTGAAAAAATTCAGTTGCAACCAAGTTGCAACTTATAACTAAAAAAAACTCAGTTGCAATCGAATTTGCAACTCATGTGTACATGAATCGCAATGCAATCAGACGATGTAGGACTTGACTGAGCACTAACTTAATCTCCATCTAGCTGAGAGTTAGCAAAACCGGTTAATATTCTTCCCCATCCGCTACATAATAAGTCTCGGCCAAACTTGATTAAATTTGAACTAAAGCCCTGACACTTATTATGAATCCAAGAAAGCACAACATATGACAATTTTTGGATGTGCTCTTCGAAGACCAGACTAGTTTTTTTTCCACATGATAGTACTTGGAGGGAAAACCAAACTAAACATAAGTGTGCATTCCCTAGAAGAAGATGATCCTTGATCGAGATGTATGATTCACTCGGTCGCGCTATCATTTGTGTCCACGTTATTTTGAACTTTGTGTATGCCGGCATGGCCGGTTTTGAACTATCTTTGTTGCACTAAATTTGGATTATTATCTATTTTTTGCTTTTACTTAAGTTAGTTATCCTTTGAAATGCGGACATGAATTTGTCTAAATTTTCGACGCCGCTGACCGAATGCAGTGCATTCCCGACGGAATAAGAAAAGAAAACGAGCGTGTGCTTCTTCATTTCACACAAGACTAGCCGTTGAAAAACACAGCCAAGCAGCTTCCAACGGACAGTTCAGCTTCCCCTCTCACTCCACTGTACACTCTGTCCCCTTTGACTCGCCAGGAAACAAAGCGCTCGCATGCAACGACAAGCCAGCCGCCGATGACCAACCCACAGTGGCACAACCGTAAATCACTCCAAAAACCACGCCCAGTCTCGTCACCACTGCTCATAACTCCCCCAATCCCGCTATTAAAATCAATTAAGTAATAAAAGGAAATCATTTTCCTCTCCCCGTTCTACCCCTGGCGGATGGCATTTTTCGAATTCCGCATTAAAAACTCGTCCTGCGCGTACAGCGACAATGGCGCGTCCGATTTCTTTACGCAGGACGCGGCACTAATTTAATACTCGCCGATAATTTAGTTTAGTTTCATTTTTTATTGGTTTTGTTTCACGCTCTCTCCCCTTTTTTGCTTTAGTTTTGCCTTTTTATTTCGTTCGTCTTGGCTTCGCTCCTCCCTTTTGTTTTGCAAGCTCGCTCGCTCCCAGTTTCTTCCTCCTCTCGCCTCCCGGCTGCGGCAGAGTGGAAATATTTTCTTGTTTTTGTTCCTGGAATTTGTAGATTTTTGTTGGTTTTTTCGCGGTGTTTTGAATTTTTTTTTAGGGAATTATTGGGGGTGGTGTTTTAAGGAGGGAGGCGGCGGCGGTGCCAGATGGGGTTAGTGCGTGCGAGCTCTGATGGCGGGAGCTCGTGACGGAAGCTCTAGTAGGAGGTTGTTGTGCGTCGAGTGCCGCGTGCATGGAGACCAAGTCGGGGGAAGCGGGCTCGCCGACTCCGTCTCCGGCTGCGGCTGCGGCCGCGCCTGTTTCGGCGGCGGCGGTGCCGGAGGCTACGGCGAGCTTCCAGTCACCGGAATCTGTGGCGCCTACGGCAGCTGCAGCTGCACCTGCACCGTCGGCGGTGGAGAAGATTAGCTCGGCTGATTTGTTGGTGCCGCCGGGTTATATGACGACGGCGGTGGTGGCGGCGGGAGGAGGAGGGTTTCCGGCCGCGAGGCCTGTGATGAAGGTGGGCAAGAAGAGGGGGAGGCCGAGGAAGTACGGCCCAGACGGGAGCCTGATCCGTCCGCTGAACGCCACGCCGATCTCCGCGTCGGTGCCGATGGCGGCCTCCGTTGCGGCGGGTCAGTACACGCCGGCGTCGGCGGTTGGCGCCGCCATGAAGCGCGGGAGGGGCCGGCCACTTGATTTCGCCGCCGCGGCGTCCAAGCCGTACCAGCACCATCTGCAGCAGCACCAGCCGCATCAGTCGCATCAGCCTCAGCAACAGTTCGGTTTTCACTTCGGCTCCATTGGTTGGTATTCTTGCTCACATCTACTCCCCCAAATGATTTGCAAAAATTCCAGAACAAATTTAATCTTTTACCGCATGCTCTTCTATCTATGAAAAATCAAAACTGGGGGTTGTGTTTTATTTCCCCCCTGTATTTAGGTCTCAGAAATTACGAGGCTGGAGATTGGATGCCGGCTGCAGACAGGCCAATGGCATAAGTAGTGGTTGGTCTGCGGCGTCACTCGCTAGCTCGTTCATTGTCATGACAGCGTCCGTTGTCTGTCCCTCTCTTATCCGAATATTTTCTGTCTCCTCTCGTCCCCTCTATCCACGATCAGTTGCATGCTCATCAGGGATCTCAAGCTGGTTAGTGCCCTCCAAGATTCGAAGCTCGGGGATCAGGTGGGCTCCAGATGGAGGCATCATATCCTCACTGAATCCTCGAGGCCTCTTGCCGCTGCTGTTCTTGTTGTGTGGTGGGGCTCTGCCGTTGTGGGGGTAGCACTGGCGACATGGTGCTGCTGCTAGTGGGTACAAGGTAGTTTCAGATTCTCGGTACCAAATAGGTAGACATGTGGATCATGCCAAGGTCCTCCCAGTTAGGATGGATGTGCTCCTCATCCCTCTGTACTTCTAGCCATACATGTCTTTGTAGTGCTGAAGCTGTGATGGTGACGGATAGAAGGATGACGTGCATGCCTAAGCATAAATTACTAGGCTTCTTAGTTGAATGATTTGGGGCTGCTTATGTTTGAATGGATAACTCTGTTTCAAGCTAACTGGTGATCTTAGGTTGTGCTCTCTTTTATTTGTTTTGTAATATTCTGGTGTCAGATTGTTAACCACAGTATGTGTTTGCAGGTGACATGGTGGCGTGTTCTGCTGGCGGGAACTTCACTCCTCATATTCTAACTGTTGCTCCTGGTGAGGTATGATTTCAATTCTTTCTTTGAATACTTAATTGCCTGGTAGTTTACATTTGATTTTGTTCATTTTGGCCAACGGTATTCCAGCCAGCTAGACATGTTTTCACCTTATCTGAAAACAAATATTTTGGATCTCAGAGAGCTTTCTCAGATTGTGAGACTAGTTTGTCAATACAGTACATCTGAATATCTGATAGTCTAGTGTTATCCGTCAATCGTGTTTTTGCAGTCAGACTTGTATCTCTCAGTTCTGGTTACTTGCTTCTACTGTTTTATCACTGCTATTCTTACAGCTAGCCAGATGTAGCTATGACAAATACAGTTACATTTCTCCATGAGGACCAAAATAATTAGTGGTATTGATACTTGTTAATGGTTATTTAGGATGTGACAATGAAGGTCATTTCATTTTCTCAACAAGGGCCACGGGCTATATGTATTCTCTCTGCTAATGGCGTGATATCAAATGTTACACTTCGTCAACCGGACTCTTCTGGCGGCACATTAACTTACGAGGTTTAGTCACTCAATCATAATAGAACTCCCTCCGTCCCATAATTCTGGTCGTGTTTTCAGTTCAAAATTTGAACTAAAACCACGGCAAGAATTATGGAATGGAGGGAGTACATATTATCATTATGATATTATTTCACATACTTGTGAAAAGACTATTTGACAGAGGATTCTGACTGGTCTTTTGATTTCCTGTTTTTGTTTATAGGGACGCTTTGAGTTGCTGTCCTTGTCTGGTTCCTTTATGCCAAATGAAACTAGTGGACCACGAAGTCGGTCAGGTGGGATGAGTGTTTCTCTTGCCAGCCCAGATGGTCGTGTTGTCGGAGGAGGAGTTGCCGGCCTTCTGGTGGCAGCAAGTCCTGTTCAGGTGCTGCTATTTTACTTTCATAAGAATCTGAATGCTTATGAGTTTGTTTTGTCTATTAAACTAAAATCCAACGATTCTCTCAGAACATCTAGCTATAATTGTACTAACATTTTGTGAAAATAGATAAAGTATATTATTCGGTTTACACATTGGGCAATCATTTTACATTTGTTTGCGACTAAAAGCCTCGTAGTTGTATATGTATCTCATGCCAAACGTAACTGAATATCATTTGATCTGATCGCCAGATTGTCGTCGGAAGCTTCCTGCCAAGCTATCAGATGGAGCCGAAGCAAAAGAAGGCGAAGGTGGCTGCCGCACCGACATTTACGCAGTCAGTACCTGTGGCCATTCCACTCTCCAGCACGGATACACTCAGCAGTGAGCAAGGGCAGAACAGCTCTGCTGCCGCCCCCAGAATGAACGTTGTAACTTCAGCGTACAATGCAGATCAGAGCTGGGCTTCCCCTGTTGCTCAATCGGCACCTGTCGACGCGTCGAGTACTCCATCTGAAGATCTGAAGCTCACCGCCTCTGGAGCCTGAAACCGTCCCGGACAGATGAGAGCCTCCGGAGCGTGGAACCGTCCCGGACAGACAGACGAAACATTCCACGAAGCCTCTTCCTGCCACAGGGGCGGAAAGGCCAGCACAGCTCCTTCTGACCTGTACAAGATGTATCTGCAATCCAACTAGGTTTTCAAAAATCCCGCTAGGTTTTCTGTCGTCAGGCAGCTGAAGAGTCTAACTGCATTCGCTGTAGCTATGTGAAGTTAGTACCTGTCGATCTTATTGAACATTGTGTAGCTGCACTTGTATTATTAGTGTGTTTTGATTAGCCTCTTAGACCACTTTCATCTGTTAGATTATAAGGATTAATTCTGCATTAGATTTTCTTCACGCCATTGTTCTCGATGTAACTTCTGTCACCTTTCACTAATCATGATCACTGCCCAGTCTGAATGTGCTTTCCAAGGTTTCATTTTCCACTCACTTGGAACTGGCCCGACAAGTCCAGCTAAACCGCTAAAAGCCCAAGAAATGAAGCCAAGTTTGAAGTCCCATCTGAAATGGTAGTGTGGAAAGCTTTTGTGGGAAATCTGATGTTTTTTTTTTGATAAAAGGCAATTTGTTTAAAAAAAAAATCACCATTACATCGGCAGCTACATAACTAAGATGGACACCGCCGCAATAAACCTACGAAAAGTAACTAAGTGACAAAATTAGAAAGGCGAAATACAAGTAATCGTCAAGAAACTGTAAACCGTCTACCAATTAGACCACCCTGCCATTCATGTTGAATAAAAACATCCGTTGTCGTATCTAACCTTGAAGACACCTCCGTAAATAGGTCTTGATTATCCACACTTTTTAAGGATGACCATAAAAGGGCAAATGGGTACACCGATAGATAACCTTAATTAGAAAAAGTTTCTTATCATTAAAAAATCTTATCAAACCAAGTAACGGCAAGGGCTCTCATATTAATACAAATCTAAGTCTATTATCAATACTATGTGCCTAGTTGCCAAATAAATTAGGAACACTACATGGTCAATACATGGTAGAAGTCATTTGGATGACTAGCCATATAGAACGGGTAAATTTGCACTGAAAGAATAATTATTTAATTGTCTCGCCATAATAATAAAAAATAGGCAGTTTGTATATCCATGCCAATTGCGTTTTACAGGGTTGTCTTTGGAGAGGATTACTCCTCTAGGAAAGTATCAGACAATTTTTTTAAATATTTAGCAGTATCATTATTTTCCATTTTTTACTATTTTTAAATAGCATCTCTAGCTGGAGCAATGTTCTATACATGGAGTTTATGGAGAATTTACTAATCTCGTGTAGTTATCAACATCTTGCGATAGTTGGACTATTGCCAATCTATTTAGAAGAGCATTCCATGATGCAAGACTCGGGGCCAATTAAATCTTGTGTGAATATCATATCTGGTGCGGACCCAGGACCGTTGCGACGGTACACTATTATATAGAGCCGGATATTGATCTTGAAGTATTGTGGTTCTCAACCAATTATCATTGCAGAACCTAATTTCCAAGTTTTCTAATTAAAAATTTTAACAGAGCGAAATAAGTAGTGTTTTTGTCACCATCAGATTAGCCTAAAAGTAAGAGTCCCGAGGTTTCCAGCAAATCTCATGTTTTTTTGCGAAAAGAACCACTGATCTATTAATCATCAACAACAATAGTACAAAAGATGCCAAAAGGTAATAAAAATTATAAATATGTCATTGGACCTCCTAGCAAAGACTACGAGCAGTGAAGCGAGCCGAAGGCGCGTCGCCGCCCTCACCCCTCCATCACTAGAGCCGGGTGAAACTTGTTGAAGTAAGTAGAGCTTGTCATAGTAGACGGACGGAAAATCGTCATGCTAAGGGTCCAAAGGACCAACACAGTAGAGCAGCAACTTTCACCAATGATGAGAACTGTTGATCGGAATAGCCAAACATGTAACCACACTGACGAACACGAAGATGAACTGGATCCCAGGAGATCCGTCGAACACAGAACTTCACAAGCCCTTCGTCGGCACTAGCCGCACCACCATAGCGAGGATAGGGTGGAGAGGACATTATTCTGCCACCTCTCATCTTCCAAAAGAAAACACCGAAAATCGAGCTAAAATAAAACGGGAAACCTCACACAAGCGAGATGCCATGGTTCGCTACACCTCTACAGCTCTAAGACCAGTGGAGACGGAACAGACCGGCGGCAAAAAAAAGGGAACCTTAGGGCATCTCCAACCGGGCGACCCAAACGGACCTGTTGGGTCGTTCGATTTTGGTTGTTTACGTCGGGCTCCGAAGACGCGGATAGAGGAGGATGTCCGTTGTTTTTTTTTGTTCCCCAACGCAGTGTCAGACCCAAATTTCTATTCTTCTTTCCTATTCATACTACTAGTTCGTCCAAGAACCAGGTGAGCTCCGGCCGTCCCCGTCGAGCCCCGGCCCGGCGGCCTCCGTCCCCGCCCGTGGCCGTGCCCGCCCCCGCCCGTGCCGACGAGGCCAGCTCCGGCCCCGCCCGCTCGTCCCCGCTCCTCCTCTCCAGGGGCCGGCCTCTGTCCCCGCCCCGGCCCGACGGCCTCCGTCCCCGCTCCACAGGCGCCGCGGCCCGGACGAGGTCGACGCCGCCGCCGACGCAGCGCCGTGCACGGCGGCGATGATGGGCTTCCGGCAGAGCTCGACGGCGGTGAGCGCGGCCCGCATGTCGAGGATGACGCGGCGGAGCTCGTCGGCGGCGGCGACGGGGTCGGTGCCGGGGGCGCGGCGAGTGGGTTCCGGGCTCGCCGACCTCGATGCCCGCGCAGAAGTGCGGGCCGGCGGCCGAGAGCACGACGGCGCGCGCGGCGGGGAGGCGGTCGAGGAAGGCCTTGGTGCGCGGGATGTCCGCGAAGGCCTCCGGGCTGAGCGCGTTGCGCTGGGCCGGGCGGTTGAGGCGCACCTCGTAGACCGCCGCCGCCTGGTCCTGGCGCGCCACGACCAGGGTCTTGAAGCTCCGCAGAGCTCCGCCTCCGACGAGCCGCCGCTGCTGGCCATTTGAGAGCTACCGCGACGCGCCCGGCGTGCAGGTGCTCGCGCGCCCGGCGGAGCTTCCTGGCGGCCTGGCTCAGGCGGGCGGTGGCGCGGCCTGGCTCAATGTGCTCCGTTTCGGCTGCGGCGACCTCCGGCATGGACGGAAAAAAAAGGGTCGTGTTTAGCGGGGAGCCTCCACGCGAGCTCGACGGCGGCGGTTGGCCGGCGAGCCCTATTCCGGTGAGGAGCGAAGCCAACATCCATGGCAGAAAAAGAAAGAGAAGGACAGAGGAGAGAGAAGGCTGTGGGGGTATGGGTGGATTAAGTAGTGTGGCTGCCATGTAGGGTTTGGGAGGACATGCGCGGATGACCAGAGACGCCCGAACGCGTCCGGCTCGCCCCAAATTGCTCCCAAATTTGGTCCGGCTTTGGATCGTGCCGGACACCACAACAGTCCGTTTTTAATATGGATCCGCGCGTTGGGAGCAGGTTTTACCCAAACGGACATATCTAACGTCCGTTTTTGGGTTTGGGTGCCCCGTTGGAGATGCCCTTAGATGAGTCTCACACATCGCCTTTTTCATGGAGCTTTACTACGGGACACGCTACGTAAACAAATATAGCAACAAATCTCATGTTGTTGCTATGATTACCTAGAATTGTTCGCATATGCTCTTCTCCGGCCAGATCAGCCAGCTGGGTGTGGTCAAAACCTAAAAGGCGGTCGTCAAGCATGTGTGTCCCGTATGATTAGCCCTCGGTGGAGATCGAGAGTAGCTTAACCTGGCCCATTAAACAAGCAATCTAGCCAGCTGAACAAAGTGAGCTCCCATCCACCTTAACTTGCTCTAACAGAGTACCAATACTATAATCATCTGATTAGGACAAGCGAGGGAGCGTGCATTTGACAGTGCCCTGGTCTTAAGGGGGTGGCCATGTGATGATTTAGTGGAGAGCAGGTTAGTTAGCGGGGACAAGGGGACAAAGCGAGAGCGTGCATGGAAAGCCACGCGCGCCAGCCAGACACCAAACGCAATGCATGCATGCGAATCACCGGGTCATGCTGGCACGTGATCAGTGGCACGACAGATGACTTTTAGTTTGGTTGATGGCATGCATGGCGCTCTCGCTGATCTTGGCGCCAATTGTGGTGCAAGCACTGAAAGCTTGAAGAATCGTGTCGTTGAGAAAAAATATTCAAAAATGGCAAAAAAAGAAGTTAGGAAAGAGGAGTCAGAGTAGAGACATGGTACGGTAGGCTAAAGCTTGGTCTAATATATTTCCCAGATTATTGTTGTTATCACCAGATTTTAACCAAGTCAGAGGTGGGCCGTGATTGAGATGGGCTTAGAGAATATGCATGGAAAATATTCCTGAACCAGCCTTGTATAAGAGTTTGGGCTAGATTGCCCGTGTATCTGTAAATTATAGTAGGTTACGTGTCGGTTAGAATTAAGAGATAGAGTTTAGCTCGTACACGGATGGGTTTATTCCCAAGTTAGGAAGTCTACGGACTATAAATATGTATATAGGGTTATTGAGAAAGGAGGACGATCACGTTCGCAACAAACCAATCTAGGCGCATCGCCACCCCTTGTTTTCGAGGGTTTCTTCCGGGTAAGCGCCATGCTGCCTAGATCGCATCTCGCGATCTAGGCAGTATCTTGTTTATTCGTTGTTTATGTGTTGCTCGTACTGAAACCTTGTTGATGGTGAGCAACATCGTTATCATAGATATGTTAGGGTTAGCATCGGTACTTTCTTGATATATTTATCTAGTTATGCTATCCCTAGATATCTAGCTGCCCTCGCACTTATCTTAGGTGTAAGTGCATCACCTTGCTTAGTCTTTATTTAGTAGATTCGATCCGTTATGATTGTTCCTTGTTCTTCAAGGATTAGTTTGATATCCATATAGTTAGGCCTTGCAAACGGGTTGAATGATCCAGTAGTGCGTAAGGTGTAGTTTGCTGGTCCTAGAGGGGATGTTCCGGGAATCAACTCTACGTTGGTTTTTAGGCCTTGTCTAGGGCTGGTTTTCTATTATCTTTCGTGTCTGCCAGGCTCAACTACGTGTAGGACGTTCCGGTTATGTGGTGAGAACCCTAAATCGTCGTAGATCGTTTTAACTTAGTATTGATCAAGCAGGACCACCATGCTATCGTAGATCCAATGCGAATCATGGGTGGATCGGCTCCTTGAGCCGATTCACAGGATAACCTGAGAACCGATCGAGGCTCGTATTTAATGTTTACGTGTGTGCCATGCAGGAAACTAGTCGAAGCAATCCATCACCTTCCTGACCAGGTATATGTCAGGTGGCACGCCCTTGCACCAGCTTGGACGTGTGCCGGAGCATTACGGGCCGTCGCTCGAGGGACCAGGGCCCACCAGCAGTCCTGGGAGCCTCCCGGCTCTCCGTGTTGCCCGTCGCTGCTCGCCTGTGGGTTTTGGCAGACAACACATTCTGGCACGCCCGGTGGGACTGTCTACAACAACTACATCGACATCTGCACCAGAGATGGCGGAAAACCCAGTCACGTACGAAGATCTGACTGAGGAGCATAAAAAGAAGTATAATGAGCTTAAAGCTCTCTTCGAAGCCGACCTCATCGGCTCTTTCGAGAGGACCCGCACACATGGCATTAGATGGAAAGGGTTCTCAGCTGAAGGCGTCCTCGATGAAGTGGATCTGTCTACTTCTTCAGAAGAACGCACCAGAGCTCTGCGCCAGGAAATTAATTACATGGTGGCTCATTCGCTACACCGTCATTCTGAGAGCCTGGTGAACGCTTTCGAGCGCGTTGCGGTTCGCGTGGTCCAGGAAATCATGAAGCATCAGTACTCCCCGTCAGGACCTACCCTAGGGACTCACCAGGGAGAAATACCATTCCAGACCAGACCGCAGCTGCCATTCTCGCTTGCAGCTCCAGAGCCGCCGGGTTCACCGGCGTACGTCGTCCACAAGATTGGGGGCGATCCTGGTGATTACCAGTTCCTGTGTGAACCAGCTAAGGAAATCCCGCACGGATACATGTGCACGTACGTGCCGGACTGCAATAACTTGGCGCGCACGAACCAGATTACAACAGGAGGGATTTCTGGAACAGCAGGAGGGATTTCTGGAGCGGATCCTGAGAAGCAGGCGTGGCTAGCTAAATATGCCACCGCAACGAGTCATCAAAGCTCGGCCCCTGCAGCTAACACCGTGGACTAGATCAGTGCAATCTTGAGAGACCAGTTCGGCATGGTGCCAAAGAGGAGGGCAATCGGCTATTCCAAGCCGTACCCCAACGAGTATGATTTGATTCCACTACCGCCCAAGTATCGGCTCCCTGAGTTCTCAAAGTTTAGTGGATCAGAAGGGTATAGTTCAATTGAGCATGTGAGCCGATATTTGGCGCAGTTGGGCATGATCTCAGCATCAGAACAGTTACGCGTAAGGTTTTTTGCGCAATCTCTCACAGGATCGGCTTTTGGGTGGTACACCTCGCTGCCACCAAATTCAATCCGGACGTGGAAACAGATGGAAGAGCAGTTCCACATGCAATATCACTCAGAAGCTTCCGAGGCTGGCATTGCCGATCTGGCGCAAGTACGACAGAAGCGTGGAGAAACGGTGTCGGAATACATTCAGCGTTTCAGGGCTGTCAGAAACCGATGTTATTCGGCTCGATTGGGTGAGAAAGAAGCAGTCGATCTGGCAGTGTTGGGCCTCGCGGCGCCGATCAAGGATATGGCTTTCCAAGCAGAATACAGTTCACTGGCGCATATGGTTCAGAAACTATCATTGTATGAGCAGCGCCACCCAGAATTGTACCAGGACAAGTTCAAACGCCCGGTAAGCCTGGTTGAGACAGAAGAAGATGAAGATTCTACAGGAGACCAGGAAGTAGCTGTGGCTGAATGGGCTCGGGGGGCAAATCCCGTGTCCTGTAAATGGGTGAAATCACAAGGTCCTGCAGAAGGGTTTGACTTCGACGTAAGCAAGGCTGAGCAGATATTTGATTTACTGCTTCAGGAAAAACAGCTGAAGTTACCCGAAGGCCATAAGATCCCTACGGTGCAAGAGCTGAACGGAAGACCGTACTGCAAGTGGCATAACTCGTTCACCCATACCACCAGCGACTGCAAAGTGTTACGTCAACAGATCCAATCGGCGATAGAACAAGGCCGTCTAATCTTTGGTCAGTATGCCATGAAAGTGGACACGCGCCCGTTTCCTGCCGTCAACATGGTGGAGTGCAGTCACTCCGTGAGGCGCCAGCCAGATTTCTCGTTCAGTATTAACATGGTAGGGCCTGTATACCACCATGGTAGGGACAAAGAAGAGAGCAGTTGCTCTCGTGGCAAGGAAAAGGAGGAGGCCGGCCCACGCGATCGGCCCCGATATGACGACAAACGGTACATCACAGAGGAGCAAGTGAGAAACGTGCGGTACCAGCGACCACTCTCCGAGCATCTCCTTAACAAGTATGAGCGTCAGTACGACCAACACCGGCGAGACAACGTAGACGACGAAAGAGATCGTCGGTCTAGGGTAGACAACAGAAAATACCGTCGGTATGATAGAGACGACGAAGGATATGAGCGCCGCGCTAAGGGGAAGTCGAGAGAGCAGGAGGACGTGGACAGACACACGGAGATTGTCCCTTCTTCAAGCATTGCTGGGATTCAGGAATGAGCCGATTGCCTACAGTCGACAACTGCCCGGAATGTAGACAGAAGAAGAAGGACACAGGTGACGTGTCAGTGTTCAAATGTCTAGGGCCTCTCCCATCTCGGAACAAGCAAGCTGAGTCCTCTCGGGTGGAAGATCTCGAGGAGTTATAAGATGAAGATGAAGAAGATAGATACCACCGGCCAAGGTGGTGCCCTGATGGACTCAGTCACTCTCAAAAGCGTAGGGTTCAACGACTACGTAGCTTGGAGGAAGCCGAGAGACAATACCTGCACACGTTGAGAAAAGCGCGGCCCGATCTGGCCGTGAAATTTCAGCAAACTTTGGACGAGGAGGGTCGTCCACAGAAGAAAGAATGGCGTCCCAAACAAAAGAAAGCCGACGATAAGACATCGGCTGGCACAAACATGGTGTTCATACTTCCGTCAGAGTTTTGTGCTCCAAGAACAGAAGAAGCACCTGTAGCACAGCTTGACTGCGGCCCACGGCCAGTTATCTTTGAAAAGCCAAGAGAAAAGAGCTACAGACATCTGAAGGCCCTGTACTTAAGAGGTTATATCAACGGGCAGCCTGTCAACAAGATGTTGGTTGACACGGGAGCGGCAGTCAATATAATGCCATACTCCATGCTACGTCGTCTGGGACGCTCTGGCGCGGATCCGATCAAAACCAACGTCACATTGAGCGACTTCAACGGCCAAGCATCAGAAGCGCAAGGTGTTCTGAGCGTGGATCTAACCGTAGGCCGAAAAACCATCCCTACGTCATTCTTCATCGTCGATAGCAAGAGCACCTACGCTGTCCTGCCAGGGAGGGATTGGATTCACGCTAACTGCTGCATTCCATCCACAATGCACCAATGCTTGATACAGTGGGATGGAGATGAAGTAGAGATCGTCCATGCAGATGACTCAGCCGAGATCTCAACGGCTGGCATGAACATGTGGGAAGCGGAAGACCAAGAGCCGCTCTCTGGAGTCAGTTTGGACGGCTGTGAGCGCATCGAAGTGACAAAAAACGGGGTGAGGCTGGTCTTATCCACCGGCCTGACAGTGTAACAAGACCAAAGTCAATGGACGTACGTGGCAAGGCCGATCCCTGCGATCGGCCCCAAAAAATAAGAAGTAATGATCTCAACTCAAACATGTCACGTAGTCGTAGTAACGGGACTCCTTCCCGTAGTAAAGCACGAACAAGTTGTAAGCCTTCATTGAGCAATGCAAGCAAAATGTGGGCCGATTCCAGCAATCGGCCCATATTATCCTCGCCATACGTTTTGCCTGTGTTTAGCATCGATCTAGCAGGCGACGGAAAGCTAGGGTATGGGTTTACATCGGCTGATGAGCTAGAAGAGGTTGACATTGGTCCTGGGGATAAGCCACGACCAACTTTTATCAGCAAAAAGTTAGATCCACATCTGAGGAGCCTGATGATAGATCTGTTGAAAGAATACCCAGATTGCTTTGCATTGGATTACACAGAAATGCCTGGGTTAGACAGGAGCATCATTGAGCATCGGCTCCCTCTCAAGAAAGGATTTCGGCCGTTCCAGCAACGTGCACGTCAGATGAAGACCGATATTTTAGAAGAAGTCAAGAAAGAGATCGAGAAAATGTTGACCGCCGGATTCATCAGGCCATGCAGGTATGCTGAATGGATTTCTAGTATCGTACCTGTGCAGAAAAAGGACGGCCGATGGCGCGTCGCCATAGATTTTCGAGATCTCAATAGAGCCACTCCAAAGGATGAATATCCCATGCCGGCAGCAGAGACATTGATCAATGCAGCTGCTGGTCACAAGGTTTTAAGTTTCATGGATGGCAATGCTGGCTATAATCAAATTTTCATGGCTCCAGAAGATATACACAAGACTGCATTCAGAGTTCCAGGTTCAGTGGGCTTGTTTGAATATGTAGTCATGACTTTTGGACTGAAGAATGCTGGTGCAACGTACCAAAGAGCCATGAATTACATCTTTCATGATCTGATCGGCAAGTTGGTGGAAATTTACATCGATGACGTGGTGGTCAAGTCTGTCTCCGTAGAAGGACACTTGAAGGATTTGCGACGCATCCTGGACCGAACTAGAAAATTCGGGCTAAGAATGAATCCAAAGAAGTGTGCTTTTGGTGTAACGGTCGGTCAGTTCTTGGGTTTTTTGGTTCATGAACGTGGAATTGAGATCAGCCTGAAAAGTCAGGAGGCAGTACAAACCATGCAGCCACCTACCACAAAGAAGGAACTCCAATGTCTCATCGGTAAAATCAACTTCGTCCGACGGTTCATCTCCAATCTGTCAGGACGAATCGAGCCGTTCATGGCATTGGTGAAAATTAAATCTGATGACGAGTTTCATCAAAGGTGAGCAGCAGCGAGCGTTTGACGAGATTAAACAGTATCTAACGACGCCGCCTGTGTTAGTTCCACCTCAGCAAGACAGACCATTCTACATTTACTTATCAGTAGCTGACACTTCCATCGCCTCAGTGGTGGTGCAACTGTATGATGGTCTGGAGAGAGTTGCTTTCTACCTCAGCAGGAGGATGCTGGATGCAGAGACTAGGTACCCTGAGATCGAGAAGTTGTGCCTCTGCCTATTCTTTACCTGCACCAAGCTTCGTCACGTCTTGCCGATGAGAAATTGTCATCATATGCAAGTCAGACGTCGTCAAACATATGTTGTCGGCTCCTGTGCTGAAAGGCCGACTCGGTAAATGGATGTTTGCATTATCGGAATTTGATCTCCGGTATCAGCCTGCGAAGGCAGTCAAGGGACAAGCGTTGGCCGATCTTATTGCTGAACGAATCAATACAGATATAGCAGCACTATCGGTACGTGCATGTGCCATGTTTTTCGATGGATCGGCTTGTGATGATGGTTGCGGCATCGGCATTCTACTCGTGTCACCTCGGGGGGTGACAAGGTATTAACTTGTCAATGCCTACGGATTGTAGACTAGGGTTTAGTTGGAAGTAGAGGGCAAGTAGATCTCGAAGGTTTCAGCCGAAAAGTACTCGACGATTATGAAACTAGGGTTTGTAAACAATGATTCGATGATCTCTGCGTCCCTCGACTCCCCCTTATATAGGAGGCGGAGCCGAGGGATTCATGCCGTACAAGTTACAGAGTCCGAGAAGGTTTCTAACTCATCCCGTAAGATTACAAATAACACTTCCTATTACAACTCTAGTCTTCCTTAATAGTATCTTGGGCTCCCGAATCTTCTTATTCTTCGGGTAATGGGCCTTCAATAAACCCCGGGTACTATCTTCGGCAGGCCCATTTGGGATGCCTATGTCAGGGGGCAACATATTCCTTCTCCATCAGGTTATCTACCCCTTGCACCAACAATGTCGCTGGGTATGAGGCAATACGCAAGGGAATGGAGTTACTTTTGGATGCCGGGGCAGAAGCGGTGGAACTTTTTGGAGACTCAAAGTTGGTGATTTCCCAGCTCACGGAGGAATACAAGTGCGAGAGTGAGTCACTCTTCCCATTATGGATGGAATGCCGTGAGTTGATGGCACAATTTAGGTACATAAACTTTAATTGGATCCCAAGGTCACAAAACACCGAGGCCAACGATCTCGCACAGATGGCATCAGGCTACAAGGACGTAACAGATGGAGCCGATGTTCAGTGCATGCCTCTGAACAGGATGACTGGAGAGCCGATATCTTCAATTACTTGAAAGATTCGGCTCGGGGGGGCACCTAAACGGATAAGGTACAAGGCCATGAAATATGTCCTTATAGGAGATGACATGTTCTACAGGACTTTGGAGGGGTTACTTCTCAAGTGCCTGGGACCAGCCGAGTCGAATCGGCTCTTACACGAGGTACACGAAGGCGCCTGTGGAACTCACCAATCGGCTCATAAGATGAAGTGGCTGATCAGGCGATCAGGGTTTTACTGGCCCACCATGCTTGAGGACTGCTTTAGGTACTATAAAGGGTGTCAAGCGTGTCAGATGTTTGGGAAAATTCAGATGGTGCCCGCATCAGCAATGAACCCCATCATCAAGCCTTGGCCATTTCGAGGTTGGGGCATGGTCATGATCGGCAAAATCAATCCTCCATCGAGCAAAGGCCACGAGTGGATTTTGGCCATTACAGATTATTTCACTAAATGGGTGGAGGCCGTCCCTATGAAGTCAGTGGCGTCGAAAGATGTAATCAGTTTCGTTAAAGAACATGTCATTCATAGATTCGGGATTCCCCAGACTATCACGACCGATGGAGGTTCGATCTTCATTTCTAAAGAGTTCAGAAAGTTCTGCGACGACATGGGAATTAAGCTGATCCGATCGTCTCCATACTATGCTCAAGCAAATGGGCAAGCTGAAGCGTCCAACCAGTTATCAAGCTGATTAAGAGGAAAGTTGACGAGCACCCTTGACGTTGGCATGAGGTATTGTCAGAAGCTTTGTGGGCTTATCGCATGTCATGCCATGGAGCTATAAAAACCTCGCCATACCAGCTGGTCTATGGACAGGAAGCCGTATTGCCTTGGGAAATTACAGCTGGATCGAGACGTGTTACGTTTCAGAATGATCTAACAACTGAAGAATATGCAGCCCTGATGAGTGATAGCATTGAGGATCTAAAGGAACTCAGACTTTGGTCGTTGGAAAAGATTAAAGAAAACAAAGCCAAGGTAGCCCGCGCATACAATAAGAAGGTGAGACCAAAGGAGTTCGAAGTTGGTGACTTGGTATGGGAAGCCGTATTGCCATTAGGAACTAAGGATAAAGTGTATGGTAAATGGTCTCCTAATTGGCATGGGCCGTACAGAGTCGACCAAGTTTTGAAGGGTAATGCATACATGCTCGAGCAGTTGGACGGTGCTAAATTCCCAGTAGCTGTCAATGGTCAACATCTCAAGAAATATTTCCCAAGCATGTGGGATGACGGACAGTGAAATATGGGGGCCGATGCATATAATCGGCCAGTAAAATTTTTTTTACATACAAAGCACAGCCGATGCACAGACATCGACTTTAGAAAAATATGCAAAACAATAAGATACAAGTACAGTCGATGCACAGACATCGACTTCAGACTAAAAGCCGATGCACAGCCATCGACTCTAGAGGTACAAGCTCAATTGAGCAGTTATCAGATCACATATAGAGGCTCTACTGAAGATGCCTCGAGGGTATGAAGGATGCAGTAGCAGAATGTCTGATACCTAAAATTAATGACGGGATGAGACATTAATTCAGGTGTTTACTGTTAAATTCTAGCACTATGTTGGATGGTGACCATTGAGGATTACCTTCAGGCCAGAGACCGTAGCATTAGCGTGGGATGATTCTGCCATTGGATTCGCTGCGGAGTTGAATCTGCGCGACTGAGATCTGAGATTCGCGTGGCTGTGAGTTGGATCTGTTCGAGCGGCGATTTGGGGATCTGAGTTTACTCTCTCAGGCAAAGGTTGCAGGTTACCATTTGAATAGGCAACTCATTTGGCCTTACTTGCGTTTTATGGTAAATGCCGATGCGCTGCCATCGGCTCTTTGCGCGTTGACTTGCTTTGACAATCGGCAAAATTGATATGAAAGCAAAATCGACATAGAAATATTTTCTTCATAGATAAAGAGGGATTTTTTTACAGAGAAGAGCCGATTTCTCAAGAAAAGAAGAACAAAAGAGGAGTTGATTGCTACTACTAGTCCTATGCTAGTAGTCCCTAATCTAAGGGCCGTCGCTGCCCTCGTCGTCGCCGTCGTAGCTGCCGTCGGCGCTGCTGCCGGCGAGCTCCTCGTCGCTGGTCCCGTAGCCCTCGGCAGGGGCTTCTTCCTCCTCATCGTCGTCGTCATCGTCGTCGTCATCCGACCCGGCGCGGAAGCGCTTCGTCGGCGGGTACTCATCGGAGGAATCGTCGTCCTCCTCTTCCTCCTCCTCGTCGGAGGAGGTGAAGTCGTCCCAGGAGAAGAGGTCATCCTCGCTCTCCGCCTCCAGCTCCCCATTGGCGAGGAACTGGAAGTCGTCGTCTCCGTCGGTCAAGGACTTGTCATCCTCGGACCAGACGGAGGAATCATGGTCCTCCTTGTCCCACTTCGTTGGGGCGTGGATATCGTACGCCGCCAGCGAGTCCCACTCCGGCGTCGGCTCGCGAGAGGAAGAAGATAAGGAGGAGAGACCCGATGAGGCAGAGGAAGAGGAGGAGGAAGAAATGGCTGCAGAGGAAGGGGTTTTTTTTTGTCGATGGCTAGTACGGAGCAAGAGGATGAAGAGGCGAACTGCTCGGCGCGGTTAAATAAAGGGGATATAGTGGAGATTTAATGCTACAGCGGTTTCCGAGGAAGTGGTGCCAAAAAACTGTCAAATCGTGCAGAGAAGTTGAGAAGGCAAGGCATCATGATGAAAGGATACTGTGACGGTTCTGCTCTGCCACGACATGACCCGACGAAGAAAAACAGAGTGGTTTTGGAATTATCATTACCAAAACCAGGGAGGCATGTGTTATCACCAGATTTTAACCAAGTCAGAGGTGGGCCGTGATTGAGATGGGCTTAGAGAATATGCATGGAAAATATTCCTGAACCGGCCTTGTATAAGAGTTTGGGCTAGATTGCCCGTGTATCTGTAAATTATAGTAGGTTACGTGTCGGTTAGAATTAAGAGATAGAGTTTAGCTCGTACACGGATGGGTTTATTCCCAAGTTAGAAAGTCTACGGACTATAAATATGTATCTAGGGTTATTGAGAAAGGAGGACGATCACGTTCGCAACAAACCAATCTAGGCGCATCGCCACCCCTTGTTTTCGAGGGTTTCTTCCGGGTAAGCGTCATGCTGCCTAGATCGCATCTCGCGATCTAGGCAGTATCTTGTTTATGTGTTGCTCGTACTGAAGTCTTGTTGATGGCGAGCA